>NC_069131.1:38675701-39021534 GCF_026914265.1 Mya arenaria
TTTACTTCTACCGATGAACCTGCATACACCCAAGGTTGTTTTCGATGGAAAATGGCCTAGGAGTTCCGAATGACCATAATTATATAAGATCTTATTAAGAGACAGTTTCGGTGCTTTTAAATGTTAGTGTGTTTATACCACGTGATAAATTGCTTCATAAATGCTTCGTCGGAAGGCAATATTTGCTTCGAATGATGCCTTTAAACAGAGATAACTTTCCTATTTATTAACCAATTTAAATGAAACATAGCGCAGTCTACGCCGCTTACGGAGTCTCGCCTTTAGTATTTTACCAGAGTTTAATTGAGAGTTAGTTTCTTAAAACACTCAGACAAACCATTTCACAATACGGCCGTCTGACGGAGCACTGTCGAAACATTATTTTGGAAACAGGTTTGTCGAAGTGTTTGATGAACCTAATCACCTTATCAAACTCCGGTAATAAAACGAGGACATGGCTCCCTAAGCGACATAGACTGCCCTTTGTTTCATTTAAAATGGTTTAGTAAAAGAAAAGTTATATTTGATTTATGTCTTCATTTCAAGAAAAATGTTGCCTTCCGACGTAGCATATATTTGACGTAATTTATCACGTGGTATACACACATTGTAAATGCTGTTATCATAATACGCTTTAAATGACACACATACTGTATTCATCACATCTCTTAAATAGCATACAGAAATGCATTTTTACTGTCTGAGATATTCTGTTTGTATAATGCTCCGAAATGTTGACCGAAATAGGTGGCGCGCAAATGACGATCCGTACAACGATAAACAATAATTCTGTCTGAGTATGCAAATAAAAACTACTAAAATTTGAAAATTTCGATTTATTTAACAATAAAGAAAACAAATTAAATTGTCGAAAATCAACAACAACAATGATATATCTTTATTGTTAATCAGCCAAATATGGAAATTAAACAGCAATTAATGTAATGATATAACTAAATATTATAATGTAAAAACAACTTAATCTCATGAATTGAAAAAGAAAATATCATTTTTAATTAGTCCAAAACTGCAGAAAAAAAATATATTTTTAAATGATTTTAAAAAAAAATATTGCGACCCAGGAAGGACATACCGCTTTAAGTGTCAAGAAATACAAATTCCTGAACAATTTCCTTAAAAAAATAAACACAAATTAAATATCACGATCTAAAAAATAAATAACGTCCACTTACTTGGTTTACTCATTTCCAATTGTTGAATTGTTTCCAAGTACCGACCCGATATCCGAACTAGGACTTATATTAATTAATTCTTTGAATTGCAAAAAAAACACATGGTCCTATAATTAAAAATGTTCATTATCAAAAGCATTCAATTATCAAGTACATTGATTTCAATTCCCAATTCCTACCACAAATATTGGTCCACACAAAACAACGTATAGAAAGTGTTTTTTATTTGACGATCACGATTTGTGAAGATGTATTTACACGACGGACCAGCAAACATTAGAAAATAATTTCCGATAATTAGTAATGATTAATAGTTCACGATTGCCAATAGATAGTTTGTTAATTATGTTCTAGAATTCACATCGAGTTCAAAAAAAAGTTCATTAAAGGACATCTATTCATGTCACATTTCACAGCAATTGAAAAGCATTTCTCGACGGTATCAGAAGTATCATAATTTCTGAAAGGCACAAATACGGAATCTCGGAATGTTTGCCTTATATTTGTATAAAAACGCGTAATTAAACATACATCAAGAATGTCTTATTAAAGTGTGTCCGCGTGTAAGATAATATTTTCAATTGTGTCCGCGTGATAAATAATACGTCGTATATGCTACGTTGGAAGGCAACATTTTGCTTAAAATAAAGACTGAAAACAAAGATAACCTTTCTTTTTTTCATCACCATTTTAAACGAAACAAAGGGCAGTCTACGCCGCTTAAAATGCCCCGACTTCGTGTTTTACCGGGGTTTGATTAGGTGATTAGTTTCATCAAACACCTCGACAAACCTGTTTCCAAACTAAGGTTTTGACAGTCTTCATTCAAAGCAAAATATTGCCTTCCGACGTAGCATTTATGACGCAATTTATCACGTGGAATACACACACTTTTTTATTGTATGTTTGATATACATGTGTATGTATTGATTTTAAAAACGGGTGATAAATGAGAGCACCTAAATCTTTGATAGGGCACAAACATTTCTGTGATTCAAAGAAAATTACAGGATATATATATTCAATTCAATTCAATACTTTATTGCCTCCATTAGTGACGATATGTTGATAGGAAAATACATAATTATAATAATAGACAAAACACTTAAAAAAGTATTTGGAGAATAAAACATACATATATAGATAGAATGTATATAAACTATTGTTAAATGGTTATATATGAACGAAATAAAAAATCTAAGCAAAGATACAAGGTGATCAATGTGATAAATATATATATATATGCCCCAAAAATGGTTTTACTTCATGCATTATCATGAGTAACTTATTTCAATTTAACTGATCAAAAAACAGAAAATCATCGATTTTTTGGCGCCTTTTTAACTGGGGACATTGCGGCTATGTAGCTATTTATTAAAAAAAACATTTTAAAAGGTTAATACTCGTTTTAGTATGTACCGAAAATATATGCCCTATTTGGTTTTAATTATTTAAGTCAAAAGAGTTAAATATGAAAATTCATAACACTTTTTAAAAAACTGCATTTGCCTTTAAAAGAGTTTCGATAAAGAAAAGGAACAAGAAAAGTTGTTAATGAAAATTGACTAGATCAAAAGTTGACAGTTTGGCGGCGACAAAAATGTTCTGTTTAAGGACACATTTTATTTGCAGTGTTCCATAACTTTAACATCCCTGTTTTTGTTATTTCATCGGGATAACAGCAGGGAGATATTATTCTTTATTCATAAGGTTCAATTTATTGTTTAGTGACCATGGATGAGCGAATACAGAGTGTATTTTACTATAAATCAAACGTGCAGCCCACTTGCTGTTGTTTGCATACAAAATAATAGCCTTTATTATCCATGGATACATAGTTTGTTAATTAGATATGCACAATATGATCTGAAAGGAGTTGATTTATTACGCTTGGTAGTGAAAAATGACTCGAACACTTAGCAGAGTCAGAAAGATGTTATACGCTAACACTTTGAGCAGAGACCCATAGCATGAAAATGGCAATGTTTATTATTTTTTTAGGACAAAAGAAGAGAGATCAGTCGTGGTCTGTTTTATTTACAAGGTTCAATTAAGATTTAGTTTCTAAGAATGGGCGAATATAGATGGTTTAACTTCAAAGCAAACATGTGGCCCACGCTACTGTAACTTTTATTCCAATAATTTACTATCTTAGATATCTTTGTAACCCATAGAGGCACGGTTTATTAGATAAGCACAATACAATCTGGAAAACAATGAGTTGACATGTAGAAAGATCATTTCGTCCATTCTGATGTACGTCATGGTGTCTTATTTCTCTATAAATAGCACAAGCTAGAATGTGGTATACATGTATGCAGATATAGAGTCAGAATGAGTCACATTCGTAAGAACATTTCCAATTTGCTTTACAACATATTACTCATTTTAAAGCGCTTCCACATTTTTACAGTATTTTGAGCAGGTTTGTTGCAAAGGGACCAAAAAACAAATAGTATACATTTTGTATTCAAAGCTACATACATTATTCTCTTTTTCCTTACACGAGAGAGTCTAGTCTGACACTTCTGCAATTGCCATTTGTTGAGTTCGTCATATTTCTCTTTTCCATTATTCTAAAAAGTAAAAATGGTAAACATTTCGTTCTTATTGTTTTGTTAATAATTGCATGTGGTCAACCCATTAACTCTTGAAAATAACCCTTTAAAGCTGCCCTCTCACAGATTGAACGTTTTGACAACATTTTTTTTTGTCTTGGAACGAGCCAATTTTGGCGAAAATCCATGGAAACCAGTTATAAAAGACTGCTGACAAAAAATTAGATCGCAGAATTTTATATTTCAGTTCAAAAATTGATCTTTTAGGCATTTTTCTTAAACCGTTAGTAATGGTTTAGGCCATAAAACATTAATTTTCGAACGGAAATATGAAAATCTACGATCTGATTTTTTGTCAGCAATCTTATATCAATGGTTTGCAGATATTTACGCAAAAATTTGCTCTTTCGAAGTCAAAAAATAAAAAAAGGTGTAAAAACGGTAAATCTGTGAGAGGGCAGCTTTAAAGGGTTATTTTCAAGAGTTAATGGGTTGAACACATGGGTTGCAGCTTCAACACTGAGAGACTGCCCTGAATTTAATTTATCGATTATGACGCGACTGAGTACTCCGCATCAAATATAGTGTCTTTTTGTAAATTGTGTATTTATTTAATTGTTTAATGCAACTTCAAAGTTTTAAATAGCTATAACTTTAACCACCAGTGACTGGAAAAGTGTTTCAATAAATTTCACATGACTTCGATCAACAGTTTGAAAATATATTCATTCTGAGTTTTAAATTGAAATGTATTGCTCTTGTTATATCAGTCCTACTGATTATCACTATGTTTTCAAGTGTTTGTTTCTTTCATTTTTCCTATTCAAAAGGTGGAAGCTCAAGGCAGGCACCACTTTCACGTCGCTGAATTAGATCTAGTTAATGTTTTACAGTGTGTGTATACCACGTGATAAATTGCGTCATAAATGCTACGTCGGAAGGCAATATTTTGGTTTGAAAAAATACTTTAAACAAAGATAACTTCACTATTTCTTCACCATTTTAAATGAAACAGGGCGCAGTCTACGCCGCTTACGGAGCCCCACCTTCGGTCTTTTACCAGAATTTGATTGCAAGTTAAGTTTCTTATGACACTTCGACAAACCTTTTCACAACACGGCCGTCTGACGGAGCACTGTCAAAACATTATTTTGGAAACAGGTTTGTCGAAGTGTTTGATGAAACTAATGACATCGTCGAATTTCGGAAATGATACAAATGCGGGGCTCTTTAAGCGTCATAGACTGCCCTTTGTTTCATTTAAAATGGTGTTGTAAATGAAAAGTTATTTTTTATTTAAGTCTTCATTTTAAGGAAATTTTGGCCTTCCGACGTAGCATATATGACGTAATTTATCACGTGGTATACACACACTATTTTAACTCTTCAATAATAATTATTCTCGCGCGCTCCCAGTCTATCAGCTTATTACTGTCCATGTTGATTTTTTGGCGTATATGTTGTGGGCTTGTCGGCACAGGGGAGGCACGGGCCACCCTGCTTCTAGTCCCAGCTTTTCTCTAATCTGTGCACGGCAGCACCAAGCCTTTAAGGCAGAGTGCGGTGGCATGATTATGGAGGTGTTGCTTAGTGTGTTGCTTACGGTGTTTATATATAAAATTGTGAACATAAAAACATTATTTTGTGAAAATAGTTGGGATAAACGACATTAATGTTAAGAAAGATAAATATGTAGTAAATATACAAAATATTAATTGACAAAGCTGTAGTTGTTAACAAAGGGAGGAAATAAATATATGTATATATACATGTAATTATATATGTATCATTTGTCATAAAATGTACTGGTTGCCTCCCTTGCATCCGTTGAAGGGAGTTCTGTGATCATATTTTCCATTTCTATTTATATTAAACTCTAGTAGGGAGTTCCTGGAGTGTGTCGTGTTGCCTGCAAAATCTGGCAGACACAAATATTTTTCCTTGTCTGACGGCGTAGACGACGGGGTTGGGGGGGGGGGGGGGTGCACTCGACGATTGCCTCCCCAATCGTCCAAGATTCCAAGATTTCTTTTATTTCAATATAGGAGAGAAAAATAAGCCCAGAATGCGCAATTTCGGACTACAAATTATTAAAATGTTCTTGGGAGAATACCCCCAAACTACTTCCCAACCCACACTTTGAACCAAATATGTTTTTTTATTGAGGCAGGAGTGTAAGTCACGCCCCTAAGTACGCCCGTACGTTGCGTCCCCTCTGACGTCAAAATCTGGATCCGACCCTGAAATTTTCTATGGTTGTTTACGGGGTGAAGTTTATTACAATCTTACGTTTTATTACATGCCTACTCAGTGCGTAAAAGAAAAGCGCGACAGAAACTTAGTACGTAACACTATGAATTTAAACATTATTATTACTGGAAGAGGTACTGCTTAACTTCCTATCCTAAGTGCAACATTTTTTTTGTGATGAAAACATTGACTGCTGCCAAGGTTGAAGTGATTTCAGATATAATTTCCAGTCAGACAATGTAATTTTCTTAGTTCATTTTTCAAGTAATATTTTTTTCAAGATATATTTGCCTAGGAATAACGTGGTTGTTTTTATACTTTGCTTAAAATGTAGGTAAAATGTCAAATTAAAAATGATAAAAAAATATGTCATGGTTTGCATTCGCTCGAAAATATTCTATTTTTTTGTCTAACAGGACATGTGTATTTTTAAATAGACATTTTAAATCAAATAGCGTGGTAACTTAGGCCACACCAAATTAATGTTTCGTTCCTCGGATTTTCGCACAGAAAAATAATCGAGCGAGCGAGCGAAAAAAAAAACAACAATATTCTGTTAGTTTTCATAAAACCCGAAGCGAACGAAGAGCGAAAATATTTTTTTCTTATAATCAATATAAAAAAGAAAGTTTGTTCAATACAATTTCCCTTAAACCCATTTGAATGCAATCTTGAATTGAAACTCTAAAAAACATTGGGGAAATGTCCGAACACATACTATTTATTCATTCGTTTTAGTACACACATAATATGGATATACCAATTTTTAATATAATTAAAACATGTTTTAAGTATGACGATCATTCATGATAAAAATAACGCTACTTTTTGGAAAAAGTTTTAAACGAATTATAAAAATCTACCTGAATCACTTTAATATAATTTGCAACTGTATTTAGACATTCGTTAGGATTGGCGTAGAAAATTTATAATTGATTATTTTTTCAGCCTTTAAAAAGATTAATACCATAAAAAATATGGTTGGCGATTAAAATACAATAGGAGCGGGCGCACAAAAAAGTAATATTTTTTACATTTTCAAAAAAATAGGAGCGGTAAATTCGCGGAACGAAACATCAATTTGGTTTTGCCTTATATTGAAAATATCCTATTTTGAGGTGCTGGCGTCCAGGTAAATGGGAAATACACTAATTAAGCAATCGATATACCACTGGATAAGTTTCACATCACCTTGGCCTATAATTTTACGTTAAACGACAAATGCACAGAACTTGTGATGTATTTAGGTTTAAAGATGCACTCTTACTCAAAAATAAGATTTACCACAATAAATACAATTGTTTTAATATACCAGAAAGGATGAATAAATTTCGAAAATAATGGTTCTTATGAAGGATACCGAGTTTAATTTTGACAGAAAAGTGCTGAAAACACGGTATTTCTACCTTATGAGACTATAGTAGACCACAGTAAATATTTTAGCATTCACTAATCATCTAATATTTTTGCGTTTTCAGCTATTAAATACACGGTCACAATCTTGTTATCAGAAATTCATATTTTCCGTTTATTACTCAAAATTTATTTTTGTTATACATGTGTATGAATTGATTTTGAATAAGAGTGTCACTTTAACATGGAAAAAATAAACGGCTGCATGAATTAGAGGCATAGAGAAAGCAATTTGCTTTCTTCTTAATAAAGCAATTGTGTCTGTCTAAATACTTTCGATCTCATTCTGTACTTTTTTATTATCCCTGTACATGTATATGTGTTTTGTGAAATTGTTCGGGTCAAAATAAATAATGGTTAAACCAAGAATAAACGGCTCAAAATACTGTGACAATAGCGTATTGATTTAATTATCATCTGGAAAAAGAACATGTGCTACAACATTGAATTAATTTGTTAAATAAAAGCTCATTAGCAATATGTAATTTGAGAGTGTGGTCCGGTTATTTCAGAAATCGTGGCGAAATCCGCCTTGCACAGAAAACAAACACATACTGACAGAGGGCTAAAATCGCATCGGTGAGCATTGCTGAGCTGGGCGTATGAAATAGTAGTTTCTTGTGTGTTTTAAACATAATATATATATATATAATTCGATTTCTCAATGATTGTTTCAATGGTCTTTTTTAATTTCGCTGTTGGCCTTTCAATGAGTTGAATAGGTGAAAATGTGCATATAACACTTTGGGTCTTAGTCTGATTTCTTTGACAGCTTGATTCATCGGTAAATAACTTCCCCGATTTGCCCATCTCTCTACCTCAATGGTATCGAACTTCATTTACAACAAAGCCTAGATACAGGTCTCACCATTGATGAGATCTCAGTATATTTATTGCTGTTTGCAGATGACACAGCTATTTTGTCAGAGACGAGGGAGTGGTTACAAGACTCTTTAAATAATTTAATAACTTAGTGTAGCAAATGAAATTTGACGGTCAATGTGGAAAAACTAAGATAATGGTGTTTAGAAAAGGTTGGCGTATAGGTTAAAATGTAAAGTGGATTTATAATGATCAAGCTGTTGACATTGTCAATTTGTTTAATTAACCGCCTCGGTATTGTTGTTTTTTTTTCCAGTGGTTGATATTTCATGTAGGTGGCTAGCAGAGTGCTCTATGAATTCACTTAAAGGGACTGTACTCTGTATGATGAAATGGAGGGAAAAAATGTCGTAAACAAACATAAACTTTGTATCGATGTGTACAATGCATTGAAACTTACTATCTGAAGTACCACAAAGTTTACAGATAATTTATTTTCGCAGTTTTTTTTTTGGTATTTTTCCATTAATAAAGATTACTAGGTATGTCTACCTAGTGGAATTCATTCCTTATGCGTGATTGGCTAGTCGATGTTATCACGTGATATTACCAAGTTAGGTATATAGCTGAAATATTTCAACCGTTAAAGGTAAGCCTTCGTAGCACAGTGGATACAACACTGGGATGCAATTTTGGCGACCCGGATTCGAACCCGGTCTCCTACTCGATTGTTTTTTACATTTTGGTAATTTTTTTACAATTATGATATTAAAGAGTAAAACATTTTATTGAATAATTCTCCTGAGATTCGTTACAGAAAAACACTTTTTCTGGTGCCAATCTGGTGTAGAGTCCGTTTAAGGCCATGTATATATAACCGGTCCCTATTGATTTTACGTCTAATCTGTTTAATGCGTTTGTTTTGTCTGATTTGAACTACTAGTATAATTCAGACGTATTTTGCTATATTCAGACGGATGTGATGGAAAAGGTACATAGACAAATTTGCACGTGGATTCTTAACGTCAAATACTCTACAAATTTCTTGTCACTTTATGGAGAGATAGGCAGATTTCCATTATATATTGAGCGACAAAATTGTATTATTAAGTATTTTCTAACGTTATACAATATAAACAAGACAATTGTATTTGCAATGCAATTATTACAGAACAATACCGGGAACTACATGATAAACTGGGCCTTGATTATAAATAATAAATTGCAAAATTATTCATCTTGTTCTTTAATGCATGCAGTAATTAATATCCATATTTGTTTCTGTGTTTATAACGATTAGCTATATATGCTCAAGTTAAATAAACATTCTGTTCTGTTCTATACAATTATATATAATGTGGTTCTCATCGACTGTTGAAACCATGCGAATGTGGACTGGCGATACAGCTGGCATAGCAAAGCTAGTCGATGATATTTTATGTTATTTGTTATTTTATTCAAAATAGAATTGTAAAAGACGACAATGATATGTTTTAAATAAAATATTCACACTTCAACTACAATTCTTTAAATAAACGGCATTCGGTAAATGCAAATATTTTCCGATGAACGCAACATCTTCGGCTATTTTCGGATCGTGAATCAGTATAAATTGAAAATTGTTCACCTTGTTATTGTTTGTATGGTGTCAGCAGGCCGCGAAAACCTTTCATCAAAATGTTGAAAAGTGTTAATAAATTATTTGTTTAATGAATTTTTGTCATTAGCGTTTCAATTTTTACGTTTAACGTCATTTAACGTATCAACCATGAAGTATTTTTTGACAATTTTAGAAAAAAATAATGACATATTGGTGTAAATTGATGTCATTATCGAACTACTACTAATAATACTGCTGATGCGTCTGCTATTGCTACTGCTACTGCTGCTGCTGCTGCTGCTGCTGCTGCTGCTGCTGCTACTGCTACTGCTACTGCTACTGCTACTACTACTACTACTACTACTACTACTACTACTACTACTACTACTACTACTACTACTACTACTACTACTACTACTAACACTACCACGACGACGAAGACTGCTGCTACTGCTGCTGCTGCTGCTTTGTTTCCTGTGTAAAGCGGGAGTCACATGTGAGTTACAATGTGTATGGCTGTGTCAGATGTGAACCATAATGTGCGCTGCTGTGTCAGATGTGAACCACAGTGTGCGCGGCTGTGTCAGACGTGAACCACAGTGTGCGCGGCTGTGTCAGACGTGAACCACAGTGTGCGCGGCTGTGTCAGACGTGAACCACAGTGTGCGCGGCTGTTTCAGACGTGAACCACAGTGTGCGCGGCTGTGTCAGACGTGAACCACAGTGTGCGCGGCTGTGTCAGACGTGAACCACAGTGTGCGCGGCTGTGTCAGATGTGAACCACAGTGTGCGCGGCTGTGTCAGATGTGAACCACAGTGTGCGCGGCTGTGTCAGATGTGAACCACAATGTGCACGGCGTTGTCAGATGTGTACCACAATGTGCACGGCTGTGTCAGATGTTAACCACAATGTGCACGGCTATGTCAGATGTGAACCACAATGTGCACGGCTATGACAGATGTGAACCACAATGTGTACGGCTATGCCAGATGTGAACCACAATGTGTACGGCTATGTCAGGTGTGAACCACAATGTGTACGGCTATTCTAGATGTGAACCACAATGTGTAGGACGGTGTCACGTGTGAACCACAATGTGTATGACTATGTCAGATATGAACCACAATGTGTATGGCTATGTCAGATGTGAACCACAGTGTGTATGGCTGGGTCATATGTGAACCACAATGTGTATGGCTATGTCAGATGTGAACCACAGTGTATATGGCTGTGTCAGATGTGAACCACAGTGTGTATGGCTGTGTCAGATGTGAACCACAATGTATGGCTATGTCAGATATGAACCACAGTGTGTATGGCTGTGTCAGATGTGAACCACAATGTGTATGGCTGCGTCACGTGTGAACCACAATGTGTATGGCTGTGTCAGATGTGAACCACAATGTGTGTGTGTCTGTGTCAGATGTGAACCACAGTGTGCATGGCTGTGTCAGGTGTGAACCACAATGTGTATGACTGTGTCAGATGTGAACAACGATATGTTTGACTGTGTCACGTGTGAACTGCAATGTGTATGACTGTGTCACGTGTGAGCTGCAATGTGTACGGCTGTGTCAGATGTGAACCACAATGTGCATGACTATGTCACGTGTGAATCACAATGTGTATGACTGTGTCACGTGTGAACTGCAATGTGTATGGCTGTGCCACGTGTGAACTACAATGTGTACGGCTGTGTCAGATGTTAACAACAATGTGCATGACTGTGTCACGTGTGAACTGCAATGTGTACGGCTGTGTCAGATGTGAACCACAATATGCATGACTGTGTCACGTGTGAATCACAATGTGTACGGCTGTGTCAGATGTGAACCACAATGTTTATGACTGTGTCAGATGTGAACCACGATATGTTTGACTGTGTCACGTGTGAATTGCAATGTGTATGACTGTGTCACGTGTGAGCTGCAATGTGTACGGCTGTGTCAGATGTGAACCACAACGTGCATGGCTGTGTCAGGTTTGAACCACAGTGTGTATGACTGTGTCACGTGTGAACTGCAATGTGTATGGCTATGTCACGTGTGAACTGCAATGTGTACGGTTGTGTCAGATGTGAACAACAATGTGCATGACTGTGTCACGTGTGAATCACAATGTGTACGGCTGTGTCAGATGTGAACCACAATGTTTATGACTGTGTCACGTGTGAACCACACTGTGTATGGCTGTGTCAGTTGTGAATCACAATGTGTTTGATTGTGTCACGTTTGAACCACAATGAGTCTGTGTCACGTGTGAATCACAAGGTGTATGACTGTGTCATATGAGAACCACAGTGCGAATATTTCTTGCTGTTGGAACGTTGGTGGTTTTTCAGACGGCACGTCAGAGCCACAGCACGTGCATATTCATGACAAACACGAGCTCCAATCACAAATATGAGGCAGAAATTCATTCGTATTTGAAAAATGTAGTTTAACTGATGTGTAAATGATACATGTATCAAGGATTAAATCATAGTTGGTTAGTATTTCACAGCCTAAGTCCCTTTAACATATTGTATAGTAAAGCATATAGCAGCGTTTGAAAAGTCAACATTAACTGTTAGTTGAAACAGCATATTCCATGTCTGATTTTTTTAATTGTAGCCACTTTTTAAACGGTTAACGTCATTATATAACAAAAAAATAATATGCTTATCAGGGGCGGTTCTAGGTTTTGCCGTTAGAGGGGGCGTAACTTTGGGGCGTACCCTTTTGGCATGCGCCCCTCCCTGAGAAACGAATTTGTTTTTGGTTTCAATTGTTGAAAGGGGGTTGGGGGTCCTTCCCCGAAAAACATGTTAACAATTTCCTATCCGACATGTTGCATTTTGGGCGTATTTTATTACTTTTCTTCTCCTAAATTAAAATAAATACTTGGACGATTGGGGGGGGCTGGAGTGCCCCCCCACCCTGAATCCGCTAGCGCATAGAACGTCAATATGCATAGTGAGTTAATATGAATAGTGCGTTATTCACGTGGATAGGATAGATAATGATTATGTTTTTATTCAAAACCCGGTGTGAGGCAGGTGATTGACCCCCATATAATGACAATCTCCTGGTCCTCGACACAAAGTAAAATGGTTTCAGGTTTCGTTTTTCAATGGGATCGAAATTCTTCGTAAGGGATCATTTTACTAGGTATGGAGGAGTCGCAATATTATGACCCGGGAGTCGCAATATTATGACCCGGGAGTCGATATATTATGACCCGGGAGTCAATATATTATGACTCGGGAGTCGATATATTATGACCCGGGAGTCGCAATATTATGACCCAGGAGTCGATATATTATGACCCGGGAGTAGATATATTATGCCCCGGGAGTAGATATATTATGACCCGGGAGTCGATATATTATGACCCGGGAGTAGATATATTATGACCCGGGAGTCGATATATTATGACCCGGGAGTCGATATATTATGACCCGGGAGAAGATATATTATGACCCGGGAGTCGATATATTATGACCCGGGAGTCGATATATTATGACCCGGGAGAAGATATAACATGACACGGGAGTCGATATATTATAACCCAGGAGTCGATATATTATGACCCGGGAGTAGATATATTATGACCCAGGAGTAGATATATTATGACCCGGGAGTCGATATATTATGACCCGGGAGAAGATATATTATGACCCGGGAGTCGATATATTATGACCCGGGAGTCGATATATTATGACCCGGGAGAAGATATAATATGACACGGGAGTCGATATATTATGACCCGGGAGTCGATATATTATGACACGGGAGTCGATATATTATGACCCGGGAGTCGATATATTATGACCCGGGGGTCGATATATTATAACCCGGGAGTCGATATATTATGACCCGGGAGTCGATATATTATGACCCGGGAGTCGATATATTATGACCCGGGAGTCGATATATTATGACCCGGGAGTCGATATATTATGACCCGGGAGTCGATATATTATGACCCGGGAGTCGATATATTATGACCCGGGAGTCGATATATTATGACCCGGGAGTCGATATATTATGACCCGGGAGTCGATATATTATGACTCGGGAGTAGATATATTATGACCCGGGAGTCAATATATTATGACTCGGGAGTAGATATATTATGACCCGGGAGTCAATATATTATGACCCGGGAGTAGATATATTATGACCCGGGAGTCGATATATTATGACCCGGGAGTAGATATATTATGACCCGGGAGTCGATATATTATGACTCGGGAGTCGATATATTATAACCCGGGAGTCGATATATTATGACCCGGGAGAAGATATATTATGACCCGGAAGTCGATATATTATGACCCGGGAGTCAATATATTATGACTCGGGAGTCGATATATTATGACCCGGGAGTCGATATATTATGACCCGGGAGTCGATATATTATGACCCGGGAGTCAATATATTATGACCCGGGAGTAGATATATTATGACCCGGGAGTCGATATATTATGACCCGGGAGTCGATATATAATGACCCGGGAGTCGATATATAATGACCCGGGAGTCGATATATTATGACCCGGGAGTTTTATAAAGAATAATTACCGGGGGGATTGTGATACTATGAGGGTCGAAATATTTCCTTACAACGGCACCATTGGTTTTCAATACAATTTACCATCTAAGGGCTTGTATTCGGACTAGTTACATACAACACACACATCATAATTATTCAATCATCTTGAAACAAAAAGTTCCATATCACAACACGCTGTCTCCTAATCAGGGTATAAACGGTTTCACACGAGCTGAGCGCGCCTTTTTCGGCTTCCGGCTGAGGCTCCAGACGATACAGGCTACTATTGTGGTGATTAGGACCACGATGATGCAGACCAGGATGAGCAAGCAGATCGAAACTGAAACATAGGGTGGTCACTGCGAGTGAACAAGAATTGCAATGTTAAAGCTGCACTCTCAGTGATTGACCGTTTTGACAACTTTTTATTTTTTTTCATTTTTTGTCTTGCCACGAGTCAGAATAACCATAACGAAACGTTGGCTCATTCCAAGACAAAAAAAAGTTTTCAAAACAGTCAATCTGAGCGAGTGCAGCTTTAAAGCATGAATGCGAAAAAGCATATACCGTTCGTTTATGATTATACATATCTTCCATGGCCGCTCGCATTAACAAAGATAGGTTCATCCGATTCCGAGCGTTGGGTGTTTGCTTAGTTTCCGCAGAACACCCAGCGCGAGGGTCGGTATGCACCTATCTTACACGAACGGCCATGTTGGATGCTTTTTCTCCCACCTCAGCTAAACAAAATAAAGTTATAATGTAAGTTTTCGCTGGAACTCTTTTGTGCGTTGTAAAAATAGTTCTTGATCATTTTTGGTTGTCATAGATATGCGCGCAGTGATTCAAAAGATATAAATAGCCAAGTCGTTCTTTAAATAGTTCTGAGAGGAGAGTGCAGCATTATTTCTTGAACGCAGCGTGAACACTTTATTGATGCTATTTGAGAAAAGAGAAAAATGATTTAGTTGGACTTTAAATATCGCCATATGTCAGCAAGTTTTGATAACATTTGAATGAAAAGCATTTTTTTTCTTACCGAAAACCTTGGCTCCATTGTATGTGAAACGTACAATAGATAGGCTAAGTTTACACGAACATAAAATGATTAATCTTTTTTCAATGTAAACTTAAACGAAAACACAAACTCGATATACATGTACTTATATTTCGCGATTTCCTAAATGAAATAAGCAGGCTATTGTACGACCATTGATCGTCTTCTGTTGACTTACTTGGAGCACGAGGATTGCTCCTCAGTCTGAACGAGCCGAGGAAGCACCAGTAACTCTGCCCGAGGCTTCCTGTATGTACGGTGTTGTTGACAGATACTTGTGCAGAAATCTTCGCGGTCGTGGACGAATGGGTTGACGGAGACGTTGATTGAGACGGTGTTGCTGTTGTCAGAATGTTTTTCACTGAAGGTTTTGGATGTTTCAAAGTAGAGGTCGTATTCGGTTTAAAACTCGGAGAAGTTATTGTGTGGCCCAGAGGACAAACTTTTACACAAAATTCGTTTTCTTTGTTGCTGTCCGGTGGTTTCAAACATGCGTTCAAACAACTGTCCATTGGATCTTGATAACGACAACATATCGCTCTTACGCGTAGGGTTTTCCTGATATTTCCCGGGTAGTTATTCAAACACTGACTGCAATCCCACGGTAACCAGTCACTATATTCACAAAGGCGCAGGGTCTGGTCAGTTTGCTGGACATAGCAGCCGGTCGCCGGCAGTAGCACATGCAACACAACAGCGAGTAGCGGTAGGGACCACCATTGTACCTGCCGGTCTAAAACATGGATTCCGTTTGAAGGTTTCACACAAAGTAACGACTTTATTAATGTTAAGATAATTTTATTGACAAAATATTTTTAAAATATCACTTGCTTGAGAAAGATTGTAGGAATGGGTTTTCAGATCCCTTTAGTAAGTGTGTTAATTTTAACAAAAATTGTTTGACAAAACTTTTAAAACAGCTCATAATCGATTTTGATTACATCAAACACCCACAATGTCCCTTTTCCGATCAACTTTTATGTAAACCGCCACCGTTTGTCAGAGCTTTAACTTCATCACAATGAAAACATTCGGGCATGCCGATAGCCTAAATATTGTACTTAAAATTCCGGTGTGCCATATAAGATTGGTACTTTAATTTTAATTCTGTGATATACACACACTGGTATTGGTATAAGTGGAATGAAACATTTTCATGTGTCAAAGGTGAAGGACAAGGAGATTGTTTATTGCCTTTCTTGTTCTCAATGTTTGTAAAGGCAATAAACAAACATTTACCAATTACACATGAATACAAAACGTTTGAACAAATCTATGCTGATACCATTAAAACCCCTTCCATAAAAAATAGTCACTTTTAGAAAAGTAGTATTCTGAATAAAGATTTAAAGGTTTTAAGATACATTAAAACAAACACTTATTTTTTTTTATTTTACACTTTTTTTAACTGCTCTTTTCCAACTGACTTTAAAAACAGTAGGGTCGGCGTCAATTTCGTAACCCGAACCAAATGTATTTTTTAGGTCTCACATGAATGCTAATCATTTCGCTGTCGGTTCGATTCTCTTTATTAATAAATCCTTTTGCCAATTACATGTTCTGGAAACAATATATAATCGAAACTAACTTTATCAGTTTATTCGTTATACGTAATACAATCAACGACCAATTAAATTCAAACAGGAGAAAGATTGAGTAATACTCAAGTCTCATTGGTCCAAAAATAAGTGCAATAACTAAATATTAATACTTGCTCAATTTAAACAAAACTGGTAATTCAAGCAATTTTGCCAGCATCAAATCTGTTTGAGAAAATCACTTTAGAACTTAATACTTTTCGTTAAAGCAATTTTATTGATTCTCCATTTATTAATTCATGTATGTGACAAGAATTTAACCAAATTGATAAAAGTGGCAATTTAATATTTATGAAATACACTGCCATACAATTGTAATGTAAGAAACCAAATCTATATATGTATGTATGCATTTCACTCGTTTGCCTTTGTGAAATTTATCGTATAATATTACCTCATTTATCCATGTTTGTATTGGAATGAGTGAAATAAAGGAAACTTGACTTGACTTGAGAACAACTTATATTGCAAACAAAAGATTAAGTAAAACGGATGAAAACATAGAGGATAGTTGTTTGTTTCACTGTAAGATTGTAATATATTTCAGCGATTGAGCACCAAAGGCTATATTTCACAAGTGGCGTAACCAGGTGTAAAATATTTTCTTGATTATTATATTTTTGATGTTCATTAGGTGAAATATATTGCGGTCTTACACTGAAATTAACTCTTTTTTCTTCTTTTTATTATAATTATACTTAAAAAGGATATAAAATGACAGTTGTTGTTTTTTTCAGAAAAAGGCGCCAAACTGTATGCAAACGTAACTTCACATTGAAAATGACTTTGAAATTGCGCCCAATACCGGTGCGCGCTGACGTTTGATTGCGAATTGAGACCGGACTAAAATTTCAAAACGGTGAAAAATTTCTTAATATTATTTTACTGTTTGGAACGATGAATATTTATTTTCACTTAACTGATAAATATCTATAAATCACCGGAGAGTATGCAATGAAATGATTTATTTAACAAACAATAGAGTAAATCAAACGGGAAATAACAACATACCATACAATATACATAATGTATGTAAACAATAAATACCTACCTCGTAAAAATGATAATAACGAAACAATGATACCACTCCTCAGTACATTCATGGTTAAAGTATGGACAAGAAACAATCTCTTTGGCGTTCGTTCCTCAAGATATTCGAATATTTTTATGTTACAAGGAAGAAAAAAAAATGCATCAGGAAATGACCCGCGGGACAGAAATTAGCGAGGAAATACATTAGAAAATATGCAATTTGATGAAATTCTGAAGTTATTAAAATTAATAAAGAGTTTGTTTTGTGTTAATGCTCTGCAACGATTTGACAATACAAACAATGTCAATATTGACGTCATTGAAGTTTTCATAACAACACAAAAATGTTACAGAACTAAGTAAACATAAACACACCGTTTAAATTTAAATAAGACTTGGATATTACACGGCAGAGAGTGACTTACTGGTCAAGTGTACGACAAAAATTGTTAAACATAGGTCTCGAATCAGGTAGATTTTTTAAACAGTACTTTCCTGAAATTGGGAGAATTTTAGTCATATCTAGCCAATAAATGCCGCAATGAAGAGGACTTCCCATGGTTATTCAGAACTTTCTCTAACATCATAAACTTTTTCTAAAAATCTTGACCAACTGAATTCTCGTAGTTGAACATTTCGGCAAAGTTCACGGCTCTTGACAAATTCATTACTACAATTGGGGTTAGCCGTAACTAATTCATACGATAATCATAGCTCGAGCAAGTTTTATGCATTTTGTAGGTAGGTCTTATTATGAAAAAATCCGTGTATTAAGACAGTTATCGTTAGAAATCACATCTGAATATGGACCTACTATTTACAATATTTGCCGTACTGTTCATCAATCGGTCACGTGGGTTCCCACCCTGTATTTACAAGGAACTTTCTTGTTCATTCATTATTAAAATGATCCCCCAACAAATCTATTTTTGAAAGAAAAGAAACTTTTGCATTTGAAACGATAAAAACATTATTAACATTCTAAATTATACTCTTGCACGCATGCCGCTGTACCAAACTTGGTTCAAGTTGAACACATGGGGTCACAGCTTCATTAAGTATATCAGGATGGAAAATACTTTTCTTGTTCTGCTTCTGTATGCTTTAAATCGCGTAGTATTTGCTTTATACAATTTGAAACTCTGCGGCCATTTTCCGTCGCAAACAACCTCCAATGTATATTGACGATGTACAATATCAGAAATTTTAATTATGCTGCACAGTAAATTCAATTTAGCAGGAAACTCAATGAATTTACTCTTGGAAATCTTAATAATTCACTTCATTGGCAATCAGTTTAAACTAATTTATACAAAATACATGTTAAAACACTAAAATTGATTAATACGATTTATTTAAAAAAATACGAACTACTTTCACCGATACACCGGCATACATCCGACGTTGTTTTCTATGGAAAATTGCCGTGGAGTTCCAAATGCTTCTACACTCAAGAGCATTTCTGTGTTGCCAGTGAACGTCGGAGAATCACTCGAGCCACATTTTTTATTCGTTGATACTGCTTCAACATGTCTTCCGTTGTGGTGCCAATAAGTTGAAAAAGAGGTAAATGGCGACCTAAGTCTTGGGGGGTACTACAGAGGTTGATCAATGTTCGTGTAAAATTATCAAAAATTCGTTCAGAAAACAAAAACAAATAAGTTGAAAAAGAGGTAAATGACGAATTAAGTCTTGGGGGTCCATATTTTGCCTCGAATGAAGACTTAAAACAAAAATAACTTCACTATGTCTTCACCATATTAAACGAAACATAGCGCAGTCCTCGCCTTTAACGGAGCCCCACCGTCGGTCTTTTACCAGCGTTTGATTGAGAGTTTAGTTTCTTCAAACACTTCGAAAAACCTTTTCAAAATACGGCCGTCTGACGGAGCACTGTCAAAACATTATTATGGAACCAGGTTTGTTGAAGTGTTTGAGGAAACTAATCACCTAATCAAACTTCGGTAATAAAACGAAGGTGGGGCTCTTTAAGTGGCATAGACTGGCATTTGTTTTATTTAAAATTGTGTAGTTTAAGAACAATTATCTTTGATTTATGTCTCCATTTTATGCAAAATGTTGCCTTCCGACGTAGCATATATGACGCAATTTATCACGTGGTATACACACACTGATGTAAGTAAGTAAGTAATTTGTTTATTATAGTGACATGTGTACGTAGCATAATAACATTTCATAATAAATAGTTTAACAATTACACCCGGCCCATCGGGCCTATAAGTGACCTACATATCGGCGGTATATGGAGCATGATAATACATGTATCTTATAATGAACTGTAAAACATTAAAGAGACTAGACACCAGATGATACAGTTGCAAGAAAAAAAGTAAAAAACTTGATACTGCTGTGTCTTCCGTATTCTTGCGTATTTTTCCAACTCCAAATTTACTGGGTTTGTCTACCGCGTTAATAAGTCAATTTAAAAAAGCGTCGGTATATGTAACTGTAGTTATCGCATCACTTTCACATGCTAAATATAAACACTATCAACTGGGAAACCAGTATGCGCTACTTTTAAACCGGTCAACTCTGCTGAGAAAGCGACAAAATATTAATTTGGTCATTTGAAGTAATGAGTTATCGGTATCATACTAGCTCGAATTGACAATTCTAGGTTTGTTTTTAGGAATTCCGATTTTTGGACTATCAGGTGTATTATGGAGGCTATTCGTTGCCAAAAGTCCAGACGTGTATGTGTGTATTTTAGGTTTGTAACATTGATGATTTACCAAATTACATTTTACAACCGCCAACTCATCGGTTGTATGTTTACATTTTACACTGCACATTTTCATTTTTCATTGTACCAATTGGAGTTTTATTCTCGTTGCATCTATTCAACAGACGATTCAGTCGTGTTTATAAAGTTGTGTATGTTAAACACACGTCATTCTGTGAAAGTCACATGCCGAGTTTTACATTGCGGTGTGTAGAAGGCAGATTTCAGTTCGTAGTTCTACAAAGTACATTGTATGGTGGTGACTTTTCATTCGCAGTTCAACATGTTTACGAGATGAATTTAATTTTATTTATAGATAGCTCCACCTTAACCATGTCTTAACTCCGCCTTAACCATATTTTAACTCCTCCTTACGTCTTTCGGAAATTTCCGCTATCACTCGGCTCTATTTAAACCAATTATGGATACTTTGGACCATGGACATTGCGAACGTTATTATGGACATTACGAATCATCTATATTATGACATTATGGACTATGATTTTGAAACAGGGTGGATTATAAATTATTTCATGTCGAATAAAATAATATATGATTTACAACATGTTTTTGTCTATATAATAGTAAGTAACTAATAATACGCACATATGACATGAAATGAGATGTATGCAAAATGATACTTGACTTAAACACAACAAAATGTAAGTCATTAGCAATAAATTATACTTCAATAATGAAAAGTCTCATTGTCTTATTTTTCTTTTAAAGCTGCACTCTCACAGATTGACCGTGTTGACAACTATTTTTATTTTTTGTTTTGGAATTAGCCAATTTGCGTAAATGTCTGGATACCAGTGGTATAAGACTGCTGACAAAAGATCAGATACAGTTTTTCAGTTTTACGTTCGCAAATTGATGTTTTATGGCTAAAAGTGATACTACAGTAACGTATTAAGAAAAATGAAAATGTCGGCAGTTTTCCAAACAATTTAGATCTGTTTTAGTGTGAGTAATCTTATTATTTGTATAGAAAGCATTGCTGCCAAAATCAGCCGAGTCTGGGACAAAAAAAAGGTTGTCAAAACTGTCAATCTGTGAGAGTGCAGCTTTAAATTACTATAAACACTATTTTAAATTCTACCATTAGAGGACACTTTCTTGTCTTTTTGCAATGTTTAAGATTGCAAGTAATATTAGATAATTTAAAATTTACGACGGAAATAAACGAAAGAAAATCTGATTCGTTAGCTCCGCCCATTCACCTTCGTTTCTTTCGGTGACATTTACCATATAAGGTATAGGCGAAATCGTCTATCCTTGTAATTCTGAACTTGTCGATTGACTTTTGTAAACCTGGACTTGTTGGACTGCAAATGTTCATTTTACGAATGCGAGTGTCGACTGTAGGATTGCAGTTTTACATATGCATGATTCGGCTTTCTAAATTACATCATCATATTGTTAAAGGCAAGTTATACGATATATGTTTTAGTGAGTTTATACAGGGTCGATCTGACAAATATACATTTTGACTACTATAATGACAAATGACAAATCAATACGGAAAAACTGACGAATATAAACAACAAATAGGACGTCTACATTGACAAATGTAAGAGATATTTAGTACGATTAAGAAGCACATTGTGGGAATTACACGTCTGGACTTTTGGCAACGAATAGCCTCCATAGTGTATAGCCCCTTAACGTTCAACTGTATGGTGATTAAGAATTGTAAAATAGATAAAACGCACGCATAACTTTTATTTATCGTGAAACAAAATATTAATTTCACCACACACTGTCCCCTAGTTTGGGTACGAACGGTTTCACACGAGGTGAGCGCCCCTTTTGTTTCTTCCGGCAGAGTCTCCGGATGATACAGGCCACTATGATGGTGAGGACCACACAAGTGCAGACCAGGATCAGCACACAGACCGAGACTGAAACAAAGGGTGGTCACTGTGTGTAAACAAGAATTGCAATGTTAAAGGCCTAGTTTAAGCCTTCTATAAGTAAGCACCCCCCACCCCAATCCGTGTATAGTTCACAACCTCTGTGTATTGATATTAAATTAATTGCCTTGTGCCGTCTTATCAGATCTCTGAGTTTCCTGCTGTGCAGTTTTGGAGGTTTTAATATAGAAATGGACAAGTAATCTTGTCTTTTAGTTTTTTGTTGTTGTTTTTTTTTTCAAATAATAATAACAATGCCAAAGAATAAGAATACGATTAATGTAATATATAATAGCCCATAAATATGATTTAAATATGACCAGGATGCTTCACAATTTGGATATAACTATGGTGACCATGCATATAAAATGGAGTTAAATATATAATATATGTAAATAACAATTTAAAAACTTGTATACCCTTATTTGTTTATTATTGATTTCCAATCGGTTTGATAAATAAATACATTGGGTATGCATATTGTTTATATAAAATTATATTAATGAATGCATATTGTTTATATATATTAATGATACAATGCAATTATCTACGTATAGGATAGACAACGAGTGGACGTATCTATGACATATATACCCGAGCGTAAGGAGGGTATATTTGTCATAGATACGTCCACGAGGTGTCTAACCGACTTAGACCACGTGAACTTAAGCGAGGAGGTTTGGTTCTTGTTCCTCAATCTAAAGACCCATGAAATCCAAATACCATTCAACTTTGCATACCGCAGACAAAGCGTATTTTGGTTTGGCTCATTCACGAATTATCTATGGTCAGAGAATTAATGTTTACTGTGCACATTGCAAGGCAACGATTTTAACCTATTTGCCATAACTGGAATTGCCATATCGGAATTCCGTTAAGAGTCCAAGGACGGAATTGTTTTTAAACGGGTGGTCGGAGAACTAAATTGAATACTATTTTCTGCATTTATGTAAATGATATTGAGTTCGACATGAAAAGTATCTGTAATTTTGTCTTTTTCATCAAAATGGTTCATGTTTTGACGTTGTTTTTTTCTCAATAACGCTTTTAGAGATTTTCAGATGTTTGAATAAAGCTAACCAAAAAAAGTGATTTGGTATGGCTTTACAAAAATCCCTTTTTGGGGATAAAGTTTACTTGATATTTATACATCGGAAGATACACCGCAGTACACATACACCAATGCCCGACCCCTACCTGGTGAAGGTAAAAGTTTTGTCGTAAACGGCTTGAGTAAGGGTTTAGCTAACTATACTTGTGTCATTATACTTCTCAAATTGCATTTTAGACGGAATTCACCACGATCAATATAACCAATTTGCAACTGGCCCTGGCTCGTTTTTCATTCTTCTGTATCTTATATACCCGCTGTTTTTATTATTAAGGTTTCATTGAGACGAAACAGATACCTACAACCAGAACATGCTTTTATAGTATATTAAATGATTATAATTAAACCATGAAAGACGTTTTAAGAATAGGTGCCTGATATATTACAGATTTTTTTTCTTGGCCTATGAATATAGTTTCATGCTTAACTGTTCATCAAATGTGATCCATTTTGCCTCGAAGAAATCGTGTTTTAAGAGTTGTATATATACTTCTGATTATACAACGTGTATATGAGAAATGGAGCAATGAAATAGCGAATGCCGATTCTAGGATTAGAGTAGGCGTGGTCTAATAAAAAAGAGTCAACCCTAAATGGCCCTGAGCCAATAAAACAATACACAGGATATTGGCCTCTACTGTGACACCAATTAACAGAAAATGCACAGCAGGGGATTATCATGCCAAACATTCCTTAAACTAGGCATTTAAAGCACGAGTGCGAACGTGCCCTTCTCGGCGTCAACGTGTAAAATGGTCCTATTTCAGTAAATAGTCAGTGATTGTGTGAACATAGTTTTTATTTTGAAATGCTATATAGCATATAGAGTGACCAGTTAAATGATTTTTCCCGCTGCGTATGAATTTAAAACATTTTTTTCGCAAATTTGTGTTGGCTTTAAATTTTAATCGTCCATTTCCGTGCTCTAGTGGTTAAGACGGCCGGCTGTGTGTGCGTGCGTGCGTGCGTGCGTGCGTGCGTGTGTGTGTGAGCTTATTTATACTCTCACTCGGGCCTTGGCCATTCTGCGAGTGCTCCGTTAAGATTGTTAGTCAATTTAAGACCATAGTGCACAGACAGAATGTAACCCTGGTTAAAGCTACCCTGGTTCTTTAATGTGCACCAGTGTATAGCACTGTCACACGGGACCCCCATTTAACGTCCCTCCCGGAAGACGATTAGTTGTTTAAGTGGTGCGGCGGGGAATCGAACCTGCGATCCCTGGATTGACAGTCAAGTGTGCTACCACTAGACCACGGATCCGCCACTATTAATCTAGGCGTCCGGCAACGGAGCGGGGGTCTTTTGTTCGATCCCTGGCCGCGTCATGCCGAAAAAACGTTAAAAGTTTCTGCCTTCCCTAGGGCTTTCATAAAAGTGGTAATGCTTGGGCAATTGATGTACTCAGTACAAGATTAAATGGTTATACGCTGTGTATAGGTGCTTTTCACCGGGTACGTAAACGAACCAAGGGGTCTCCTTGAAAAAGAGCTATGGTATCGCACCCGTACTTTTTTGAATCTCATCACCGTCTCTTCTGCATGCTGACCGTTCAGCAAAAACAAAGGGGCCCGTTGGAAACAAGTGTTGGTCATAAGGCCTGAGAACATACATTCATACGGAGTGTTTGTGAATAACCCCATTTAATAGAACGAGTTTTGAACTTAAAAAAGCAGAGTGATCGCCTTATTAAGAGCTTATAAGCAATAGTCAGCAAACATACAGCGATAACTTGCAATTTTTGCAAAAATGTCAAAGGATGAAACCTTTTATAACCCGAAAACAAGAAAGCCATACCGTCGTAAGATAACCTGTGAGCGTTCAGGAATTCTTTCGTCATAGCCACTTAATTTTATCCATAACTATCTAGCTATATAGTTAATATTTTGCAAAAGTTTTCGGTTATATAAATATCATAAGACTAACAACTGCTTTGAAAGTGTCCAGAACAGCCACCTGTTACTCTTTCATGTTGCACAACACTAACAAGTTAGTTATGGTTTGCAAGTTCCACTTAATAAGTAACATAACAAATGGTTTACTCAATAAAATTCGTGTTACTGACTTCTCTATAAATGCATTTTATGTTTCTATAACAGTTACTGGTTACCTTGTTACGATTTGCGAATTCCACTAAGTAAATAAAATACTAATATTGGTCAACTAGATAGTATTCGTGTTGCCGGTTATCTTATACGGCACATAACTTAAATGCTCTAAATGGCAAAAGGTCCCTCTGGTTATCGAACAATTTCTGATATACAGACAAATACAATCAAATAAATGATAAAATCACCGATTTCAAACTTAAAGGTTTTTATTCAAGGGAGAACTAAGTTGCTTATACAGTATAATTATGATATGGTGCAAATACAAACTCCTGATGGGGTTTTATTCAATGCACCTCAAAGTACATGCATTATAAAAAGTAATTTAGTCAATGCGAATGACAGCTATATTCATGTATTATATTTACGTTCGCCAGTTGCAGTACCACAGCCTCTAAACGCCAGCTCCACCACTTTACGGTGGTGCAAAGAAAAAGAGCTGTCGACACTTCCGTGGTGGAGCTGTGCCTTATGTTTACATGAACAAACGTGAGTATGATTTATATTTTATTTG
This sequence comes from Mya arenaria, assembly GCF_026914265.1. Lineage (NCBI taxonomy): Eukaryota > Metazoa > Mollusca > Bivalvia > Myida > Myidae > Mya > Mya arenaria. The sequence continues at coordinate 38,702,154 of NC_069131.1, forward strand.
ATAATTTCATTTAACGGAGAGGAGTTCATATTTTAAATGTTTACATTGCCTTATGTGGTCCAAGGGTAGATCCCCGCCTCGCCGTGAACCCGTGTGACAGTGTTCTACCAGGCGCGTAGATTTGCGCGTAGTGTCGTACCAAAAAATCCGAATTTAAATTAAATGGCTGATGGGGGGTTTAAGGGTGTAAAGGGGTTAATATGCTGTCCGTCAATGAACTAATCTCGATCTGCGTAACCCAAATTGGCCCTATAGCTACGCGTCTGTCTAAACTGGTGCACGTTAAAGAACTCTAACCAGTCTGTGTACTATATGCTCCAAAAACCTTAAAATGACTTACAATCTTATCGGAGCCCTCGCCGAATGGGCATTGTTCGAATGCAATTATAAATAAGCTTACACACACGCCGTATCGACATCAATGAGGTAGTTGAAATATATAAAGTTTTAAAATAACAGAGGCAAGGATAATCGCACAATAATCAATCGGATCATCTTTTCTTTTCTTCCCGTCTTTGTTCATTGTAATTATCCTGCTCTTTTTAATTTCTTCAAGAACATTGCATTCCAGTAATTATATTTGCTAGCATTTGGGAATTATCAGTCTTTGTCAAAATGTACTGCTCAAAACAGAGCCCATCAGGTCCACTGCATTACCCGAAAGATACAGATAGACTTTTCAAGTTCAGGCGACATGGAAGCTGAGTCTGGTCAGTACTTTTCAACGAATTCAGACGACACGGAAACTGAGTCTGGTCGGTACTTTTCAACGAATTCAGACGACACGGAAACTGAGTCTGGTCGGTACTTTTCAACGAATTCAGACGACACGGAAACTGAGTCTGGACAGTACTTTTCAACGACTTCAGGCGACACGGAAACTGAGTCTGGTCGGTACTTTTCAACGAATTCAGACGACACGGAAACTGAGTCTGGTCAGTACTTTTCAACGAATTCAGACGACACGGAAACTGAGTCTGGTCGGTTCTTTTCAACGAATTCAGACGACACGGAAACTGAGTCTGGTCGGTACTTTTCAACGAATTCAGGCAACACGGAAACTGAGTCTGGTCGGTAATTTTCAACGAATTCAGACGACACGGAAACTGAGTGTGGTCAGTAATTTTCAATTGTCTCATTATGGGCGGAAACTGAGTGTGGTCAGTAATTTTCAGTTGTCTCATTTTGGGCGGAAACTGGGTCTGGTCAGTACTTTTTAATTGTCTCATTATGCGCGGAAACTGGGTCTGGTCAGTACTTTATAATTGTCTCATTATGCGCGGAAACTGGGTCTGGTCAGTACTTTTTAATTGTCTCATTATGCGCGGAAACTGGGTCTGGTCAGTACTTTTTAATTGTCTCATTATGCGCGGAAACTGGGTCTGGTCAGTACTTTTCAGTTGTCTCATTATGCGCGGAAACTGAGTCTGGTCAATACTTTTCAATTGTCTCATTATGCGCGGAAACTGAGTCTGGTCAGTACTTTTTAATTGTCTCATTATGCGCGGAAACTGGGTCTGGTCAGTACTTTTCAGTTGTCTCATTATGCGCGGAAACTGAGTCTGGTCAATACTTTTCAATTGTCTCATTATGCGCGGAAACTGAGTCTGGTCAGTACTTTTTAATTGTCTCATTATGCGCGGAAACTGGGTCTGGTCAGTACTTTTCAGTTGTCTCATTATGCGCGGAAACTGAGTCTGGTCAATACTTTTCAGTTGTCTCATTATGCGCGGAAACTGAGTCTGGTCAATACTTTTCAATTGTCTCATTGTGCGCGGAAACTGAGTCTGGTCAATACTTTTCAGTTGTCTCATTATGCGCGGAAACAGAGTCTGGTCAATACTTTTCAGTTGTCTCATTATGCGCGGAGACTGAGTCTGGTCAGTACTTTTTAATTGTCTCATTATGCGCGGAAACAGAGTCTGGTCAATACTTTTCAGTTGTCTCATTATGCGCGGAAACTGACTGTCATAACCTAAGAATTGGAAATTGATGGGTTTTTTAAACGATTAGCTTGATTCATTACAGTTATTGAAAAACATTTACATGAATATACTAATATATATGAACATTGCCTTCATCTTGCAAGTGTATTGGTATTGTAAATTGAACTTATTAAACCCGATATTGGCAGAGAACGTTTTGATTAGTAAAGAAAGGCGGGGTCTTTTAGTCGACATATTTCCATTTTCTGCGAAACTATCTTAAATTATCTATTCCCCTCGAATCATTACCAAGATTTTTTTATGATAAATATTCGGCTTGCTTTCAAATTCAAATTAAAGTTGCAATCTTATAAACGTTTTTAAATAAAGTGGGTTTTATGTTCGCACTATTTTAACCCGCATTACACCATACGTACCATTTTGTTACCACGGTGCATCAATTTTTTTTAATATTCAAGTCACAAAGTAGATCTGACGAAACATCATTTCGATTTGCGGAACTAAAGTCTGCGGCCTAAAAATGACTTAACTAAAGTGTTTAACAAAAAATAAACATTTCCTAGCTCTCAACTGAACTTCAACGGAACATAAAATGAGGAACAAAATAATTGTTGTCACTACCGACAAATTGTTTTATTTTGACATTCTCTAAGTGTAATAAGCGTATATTGTTCGACCATTGATCATTTACATTTGTTTACTTACTTGGAGCATGGGGATCGCTTTTCAGTTTGAAGGTGCCGAGGTAACACATGTGACCCTCCCTGGGGCCGAGTGTAGGGCCAGGGTTATTTGTAGGATATTGTGCAGGAGCCTTGTAGGTCGAATATGTTTGCGTCACAGTGCTAGCGTTCCGAGGTGACGAAAATGAAAGTCCGAAAACACTTAGTAGTGTACTGCTTAATGAACTCCGGACGTGTTTCGTTGTTATCTTGGTCGGTGTATTTGTATGACGTCTCGTTGGCATTGTTGCACCCTTAGAAAAAATAGCTGGCGCTGGTGGCTGTATGTTTGTTGACATATTTTGTGGTTGTTTTGGTGCTATTGGTGTTTTCGCTGCTGTAGATGAGGTTATAGTTGAAGGAATCTTTATGTAGCGAAGAGGACACACATTGGCACAAAAATCGTTTTCTTTATCACTGTCTGGTGGTTTCAAACATTCTTTCAAACACTTATCCAAGGCTTGATAAATTTGGCAACATATCGCTCTTAAGCGTTGGGTTTTCATCATATTTCCGGGAAAATTATTCGGACACTTCGTGCAGTTCCATGGAAACCAGTTACTAAATTCACAATTGTTCAGGGTTTGGTCTGTTTGGTGGATATAGCAGGTGGACGCCGACACTAAAGGCAGACAATACTGGACCAACACAACAGCGAGTAGCGGTAGGGCCCACCATTGCACCTCCCGGTCTGGAAACACCATCATCATGATCATCATCATCATTCATTATTATTATTATTATTATTATTATTATTATTATTATTATTATTATTATTATTATTATTAATACTACTTTTATTACTTTTATTATTATTATTATTATTATTATTATTATTATTATTATTATTATTATTAATAGTACTTTTATTACTTTTATTATTATTATTATTATTATTTATTATTATTATTATTATTATTATTATTATTATTATTATTATTATTATTATTATTATTATAAGTAGTAGTAGTAGTAGTAGTAGCAGAAGCAGTAGCAGCGGCAGCAGCATCAGCAGCAGTAACATCAGCATCAGTAACAACAGCAACAACAAAAACAATAGAAGTAGCAGTAGTAGTAGCAGCAGCAATAGCAGCAGCAGCAGTAGTAGTAGTAGTATAAAAACAATAACTCACGTGCATAATAAGTTTGTAGCAGCATGTGCCCTCAAATATAATTCTCAGACATTCACGAACAGTTGATGTGTGTAGCCTTTATCGTCTATGTCACTGCACTTAATGGACGTTTAATAAATTGTTAATAAAAGTTTAATAGCCGTTCCCATTATGAGTACGTGTTAATATTGTAAATTTTCCTTGTGTCGTTTATGTGTTATTTATCCCTATATTAAGCCTGCTGCTTATCAGTAAATAAACTTGTCATAATTAAAACATTCATTTAAACTACAAATCAAAATATATGAATAAGTGAGATAATGTTTCTAAAATCGTTAAATCCTAGATTTTAGTGGATCCATAGTTAAGCATGGCAATTTTTACTCTTCTTTAGAAAGAAAATAAGCCATAGATCTCCATATTTTATACCTGAAGTAGATTATTTTGGACAAGTAAAGAACCTATAACCATTTTTTTTATTTACCCTTATGTATTTCAGCTGATAGCTGAAAACTGATTTGAAAAACTCTCGAGTCCTTTCCCTGGGTTGAAATCAGTACTAGTGTGTTTATTTTTCTATAAAGGTCATGAGAAATATTTCTTGCTGGTGATCGAACCCAAGGGCGGATCCAGGATTTGACGTAAGATTACGCGTATCTTAGGGGCGTAAGCTGTTGACTTGCAACTCTACATTGGAAGCAAATTTTGTTTTAAGTGTTGGCATGTGGGTTCAGGAAAAGAACATTTTAACACTTCCTTGTCCGAAATTGTGTATTTTGGGCGTATTTTATTACTTTTTATTACTTCTCCTTTATTGAAATACTTGGACTATTTTAGGGGGGAGGGGCGCTTCGGGTGTGCCCCCCCCCCCCCCCCGCACCCGCTTGTGTAACGCCAGTTCGTTCCGTCCTTTGTCCGTATTTTCTATTCTCATTTATTCGTACCGTACGTGTATTGTATCTGCGTTGACTCTTAATTATGTTTGCAATAATACACTACACTGGCAATCAATTTAAACTTAGATCAACAAATACAAGCTAAAACACTACATTCTATTAAGGATATAATTCAAAATTTTACGAACTACTTCTGCTGATGTATACATCCGTGGTTGTTTTTGATAAAAAAAATCCGAGGATTTCCGAATGGTTCCGAATGGACCATCTTGATGATTCGGGGATAGCCGCGCCATTGTTTAAAAATAAGCCGCTTCTATCAAAATGGCCAAAATATGCATTGGAAATGCGTTCATTAAAAATGTATCGCTGTTTTCTTTCAATTTATTCACAAAATTTGGTTCAATACGAGGCTTGTATACATCATGATAAATGTTTAAGATATGAAGGGAGATAAGCAATTTGGGTCCAGTTTGCTGCTTGTTAAAATGAGTTACTGCCCTTCGCTGTTTATATTCACTTGGCGCGTATGTTTATATTAAATGGCATTAACGTTAATATGTATCCATGTGCGATTCCAGGATAACCAACACCCTTGTGATCTGAAGTATTTCTTGATTCTGTGACAACTGTCATATTCAAAGGTATGAGGGCACCATCAAAACGTTCACGTCTAAAAGTCCACAACAATGTCGCGAATCACGTTGTCAACGTTCACGATGTTCTGAACAATCGGTTTCTTGTGTAATTAAATTCCATCATGATCCTAATGGGGTTTTCGGACTATTGGTCCTGCACCAAGTTTCCGTTGCATTTTCAAAGTGACAGATTTTCTTTTGATGACTTAATTAATGTTTTCTGATTGGTTTATTTTACTTATTTTTATGTACAACACCAAACTGGAACTGGTAAATACGCATAATAACACAATTTTGTAAATCCAAACTTAAAGTCATTAAAATTAAAATCGCGCTGCTAACGCTTTTCGGCAAACTATCCAGCGTTTTCTGTCATATTTGTAAATAATTATTTATTATGGCACATTTATTTGACTTTATTTGACATATAAGTCTTAAGTATTCCAAGCATTTGGTAACATTTCACATTATATTGTTGTTGTTTTTCTGTGGGGTTTTTTTTCAACACATGGTAGCCGCTTCAAAGCTGCACTCTCACAGATTTACCGTTTTTACAACTTTTTTATTTTTTGTGGAATGAGCAAATTTTTGCGTAAATATCGGCAAACCAGTGATATAAGGCTGCTGACAAAAGATCAGATCGCAGATTTATATATTTCCGTTCCAAAATTAATGTTTTGTGGCTAAAACCGTTACTAACGGTTTAAGAAAAATGCACAAATTATCAATTTTTGAATTTAAATATAAAAGTCATCAATATAATGTTTTGTCAGCAGTCTTATATCACTAGTTTACAAGCATGTTCGCATAAATTGGCTCTTTCCAAGACAAAAATAAAAAAGTTTTCAAAACGTTCAATCTGTGAGAGTGCACCGTCCAAGTTACATTATTTTGCTTTACATTTAAGATAATATAACTTCAGTCTTTATTAACTTCAGTCGTTTATTGAAACAGCCAGGCTCTCAATCACGAGAACGAGCTTTACAATCGGTTTTATATGATCGGTTTTGAAACGGTCCCTATCTCTAAACCACGTGGATGAGCCACATTATCGGTTATGATGTGTTTTGAAACGCCCCCTTGACTTTAAACAACTTAAACGAGTTACACTATCGGTTTAATATGATCGGTTTTGAAACGGCCCGTCTCTTAACCACGTGGACGAGGCAGGTTATTGGTTATGATCGATTTTGAAACGGCCCCTGACTCTAAATAACGTGTACGAGCCACATTATCTGTTATTGTGTGGTATTCAATATTGGCTAAATTTTATATAAGATTGATATAGTTTATCGGATTGCGTTGTGTAAATAACCAACCAATAACATGAATAAAGTCAAGAGTGTATGACATATAGATTGACTTACATTGTTCATTTAATATTACCCATAATTTGCATAATGGTATGCTTTAAACGAGTTGGCATACTATCTTCTCGCAAGCTGTGTCCATAACCAAATAGAGAAACAATCTACTCTATAATCGCTTTGTTTTAAAGTTTGTTCGTTTCACCAACCACAAAAAAAAACGTATGCGTTTAAATTTTGACAACTTTTGCTGCAATGTTGACAAATTCCGATTAAGTTTAGTATGGTTTTACAACGCCTGTATCACATATCTGGTATACGATCACGACTGTATTAGTCTGGTTTTTCACCCCAAATCGACCCCTGCTTCATCGTCATTACATCGGCCCTGTAGTCACCATTGCATCGGCCCTGTAGTCTCTGTTGCACCATTATATTAGTTGTAAACATGGCACTTTACCATGGCCGCGAAATAAACGAGCAGACGACAGCATATTGTAAGGTCTATTTATTCAGTGGAACATTGAGCGAGTTCCAGAAATGGAAATATAAAAAAAAATGCTTGTTAGTTTAAATTAACTTTTCATGACTTTTTGTATGTTTTTCAAAAAATATCTCACTTCGACTTAGACGCCATAGCGAGTCCTACATTCAAACACATGGAAGGTGCATTAATGAGATGGAAAATTAATCTCTGTTTAATAAAGTAATTTTGATAAGAAAATAAATAATACAAATAACGCAACTTGTAAAGATAAAAATAAAAATTAACTGTTTAGTAACAAATTATCTAACATCTACGATAAAATGATCGATAAATGTATGAGGTTTTATCTTCAGAAATGCTGCGGCTAGACCTGCTTAATGTGCATTGTATAGTTTACGTCTGTAAGAGTTCAAAAACACGATAACCTCTGAGTCACTACGGGCAAAGATAACTCGTGAATAAAAACCCCGTTTATTGTCCTTATCAAACCATACTTGTCAAGTTAATCCCTTTTATCTTTGTCAAATCACTTGACCTCGATCATATTAAAAAGTGGAAATAAGTTAAACTTAAATAAAGAAAAATGATGCGTAATCGTTGGACTCGATTTTTGGATTTCATTAAAATGGAAAAGGTAGAGCATTTATACCCGCAAATAAGTGGTCATCATAATATTTAGTTCAATGAGAACGCAGTATTTTTAAATGTTTCCAATACATTTATATCAGCAAATCAGAAGTCATCAGTTTTTTCATTTAATCAGGTAAAGTGGTAAATATAAACTGTGGCTGGTCCAGGAAGTGGAAAGATTACGCAAAATAATGTAGACCATTAAAAACTGTAAATCATTACATTTTATCAAGTAATACGTTCAAGTGATACGCTTTTGGACAAACCAGCCGGGGGTGACTCCCCCCACCCCCGTTTCCCCACCCTCTAGTGATATATACATGAGCTGTATATAGGAAAGATTACCCAAGATACCTGTATTCTCGTCTTACAAATATCTTTTGATCCATACCAGGAAGTTTCATTCATGCACCTTAAGGCGACTATAAATTTATTTATAAATTTATTGCTAGATTTTCATCCCCGCCCGGCCCCTTTTTTTCCGCCGTCCCTTTTATGTTATTGACTCAAATAAAAGCTTGAACTAAGGTGTGGATTTCCGTATTGGTCCGGGACTGTTTGGGAACGGCATTTATCCATACCAACTGTGTTGATGCATAACATGCACATGTAAAAAAGGAGAATTGTTACGATCGTGTTCAACTTCGAGATTCGTTTAGAAACACATGTGTATGGTCCATTATGCAATAAGAGCATGAACACCTATTCAGCGGTAAAAAAAAATCATCTCAGAAGAAAAGGTCGACCCCCGCCCCATTTTATTAAAAAAAGATGAAAATCTAGCAATTAATTTATATTAGCCTAAGCCGTCCTTTAAAATATTTGTTCATGTTTACCCCGCCGACCCAGTAAATCGGACAGGCTTAATCAAATTCCTGCAGAGGGACGTTTGTTGCCAAAAGATGCATACTAAGCAAAGTTTAAGAACAAATCATACTTCATACTTTTAAACGTGTGGGTAGAGAAACCGCAAACAAAAACAAATTGTGGCCTCATCTGAAATGTTTATGCATTCAACGATACTCGTGCCAAAATATCAAATGAAATCAAGCTTATTTATTATCACACCCACGGCATTCTTCAATTATTTACCCGTTGAAGTACAGGGGAGGGGGGTGTTGATATGAGACTCATAACGAAAGTTATAACAAAAGTTGTTCCCGCTATTAAAGCTACAATCTCACAGATTTTCCGTTTTGAACACTTTTTTTTTTTGGGGGGGGGGGGGTGTCTTGAAATGCTGACAAAATTTCAGATCTGAAATAGATCAGAAATTTGAAAACCTGCGATGTGATTTTTTGTCAGCAGTCTTATAACACTGGTGTCCATGCATTTCGCAAGAAGGGTCCGTTCGAAGACAAAAACAAATAAAATGGCAAAACGTTCAAACTGTGAGCGGGCAGCTTTAACGGAGACAGTAAGAGGGCCATTCAAAAATACGTTACTACACCGTACAATAACACATTTATTCATATCACAGAACTATTATAATAGCATACCTCTTAATATGCAAAAAAAATCATCCAGGTCATGACAGAGTAATATTTTAAAGTGACTCGCTCAAATTTTGTAAAATGCATTTTTATTAAGAAATAAAAATGGTGATTACTAAAACTAAGATACCAAAACCTCGTGCCTTCAGAAAATGTTGATATTTGCTCAAATTGTCCTTGACGATCACAATTTTCATTAGCGTTGATAACGGCCTTTTTGGTGCGTGATTGGTTGATTTCAATATCACGTGATGTTATCAATGTATTGTCAAATGGTCAAAATATCCGTCACTGTTGAATAAATTCTGGTGGCCTACAGGTTAAGAAGTCGGTTAACTGTTCTTTCTCAACTCTACCGGCGTGGGTTCGCACCCCACTAAAACCAAAATATACTTTTTTTATACTATCCATTTCGATATCATTGTGTAAAATAATTATAAAATATGTGTTTTCAAAGGCATTTACGGGGAAACTAGTTTTGGAACCAAACACACGAGCGAGTCCCTTTGTAACAGGTGAAGCAGAGCAAGCCCAATGAAGCAAAATTACTTAGTTTTCATAGATACAAAATGACCATATACAGCATATTTTGTTTTATTTATTTGCGTTATTTTTAGATAAGATTTTGACCACAGAGTATAGGATGTCTTAAGAAAAAAGCAACGCTGCAATGGTACACAAAGCATACATTTATTTAAAAAAATGTTTCGCATATAAAGCACAGCAAGCTGAGACATTGTCGTTCTTTTATTGTGTTCAATTTGCACTTTTCTGTCGATTTCCTGATGTAAAAATAAGCAGATGTTTTCTATAGTAAACTTAAATATTGACAGTCTTAGTACTAAAATCGGTGTATATAAACTTGTATGAACTTGTACAGCACTATTAAACAGGAAGCATTACTGTAGTGAGATTTTAAAGAAAAATGTTGTTCCGTCAACATTTTGACGTCATCATTTTTTAATTACTCATTTGGGTAGATTCTAACGAAGTTTGGTTCAGATATGTGTGCAATTCTAACATATAACCAATATTTTATTAGTACAACGAATCACAAAGTTTTTGGAACATGGTGCACAGACAGAATGTACAGCTACCCTGGTGCTTTAACGTGCACCAGTGTATATCACTACCAGACGTGACCCCCATTTAACGTCCCACTAGGAAAACGATTAATACGTTTTGTTTATGGTGCAGCGGGAGATCGAACCTGCGACCCCTGACAGTCGAGTGTGTAACCACTAGACCACGGATCCGCCACCATTATAAGAGCATCAAAATCAATAGTAACGTATATAATAGTTGAAGTCATGTTTGCTTACTGGCCCTTACCGAGCATGTTTTCGCAAATACCTCTGAAATACAGTGTGTGTGTATACCACGTGATAAATTATGTCATATATGCTACGTCGGAAGGTAATATCTATCTTAAAATGAAGATTTAAAACAAAGATAACTCTTTTTTCTTCACCATTTTAATTGAAACATAGTGCAGTCTATGCCGTTTACGGAGCCCCGCCTTCGGTCTTTCACCAGAGTTTGATTGAGAGTTAAGTTTCTGATAAAACTTCGACACACCTTTTCATAAAATTGCCCGATGGAGCACAAACCATTATATTTGAAACAGCTTTGTTGAAGTGTTTGAGGAAGCTAATCACTTAATCAAACTCCGGTAAAAAAACGAAGGCGTGGCTCTTTAAGCGGCATTATAAGAGTGCCCTTTGTTTAATTTAAAATGGTGTTGTAAAAGAATCTATGATTTAAGTCTGCACTTTAAGCAAAATGTTGCCTTCCGACGTAGCATATATGACGTAATTTATCATGTGGTATACACACACTTGTAAAGTTATCTTGTTTAAAGTCTTCATTCAAAGAAAAATATTGCCGTCAGACGTAGCATTTATGACGCAATTTATCACGTGGTATACACATACTGAAATATGTACTTGTACATGTTAGAGAATGAATCATTAGGAAAACATGGGGGTATGCTTTGTCATTTAAACATGTCTAATTTGTTTTCTTCTTTGTTTACTAAGCTGAGATGATTTGTTATTGAACTACGTCGGTAAATATGGAATTATGAAAACGATTATTTTGAAAAAATACTGTCTTCGCATTAGTTTAAAAGTGATTTCAACTATTATATATGTTTAATTACTTAACATTAACATACAAACAATTGCCTATGTAACGTGATGTTACCGTGATAAAATAATATAGTGAATAAGAGAAAGGTGGTTGAAATGAAAGAGGAGGAGGAATAAGAATATGAGGATGGGGAGAAGGAGGAGGAGGAGGGGGAGGAGGAGGAGGAGGGGAAGGAGGAATACTAAATGGAAATGCACTTTGCCTTTTTGCAGTTTTATAAGAACACCTTAACTTACATTCTCACCAAATATCATGAGAAGATATCAAAAACTTTATAAGTTATAAAAAATATAAGTATTTTAACAGTCCTCATAAAGGTACACATGCATTTTTTTCGGAAATTACGTGTAACCAATAATACAACGGCTGCTACAGGATCATGTACCATTTTTGTCAAAGCGTGCACCAATTTATCATATCGTACAATGCTATCCACATGCCTTTGTGTGCTCTGACAGATACTCAATTTTGCAATCGGAATACCTCGGCTTTTTCCATTGAAAACAACACCGGATGCATATGGACGGTTTACAATGTAAGAGTTCTTTACATTTAACTACGCTGAAAGTAGATCGCGTAGTAATTTCAATTTAGCAATTAATCTTTAGGACTTTTCTCTAAGGAATCTTTATCATTTATGTAATGATACTCTTTTCTGGCAATCAATTTGAGCTTAGTAATACAAATTACTCTTAAAATTCTACAATTATGTAATATTATTATAAATCATTTTACGAACTACCTCTAATGATGTACCGGCATATATCCGAGTTTGTTTTCCATGAAAAATGGCCGTTTGTGACAACGCTTAAAATACATCACAGAATTTACGTCAGCGTTCTCCTATAAATTATTTGAATTGTATACAGTTTTAGATTTACTCCTATCTCTGTCATAATAGTCATTTTGAACAGAATGTGTTCGTGATGCCGGACCACGTACATTCATTATTTTTGACTCATTTCCAACATAAACGCTCTGCGTCCACGACGATTCCCGAGTCTCCAGGTTACCTCCCCTGTCATATTCATCGTCATCATCCATGCAATGTTCACTGGCATCACGTCTTTGAAGTTTCAGATAATCATCGATGACTTTAACACAATCGAGTCTTTCGATGTTTACAAGAATGTTGCGTAAGCCATTCAGAGACATATTTCTGCTCTCAACAATGTTCATAATTCGGCCGTAGGACTGTCTTTCCCATCTAAGTAGTCTATATTATCTGCTTTGTCCAATGCAGTTGCAAGGTCACGCCAGTCCTGACCACAAACTGACATTTTAGGATCAAGTAGCAAAATGAGATCTTTTCTTACTTGGTACGGAATAACCTTACGTGGACATGTTATTGAATCGGCTGCAGAGTTTCTGGCGGAGTCATTGTTAATTTCAATTCTAATCCTATTTCTATCCAGCTGATTAGAGCCAGGCGGAATGCTTGGTGGACGGGACACTACGTTACTTTGGTAACCAGACGTGTTGGTTTTGCCGGAGTTATTTATTTGAATGAAAATATCCGGATGTTGGCACGCCGCTGGAGATTGAGGACACTCTGGTGTGACGTCATCTTCGTAAACCTGAGCAATGATCTTATGAGCAGAGCTTTCCAGTGTTTCTTGATATGTTTCTATGCAAAGGCTCATTTCTATGGCAACGTGGCGTAGTCCACTGCCCTCGACGGGGCCTGTTTTCTTATAACAGATTGGCACAAAGGGGCACTTCCCGTGCCAAATGTTCAAAAATGGCTCTTTGTCTTGGCCATGATCAAGGACTTCCCAACCCTCTGAAATGTACCTGAAATAAATAAAGACATTGGCTATATTTGATATGCATTGTCGCTAACCGGACCACATTTTTCCGTTATACTTCATAAAAACCGTGGAAAAAATGACTGACAAAAGCTCGTTTATATAAACATGCACGAGGCAGCATCAAATAAAATCGCATGCTATAATTGCATATCTTTAATAACCCTTTACTGTCAGCTGTCTCCGTAGGCGAGTGGTCTAAGTAACGTGGTTTAACATTTGAAATGTCCTAGACGGACCAAGTTCAATTTGATCTTTCGCCAGAATACATTTTTATGGAATCAAACATTAGTATTAGTGTTAGCTTTCCAAAGAATTTTCCTTGTGGAACCAATGAAACTGCCTCATTAAGTATTGCTGATAACGAGATGTTCCTAGCCTAATCGTCCACGGTACACAACGAAGCAAAGCGCAGTAATGTATCGGGGTATCAGGCCCCAATTTCTCGAAACTTCCTAAGTCCCTTATAACAAGATTAAGCTAATCTTATTATTTTTGGTTTTCAGTAAACTGCTTAATATTAACTTCTTTAAGAGTTTTTACACTTTAGATAGAAATAATCGTTTTGATAATCGCGAAACACTATTTTTCATTTATTTAAGTTCATTTTAACTATGTATTTTGGCTAATTGAAATAAGCTACTTAAACCTGTTTAGCTTAAGAAGTTTCGTGAAATCGGGGCCCGATGATTGTTAATAAGTACAGTCGAACCCCGTTGTCTCGAACACCCAGGGACCGGCGATAATACCTCGAGCCTCGGGAAATACGAGCCAAGCGGGAATTTAAACCTTCATTAGATAGTAGTCGGTCCTTTACACTCAGATCGAGCGAACGAGGAAATCTAGCCAAGCAAGTTCGAGACAACGGAGTTCGACTACATGGTATTTTAACTATGAACAACAATAGCATACCGTCGCATGATTTATATACATGAAATTTAACAGGCAAAAATACTAAATTTGATTTATTAAAAAGGAGCATGAGTCTACCTGAAAAGACCGGTTGTGATTTAATGCATTTTTTAAAGTTGCACTCTCACAGATTGACCGATTTGACAACTCTTTTTTGTCTCAAAACCAGCTGATTGTGGTATCAATGTTTTTAATTCAGTCTTATTAGATAAGTCACTATATAAATATACCTAACTTGTTTGGAAAACTGCATATTTTTTACTTAAAGCGTTAGGAACGCTTTTACCGACAAAACAATAATTTTCGACCGTATTTTTTTCGACCGTATATTTTTTTTAAAAATGCTACCTGATATTTTACCAGCAGTCTTTTATCAACGATTTAAATACATTCACACAATATTTGGCTCATTCCAAGACAAAAATAATAAAAATTTGTCCAAACGGTCAATCTGCGATAGGACAGCTTTAAATACTCATTAGATCATTGAATTGTTACAAGCGTTGCATTTGGTTTAAGTGAGCCGTCTGTGTGATTAAAGATTACCAGCGTTATAGATTATAAACCGTCTATACTCATAGCAAATGCATTCTTTGTGAAAAGGCTAGATACTTCAATATAAAGTTAGGAAAATGAATAGGTTTCAATCCGTTGATTTTACGCCTTTATCATTTGCACCTTCGGAAATATTAGCGGTGCAAATCATAAGCGTACCTGAAGCATTTTGAATTACACGTACGTACACATGAGCGAGCTATCGATATTTGAAGGTCTTTCATTAGTTTGGTATCAATATGTTAAACTAGGTGGGACGGGAAGGGTATCCCCCCCCCATTAAGGAAATATTTCAGAGAATTCGCAGATGAATGACCTGTTTCGCCAACATTCAGGGGATCTGACAAACAAAACAAGTTATATAAACCACTTTGCCATCTATATTTGCTATTTCTAATCACGCGCTTTTAGCATTCACCCAATCGGAGGAATTAAGATGGATTTGTACGCCCGGACGTACTGTAGTATGCCTAGGTACGCCCCTGCAAATATTCAACAAATCATTACAGCCTTTACATCAATATAATGCAGCTTGACGGATAGACAGGAGCGGTAACATTTTTCTACCTCATGCTGTCCTGATAATGTCAGGGGTGGCCCTAGGATTTGACGTTAGCGGAGCCGTAACTTAGGGGCGTAACCTGTTGACTTGCATTCCTCCATCAGAATCCAAATATATTTGGTTTTAAGTGTTGGCATGGGATTTGTGGGTACTTCCCTACGAAAACATTAGCGTTTATTAACTTAGACGATTTTATGAAGGGTGAGGCGTGCTCCCCCCCCCCCCCTCCACACCCCCGGAGCCGAAAGAGTACGTTACATTGAAATAATATTTAATATTGTTTTAATAAAGCAACCCATCGAAAATACGGACCAAAAAGTAGACCAAATATTTGACTTTGTAATCTGTAATCAGTTTATTTACTTTGAACTTCTGATTTTACAATCCTCTGACCTAGAACATAACTTTTTATTAGTTTTTGTCCTACATTTTCAGCCAATCAGGGGCGCTAGATTTTTAAAATGTTAAGTTACTTATTTGTGAAGAATAGTAAATTATGCTGAAGACGGGTCTTCAAGATTAATTAAATTGCTATTACTGCGCATGCGCATATAGCTGCTATTACTGCGCATGCGCATATAGCCACGCCTACTGTTTAAATACACAAAGCAATTGCAGTGCCAATACTGGATTAATGACACCATCTTTGGGAGGTGGTCATGTACCGATTGACAGGTCTTTCTGACAGGCGCATGCTATTTGCAAAATGTTAAACTGAAACAATTTCGGAGGGGTTAATACTAAGTCGATTAGAATTTGTTACGTAATTTCTTCGTGAATAAGAAATAACGATCGCTTAACAGCGCCCATCTCCCTTAGGTTACTTATTCACGCAGAAATTACTTAATTTACTCTAACCTATACGTAGAATACAACCTACATGTACGGGCAATGAAATTGCTGACAGGCATTCATTAAGTACTAGGCTTAATCATTAAGAATTACAACTTTCGCAGGTGTATAAAAGTCCGCCCGCGCCCACTCATCCGATATACACTCCCTGCGACAGATTTTGCATTGACAATGTGTCAGCCAATGAGGTTGTATTCTAAGTCTGTTTAATGGCTCGTTCGTATTGCTCACTCCGCCCATTCTTAATCATTAAGATTTTAATTCAGGTCATCTAACTATTACGCCGAGTGTATGTATTGTGTGCTGTTAATGCCAACTGTAATGCACCAGTCAATTGTAACCACGCCCCCAGGTCCGAGGGTATACAGAGGATAGCTGGGAAAATGGGCCGTGATTTTACGTTTAAGTTGGCCCTGCAGTGCCGTGTGAATGCGGTGTTTTTTTCTTCGCACCAAAAATTAGCGCGGAATAGGCCTTTCCGATGGTCCCTGTGGTGGGTGGGGGGGGGGCATTAAGCGGGGGTTTTACCAGCAGTTTTACCCGGGCTTGGCTGGACCGAAAGTCGAAGTCCCCGCTATTCTCCGGACCTGGGGTTGGGGGGGGGGGCGTGGTTATAATTGATTGGTAAATAAATGAATGATATAATCATACTTAGTAATAGTGAGCATATCATGGTCTTTTCCGTCGAAGAGAAACACGTGTTCGGGGCAAACCAGTTTCCCGCCAAATTCCTGCTCTCGTTGAATGGCCCATTGTAATGCACAGTTCGTCTTGTTGAGAAAATAAACACGGATCTGAAAAATACCAACGCATAATGTTTTAGGGATCATGTTTATTGTTTTGTACCAGCCATTCAGTAACACAAGAAGTCACTGAGGATTGAAACTAGCTTATCAGTAAAGAACTTCTCACATCAACATAGGGGTTACCGCCATGGAAAGGTCAGTAAAACAGGAGGTAACTTGGGATTTAAACTAGCTTTTGAGTAATTAACTTTTCACACCAACATAGGGGTTACCGCCATGGAACGGTCAGTAATAAAGGAGGTCCCTGGGGGGTTAAACTAGCTTATGAGTAATTAACTTTTCACACCAACAAAAGGGTTACCGCCATGGAACGGTCAGTAATAAAGGAGGTCTCTGGGGGGTTAAACTAGCTTATGAGTAATTAACTTCTCACATCAACATAGGGGTTACCGCCATGGAACGGTCAGTAATAAAGGAGGTCTCTGGGGGGTTAAACTAGCTTATGAGTAATTAACTTCTCACACCAACATAGGGGTTACCGCCATGGAACGGTCAGTAATAAAGGAGGTCTCTGTGGGTTAAACTAGCTTATGAGTAATTAACTTTTCACACCAACATAGGGGTTACCGCCATGGAACGGTCAGTAATAAAGGAGGTCTCTGGGGATTTAAACTAGCTTATGAGTAATTAACTTTTCACACCAACATAGGGGTTACCGCCATGGAACGGTCAGTAATAAAGGAGGTCTCTGGGGGGTTAAACTAGCTTATGAGTAATTAACTTCTCACACCAACAAAAGGGTTACCGCCATGGAACGGTCAGTAATAAAGGAGGTCTCTGGGGGGTTAAACTAGCTTATGAGTAATTAACTTCTCACATAAACATAGGGGTTACCGCCATGGAACGGTCAGTAATAAAGGAGGTCTCTGGGGGGTTAAACTAGCTTATGAGTAATTAACTTTTCACACCAACATAGGGGTTACCGCCATGGAACGGTCAGTAATAAAGGAGGTCTCTGTGGGTTAAACTAGCTTATGAGTAATTAACTTTTCACACCAACATAGGGGTTACCGCCATGGAACGGTCAGTAATAAAGGAGGTCTCTGGGGGGGTTAAACTAGCTTATGAGTAATTAACTTTTCACACCAACATAGGGGTTACCGCCATGGAACGGTCAGTAATAAAGGAGCTCACTGGAGGTTTAAACTAGCCTATGAATTATCAACCTCACACTTATATGCTGCTTATACGAGTCATGCTGTATAAAGGTACATGTAATGGGACAAATGCCAAATCGTTGTATCGATAGTGCATGATGAATGTTGACTTCCAGTAATTCTTGTTTGTTTAATTGATAGCCAATGTTTACAGTTATGCTAAATGTGATAGTGATACCAACGATAGTGTATAAAACATGTTTAAAGCATGGTATTATGATGATTACAAATGCTTTTTTTATGTAAGTGAATGTTGTCAAGTTATCGCAGTGGTAAAATCACACGTGTTTCACCTGGGCGACCCGACCCGGGTTCGATTCCAGGCCTGGGCGCAAGTGAATTTGGTATTCCTCCGGGTACTCCGCCCCCCCCCCCCCCCCACCACCCCCAACACGACACAATATCACTCTTCCGCGAAACATCGTGCAAACGAGAGTGGATGAACTATAAACTGTAAAACTAGTGTCACAATTGCTGTAAAATAATTAAGTTAAAATGTAAATGATGTATGCACATGTGTGCTGTCGCGTGTGATTCTTGTTTGTTTAATTGATAGCCAATCTTTAGGTCTGATTTAACGACATTGAGATTTTCAAAAGAACTATGACTTTATCTGATTAAACACTTTAGCCCCCCCCCCCCCCCCCCCCTCCTCCCTCTCCCCACACTTTTAAAATTTCCTTTGCAGCTTGCAAGCAGTTTTAGTCTAAAGTTTAAGCTAGCCCATTAAACAGTGACCCCTTGTGATGTGAAACGATTTGTTTAATGCTTAGAACATGGTTATCAACATTCCCCTAAATGAAGCCCTAGTTATGCTAAATGTAATTGTGATACCATATATAAATCGGGTTACAACGTCGATTGCCAATGAAACGTATGGATAAAAATATATATAGTTATGTATCTAATGTTAATATTTATCGTAATATTTTAAGCCTCGTAAACAGCTCGTGGAAAATATAGCTGTTGGTGCTCACTTGGTTATATATACAGTCAAACCCCGTTGGCTCGAAGTTTCTTGGCTCGAATTCCTCGTTGGCTCGAAGTTGATGTAAAGGACCGATTTATTTAAACTGAATTTAAGCATTACCGCTTGGCTCGAATTTTCCGAGGCTCGAGGTATTTCCGCCGGTCCCCGGGAGTTCGAGCCAACGGGGTTCGACTGTATTATCTTACACTGATACAATCGATTATCAACTCCTTATTAAAACTCCTTATTAAACATTTTAAGTCATATATTTTATATATACATATTCAGCAAATTTCAATATCCAGTGTTAAAATGATACCAAAATTATATGAGATGATTAGAACAAATGGGGTCGATTGTTCAGATCTTTGTTAAAGTTGACAGCGCTGTTTACGCCACCGTTGCCAACTTTCAAATCGTTACCACACTGGAGGTTTAATTAATACATTTGTTATCTGCTACATTCTAACACGTTTTGAGGTAACAGTTTCAGCTGAACTTTGGTTTATATTTAGATATGTTAGCCGATCATCAAATAGTTCACGTTCAAAAGTTAACAACATTGTTCAGGTCACCGATGATAACTTTCAAACCGTTAGTGCTCTAGAGGTTTAATGGATACACTTGTGATCTGCAGTATTTCTAACAAGATTTGAGCCAGCTGGTTCAATATTAAAATATGTGAGCACGTAATGAAAATATTTCAGATGTGAAAGTTAACAACGATGTCGTTAATCACATTGTTAACTTTAACAAAGTTCTGAACATTCGGCCCAATGTCGTTAATCACATTGTTAACTTTAACGAAGTTCTGAACATTCGGCCCAATGTCGTTAATCACATTGTTAACTTTAACGAAGTTCTGAACATTCGGCCCAATGTCGTTAATCACATTGTTAACATTAACAAAGTTCTGAACATTCGGCCCAATGTCGTACATCACATTGTTAACATTAACAAAGTTCTGAACATTCGGCCCAATGTCGTACATCACATTGTTAACTTTAACAAAGTTCTGAACATTCGGCCCAATGTCGTACATCACATTGTTAACTTTAACAAAGTTCTGAACATTCGGCCCAATGTCGTACATCACATTGTTAACTTTAACAAAGTTCTGAACATTCGGCCCAATGTCGTACATCACATTGTTAACTTTAACAAAGTTCTGAACATTCGGCCCAATGTCGTTAATCACATTGTTAACTTTAACAAAGTTCTGAACATTCGGCCCAATGTCGTTAATCACATTGTTAACTTTAACAAAGTTCTGAACATTCGGCCCAATGTCGTTAATCACATTGTTAACTTTAACAAAGTTCTGAACATTCGGCCCAATGTCGTACATCACATTATTAACTTTAACGAAGTTCTGAACATTCGGCCCAATGTCGTACATCACATTGTTAACTTTAACAAAGTTCTGAACATTCGGCCCAATGTCGTACATCACATTGTTAACTTTAACAAAGTTCTGAACATTCGGCCCAATGTCGTACATCACATTGTTAACTTTAACGAAGTTCTGAACATTCGGCCCAATGTCGTACATCACATTATTAACTTTAACGAAGTTCTGAACATTCGGCCCAATGTCGTACATCACATTGTTAACTTTAACAAAGTTCTGAACATTCGGCCCAATGTCGTACATCACATTGTTAACTTTAACAAAGTTCTGAACATTCGGCCCAATGTCGTACATCACATTGTTAACTTTAACAAAGTTCTGAACATTCGGCCCAATGTCGTACATCACATTGTTAACTTTAACAAAGTTCTGAACATTCGGCCCAATGTCGTACATCACATTGTTAACTTTAACAAAGTTCTGAACATTCGGCCCAATGTCGTACATCACATTGTTAACTTTAACAAAGTTCTGAACATTCGGCCCAATGTCGTACATCACATTGTTAACTTTAACAAAGTTCTGAACATTCGGCCCAATGTCGTACATCACATTGTTAACATTAACAAAGTTCTGAACATTCGGCCCAATGTCGTACATCACATTGTTAACATTAACAAAGTTCTGAACATTCGGCCCAATGTCGTACATCACATTGTTAACTTTAACAAAGTTCTGAACATTCGGCCCAATGTCGTACATCACATTGTTAACTTTAACAAAGTTCTGAACATTCGGCCCAATGTCGTACATCACATTGTTAACTTTAACAAAGTTCTGAACATTCGGCCCAATGTCGTACATCACATTGTTAACTTTAACAAAGTTCTGAACATTCGGCCCAATGTCGTACATCACATTATTAACTTTAACAAAGTTCTGAACATTCGGCCCAATGTCGTACATCACATTATTAACTTTAACAAAGTTCTGAACATTCGGCCCAATGTCGTACATCACATTGTTAACTTTAACAAAGTTCTGAACATTCGGTGTCACGTAACCGTCGTTACGTATCAACTTTAAAGTGTTACGTAACATAAAAGTTACGTATGAAACACTTTAAAGTAATTACCAAAAATCAATAATAGAATTCAAAATTTATTTGTATCAAAAAGTAAATACTCCATATTTGTATCAAAAAGTAAATACTCCATCATGGGGATCAAATGTAGATACACTTAGATGCTGACAGTTCGTGATAGCCGCTGGCTATTAGACCAATTAGCGTGACAGTTCATGACTATAGAATACATCCCTTCGTCTATAATAAGATATTAGATATGCATACCTGTCACAAACTGGACGAGATCAGCAGTATATATGAACGCATGTTACTCATTTTAGTTAGGTTAGATTTTGGGCGTGGACTAGACATATGGCCCGTATGATACTTTATAATATACTGATTATTATACTTAGAAAGAACGTGGAACAATAAAGACTTGGAACACTTGAACAGTTGTTGGTTGGTTACTGAACGAACTATCACGAAAGTTAATTGAGCGTTAGCGTTACGTGACACGTAAAAGTTTGGCGCCTGCTGACCAAGGATAAGAGCAAGGTTGACGTGGAACACAACGGCGAAGTACTAGACCACCTGAAACGAAAAAGGGGTGAGTGACAATTTCGGTTTTATTGGATAACATAGAGAAATGGCAGAATCAGATATTAGCAGAATTTTTCAAAATTTAGGGGAACAATTACAAAATGTTTCGGCTGTAGTAGGCACTCAGAGTATAGCACAAGTAGTACCATATTTTGACGGGGATACGAAACAATTCAAATATTGGATAAAAAATATTGAAAAATACGGCGTTCTTACGGGTCTAGATAGCGAAAGGTTAAAAATGGTAGCTTATCAGTCTAGCAAAAATGCAGTTAGTGATTTTATACAAAGATATCTAAAAAGTAACCCTGATGATAACTGGGAAACACTAAAAGGGGAATTAAAATCAAGATTTTCGGAAGTACAAGATCCACAACATGCTTTCTGTCTATTAAGGGCAATAAAACAGACACCAGGGGAAAATGTTCAAATATATGCAGAACGACTTTTAACGATGGCGGAAGAAGCTTTTGTAGGTCATAACGGCGACCTAATAGTTATTGAAAGGCAACTAATAGGGTTCTTTATTGATGGTTTGGCACATGATTTCCTAAAAATGAAAGTAATGCGAGAAAATCCAGATACTCTTCAAGCCGCGGTGCGTAGTGCAACAAACGAACAAAATCTTAGAACTAGATTTAATCTTCGAATAGGTAATGCGCCGAGTCAAAATAGCAGGCATGATATTAGCATCAATGATAGGCATGAACCTATGGAAATTGATCATTTAAGACCAAATAAATACTGCATATACTGTAGACGGCCCGGTCATAACATAAAAGATTGTAAATCAAGAAAACGCGAAATAAATGCCATAGGTCAAGAATTTCAAGTTCAAAATAACCAAATTAGTGATAGGCCAAATAACGATTGGAAATCAAAGATTGAATGTTGGAATTGTGGGAAAATGGGTCATTTTCAAAGGGAATGTCGAAATGGCAGGAGACCATATTACGCCTCACGTAATCAAAAAAACTAGGAGTCTCTTATCATAAAGAAGTCGGTGATAGGAGAAAACATATGTCAACATTCACTATAGCAATTTGTGGGAATCCAAATTCATGTCTGATAAAAGTAGGAAACATTTCTTTTAGAAGTTTAGTAGACACAGGTGCTGAAGTTAGTTTAATTAGTCGAAAGGCCCTAAGGTTATTACAAAACAAACCTAAACTCTCAAATAAACGCGCTCATTTACAATCAGTTAACGGCAATTCGCTACAAGTTGATGGCTCAGTACAACTAAAATTTAAAATCGGCCGAGTTCACAAAGTGCACGAATTTTATGTTGTCCCAAACATAAATAGAAATATCATTTTAGGCAGGGATTTTTTATCAAAAAACGGGGTAAGACTCTATTTTGATTTAGAATGTATGCGCATAGATGACAGTTATGTACCTTTGGAAGAAGATTTACATATTGCATCAATTGTGAGACTTCAAAAATGTACTGTCTTGAAACCACAAACAAAGTACTTATTAAATGGTAAGGTAAAATCAAATCCCAATATAGATACAAAAAAATGTTATGAGATTAAAAACATAAACAATTCATTTTTAGATTCTGAACCAGGCCTTGTAATTGTTAATTCCGTGGTTAAATTTCAAAGCAAACGTACATTTCCAATTGCAATTATAAATAACACTCATAAAACAATTAAGTTAAGGAAAGGCAGTGCTATAGGCAAAATTGAAAAATTAGAGGCTCAAGAGATTGCTTCTGTTCAAAATACTTCGGTTAAAGGTAATCCAATGACTGATGATGAAATTTTGACAGACTTACGAGTACCCAAAGATCATGCTGAAACGATCTTACCAATTATAATGCAAAATCGAAAACGTTTCGCTAAAAACGACTCCGATCTTACTCAAACTGACACCGTTACCATGACAATCGAGACAGGAGATCACCCCCCAATTAAATTACGACCATACCGCACACCTTTGAATAATAGGAAAATTATTGACAAGGCAATTGACGAAATGCTTGAGGCAAAGGTAATTAGGAAGTCACATAGTCCTTGGAGTTTTCCCATTGTAATAGTAGATAAAAAAGATGGCACTAAACGATTTTGCGTAGATTTCAGACAATTAAACAAAATTACAAAACCCACATCTTATCCTTTACCTCTCATAGATGACATATTGGCTATTTTAGGTAAAAGTTCATGGTTTAGTTCGCTTGATCTTAAATCAGGGTATTTCCAAATGAAACTTGCAGAACAAGATAAAGAAAAGACTGCTTTTACGACCGGATTCCGAGGTCTTTATGAGTTTAATACTTGTCCTTTCGGACTCTGTGGAACTCCTGGACGATTCCAAGAATTACTTAACCAAGTATTAGAAGGCTGTGAAAGTTTTGCCATTGCGTATTTAGACGATATCTTAATATTTTCAAAAACAAAGGAAGAACATTTGGTACATCTCCAAAAAGTATTCCAACAACTTGAAAAACATAAACTCAAATTAAAACTAAAGAAATGTCAATTCATGCAAGAAGAAACGCAGTACTTAGGTTTTGTTATTGATAAATTAGGAATCAGACCAGACCCTAAGAAAGTAGAAGCAATTAGACAAATTCCAACTCCTAAATGTGTAAGAGATGTTAGGTCAGTCTTGGGAGCTGCCGGCTTTTACCGCCGATTTTGTCCAAAGTATTCCGAAATGGTTGAGCCATTGATTAACTTAACTAGGAAAACAGTCAAATTCTTTTGGTCACCAGACTGTGAACGAAGTTTTCAACTACTTAAAGACAATCTGACGAAAATTCCCTACTTATCTTATCCGGACATAAACAAGCCTTACATTTTATATACAGACGCTTCAGATAAAAATATCGGAGCATGCCTCACACAAAAATGTGAAGAAAATGAGATTGGGGATTATGCTAATGAAAAACCAATTTATCTGCTTTCACATAAATTGTCCGATACACAAACGCGGTGGAGTACCGTGGAAAAGGAAGCATTTGCCATACATTACGCATTACAAAAATTAGACCATTATTTACACAATGCTGAATTTGTTATTAGGACCGATCATAAACCCTTAAAATATCTTTTAGAGTCTCCCATGCAAAACAAGAAAATTCAACTTTGGGCGTTAGGCATAGCTGGTTATAATTGTAAAATCGAATATATACCCGGAAAAAATAATATCATAGCAGATTTCTTGAGTCGCCCCCCATCGTCCGATACTATCCAAATTGACCCACCCACGGATTACGAACCGGATATAAGTGATAACACCTTTCAAATTTCCGAAAATTATGTTCCAGAGAATATTAAGCAAGTCAACGCCATCAATTCCCATTATCTAAATAAAAAACAGGTTGTTGATAAAGAATATGAGGAACAAGATTCTTTCGTAGAACCAGTGAAACAATTTGAAAGTATGTCAATGGCTAATGAACAAGATCTTGATGCCAATATTTTACAATTAAAGATGAAACTGCGACATGGTCAGCCTAGCAAAACGGAGCAGAATAAATATATTGAAATAGACCGCATTCTGTATTACTTATCAAACGCCGATGAGGAGCCAAATTTGAGATTAGTAATTCCCAGCCATTTAACACCTTTAGTCATTACGCAATATCATGATAATAACGGGCACCCGGGTAGCCAAAGGTTATTTGCAACCATTAAACAAAAATACTTTTGGCCTGGACTGTTTAAAGAATTACACGCATATGTTGAAAAATGCGTTACCTGTCAAAGTCGGAATTTAACCAAAATAAAAGCACCCATGCAAGACCGCCTGAACATGGCACCATACCCATTCTCAGTAGTGTCTGTGGATGTCCAGGGGCCTCTACCCCAAACGCTAAGTCGGAATTGTTACATAATTTGCTTCTTAGATATGTATTCAGGCTTTGTAGAGGCTTTTCCAGCACCTGACAAAAGTTCAGATACCTTAATACACTTACTGGTAGAAGAAATCTGTTGTAGATACTCAACTCCCCTTCGTTTAATCTCCGACAATGGTAGCGAAGTAACTAGCGATGCTTTCCAGGCCGTTCTGAAAGAATTAAACATAGATCATGTAAAAACTTCCACCTACCACCCTCAGGCGAACGGTCAAAATGAAAGATCTCATGCAACTATCAATAACATTTTATCAAAACTAGTAGAGGGTAATGTCCGACAATGGGATGTACATCTTAACATGACCTTGGCCGCAATGCGATTTTCAACATCAGAGAGTTCTAAACATTCACCCTATTTCCTTCTTTTTAATCGAGACCCGGTTCTTCCAATCGATAATCTACTTAAGCCCAGAATGAAATACCATGGAGAACAGTACTATCAAATTATGCTTAATGCGCAACATAAGGCATTTGTAGAAGTCCGCAGACAGCTTAAAAAATCTAAACGAAAACGAGCAGAGTATGCAAATAGGAATGCCAAAGACATACGCTTTAATTTAAATGACCCTGTCTATTATAAGAACTTTCAAAGACATAATAAATTGGATGCTAAATGGAAACCGTATTATCGGATAATCGAACAGAAATCACCACTAACCTACCTAATAAAAAACCAACTTGATAACTCTATTGTTAAAGTGCACGCTGAACAAATACGACATGCAAAAATTGACGAATGGCAAATTCCCAAAACAACTAATAAACGACCTATACGAAGAGCAAACTATGTTGTCCCACCAAGTGATTTATCAAGTTCTGATTCAAATGATTCTGAGCCCATTGATTCAGAACCCCATCAAGTTAATTTACCTCCTATAACAAAAAGAGTTAAGCAAGAACTTGGCACCGATTCTGATAGTGAAAATGAAATACCCCTCGCAGAACTCCAAAAGATTCTACGAAATAAATCTAAAGTCACAGAGATGCCAACAGAGGTGACAAATGATACTCTAAGCAGTTCTGATTCTGAATCTCTTATGAGCGGCATCAATCTAAATAACCCACCCGCAGATACAAATCATATTGATTCTGATAATCTGATAACCCCTGAGTCTAGCGACGATGAAGCAATGAATATTGAGGCTGTTTCAGCTCCCCCACTTAACGTCAAAAAACATAAGAAGGATTCGAGGCATAAAAAGAACGCGATAAAAACAATGTTAAAATGTTTGTCCGTTATGCTGTAATCACAATACCTTTCTTATGAATACGATGTGCTAAACATCAGACACCTACACCTTGCGACTACGAGTTGCTTTAAGAATGTTGACATATGTAAAAGACTTCACACTATATAAGTGCATTGTGTGAAAATACAGTAATCGTGTGAAAATACTGTAATTGTGTGAAAATACTGTAATTGTTTGTAAATACTGTAAATACCTACACTTCGATTATTAATGATTGATGGTTATCAATTATATTAATCATCTATTTTCAGAAACAAGGATGAATTATCTTAATTACCTTGTACTCTGGTTCGCGATTGGCATGAGTGATGTTTCAAAAACACACTGGCAATTAACACCGGCATTTGACACTAAGGTGTTTGCAAACTTTCTTGATCAAGTTGATCAGAGATTAATAAATTCTACGCGAATGATTACTAAAAAAAACGAACTCAATTCTCCATCCTAACTGAATTTGAATTACAATCTTGTGTACAAAACATTAGTCCCTTCTGCGAAGTTCGCTCGGCGCTTTATCAAATGAGTTTATCCCAGTTCTGTATTACAGCCTTATTTATGAAACAAACAATAAAGTCAAAAGTCAATGCTCTACCATAACAAGACCAAATAAACGCCTACCAGCCGCGGAATATCTATATGATGGTATTTGGATGATCGCTTCCAAAACGGACTTAACATTTGTAATCATATGCCAAAACTCCATTCAAACTCATAGCAAAAAGACAGTAGAAGCTCCTTTACGCTTGCTATCGTTGCAAATGAACTGCAAAGCGTATAATGAACATTTTACACTGGGGTCATGGTTTACAAATAGCTCAAGACTACTATTAAATAATTATGAACATTATCAAGTACTTCCCAATTTCACATCACTTCGAATCTGGGATCCTCTCCATAAAATTCTTACTAACGTCTCAAAAATTGAAATGCCTGATGAATTGAAACAGATACACGAACTTCCCTTAAGAGCTTTAATGGATAAATTAATTTACTTACCCAATTCTGTCCTTGACGTATCCTCTGGGTGGCCACTATGGAAAATAATTACAATCATAGCAGCTGGTGTTCTGCTTGTCAGTGTGACCGTTCTCATTCTTTGTAAATATCCTTCTGCCTTTCTGAAATGTATTCCTGACCGATCGCGTCCCAAACCACACCCACAATACAGTCAGGTGGTCTACAAGGCCAGTGAGGAATCTACTCTCGCCCAATCAGAGGCGAGGCCTGAAAAACCGGGTATCTGCAACCAATCAACGTCGGCTGCGCACCCGATGTCCGAAGCCATCCAACGACTTTATCCTTGCTTGGATCGGATGGAATTAAACCCTGAGGGCCACAATTAATATTGTTGACAGCCACCGGGACCTTCTGCTTTTGAACTGTCAATAACGAGATCGAAAACTCCGATGCAGAAATAGTGATGGACATCATTAATGAACTTGTACATAAGAATCATTTATCTATTTATGGACTTATTCACTGAAGTACATGAGAAAATTCACCCTGTAGCAGCCCAACGCCAACTCCATGTCTGCGTTTGCTGCTCCGATTCCACAGTCTCTCGTAGATCGGTGAGAGCCCTCACCAATAAACGGGCCGTGTTCCAAAGCGTTTGGACACGTGCCACAGCGCATCTAGAGCTGCCGCCTCAAGGACCAGCAGCTTCGCCCATCCTTCCGGTATTGCCGCTTACATGGACGTGCTCCGGATGCTCGAGTGACCGCCCACGGTCACCATCCACGAACATTACCATAGACGTCAACAGTGTCGACAAGGGACAATTTCAGTGACTTTTCGAAAGTGTTGACTTCATTTATTATTATTATTTCGATTTTAGTGTATTGTGTTTGTTTCTGTTGATTATTTTTTTTTCTTATTTGGTTTCGGGTATAATTTATGTGCATGTATTCTTGTTTTCTTCATATTTCTTATAAAAACCAAAACAAAACCGTACCTTCATATTCACCATCTCCTTTTAAATTTTTGTTACCAATCATCTACTTTATCATTAATCAATTATAGTTGACAGAGTTTTTCTCAAGTTAAATACCGCAGAGTATTTCTCTCAGATTAAAAGTCTACATTAACACCATTCCTGTTGACACCTCATCATTAGCAAGTGTCATCATTCTCGCGAGCAATTCACTTTGACACCAATTCACCCTGCGGGTTTAAGTAATGATAGTTTCTCCGATCTTTACCGAAATAATTATCACCTCTTTATGACACTTCCTAAAAATAAGATTAGGGCGGAAACGCGTTGCTTGCGCCGCTTGAAATTGATAAAAATTATTGGAAAAAAATTATTGGGATAAAAGGTATAACGCAAGGATTATTGGTGGCAAAACGAAACATTAATTTTTTTCTCTGGTTTCAGATATCGAAACGAAATTAAATTAAAATATATTAAGTAAGATGAAATAATTCCCATGATGAAATATTTCTTTTAAGAAAAATCGGACGAATGTCACGTAACCGTCGTTACGTATCAACTTTAAAGTGTTACGTAACATAAAAGTTACGTATGAAACACTTTAAAGTAATTACCAAAAATCAATAATAGAATTCAAAATTTATTTGTATCAAAAAGTAAATACTCCATATTTGTATCAAAAAGTAAATACTCCATCATGGGGATCAAATGTAGATACACTTAGATGCTGACAGTTCGTGATAGCCGCTGGCTATTAGACCAATTAGCGTGACAGTTCATGACTATAGAATACATCCCTTCGTCTATAATAAGATATTAGATATGCATACCTGTCACAAACTGGACGAGATCAGCAGTATATATGAACGCATGTTACTCATTTTAGTTAGGTTAGATTTTGGGCGTGGACTAGACATATGGCCCGTATGATACTTTATAATATACTGATTATTATACTTAGAAAGAACGTGGAACAATAAAGACTTGGAACACTTGAACAGTTGTTGGTTGGTTACTGAACGAACTATCACGAAAGTTAATTGAGCGTTAGCGTTACGTGACATCGGCCCAATGTCGTACATCACATTGTTAACTTTAACAAAGTTCTGAACATTCGGCCCAATGTCGTACATCACATTGTTAACTTTAACAAAGTTCTGAACATTCGGCCCAATGTCGTACATCACATTGTTAACTTTAACAAAGTTCTGAACATTCGGCCCAATGTCGTTAATCACATTGTTAACTTTAACAAAGTTCTGAACATTCGGCCCAATGCCGTTAATCACATTGTTAACTTTAACAAAGTTCTGTACATTCGGCCCAATGTCGTTAATCACATTGTTAACTTTAACAAAGTTCTGAACATTCGGCCCAATGTCGTTAATCCCATTGTTAACTTTAACAAAGTTCTGAACATTCGGCCCAATGTCGTTAATCCCATTGTTAACTTTAACAAAGTTCTGAACATTCGGCCCAATGTCGTTAATCACATTGTTAACTTTAACTAAGTTCTGAACATTCGGACCATGGTATCAAAGTCTAACATTATCGCCGATGTCTGAATAAACTGACGAGTTTCTATTTACATCGGATAACTTAATCCTTGAGATTGAAAGAAGTCGCCTTTTTCATGGCTTAAGATTAAAAGTGTAAGTTCTGTTTTATAATCCGCAATGTTCGTTTGTTTGTCCATTCCAAAACTACCCGGTAACGGATGATAAATGGATATGTTTTACAATATCCCTGTGCAATTGTCCAGATAAGGTTTGAAGCAGTCTGCACACAATCACAGGTCACCGCTTGAATACGACTAGCATCTTATCGCAAAAATATGATTCAATGCAGGGGTCTATCACTCGCTGCAAGAAGCAATCTTTGCAGAATTTATTGGCGATAGTAAGGCCAGAAATAATATCTTTTGTTTCTACGTACATCTCGAAAAAGGAAGTAGGCATAACTTTTTTCTATTCTTTTCTTTTCTGTACCATACAAACCCTTTGTTTGTATACCATGCAACAAGTTGTGTCATAAATGCTACGTCGGAAGGCAACATTTTGCTTCGAATGAAGACCTTAAACAAAGATCACTTTACTATTTTTTCACCATTTTAAATGAAACATAGCGCCGTCTACGCCGCTTACGGAGCCCCGCATTCAGTCGTTTACCAGAGTTTGATTGAAAGTTTAGTTTCTTAAAACACTTCGACAAACCTTTTCACGATACGGCCGTCTGACGGAGCACTATCAAAACATTATTTTGAAAACAGGTTTGTCGAAGTGTTTAATGAAACTAATCACCTTATGAAACTTTTCTATTTTTTTTGTTATTATATTTTTAAGAACAGGGATTGTGTACCATACCGACCTATATCAGGGTGTATCACTACAGTCAACCCCCGTTACAAGTTCACTAAAAAAATCCTTTATTTAGGAAACTCTTAGAATATCCACATATCGATCCAAACGATCAAAACGCAAAAAGTGTTGGGTGGGACAGAAAAAAAGGGTCGGTCGGGGGTAAGTGACACCAATAATTTAGTGTTTCACGCCTAAGATTGACGCGCTGTCAATGACAATTTACAAATGCACACAAAAGTTTGGTGGAAGGGCTTTAAATGTAAATTAAAACCTGTTCATTTCCAAATGTAAACAATAAAAAAAATATATGAGTCATCTATTGAGAGCAAATATTTGACAGGCTTTTAGGAATGTGTCAATAAAGATATCAGGTCGTTATCGATACGTGCATTATAGCTGAATGTATTACAATCCGTATAATAGTTTTATCGAAACATCTATTTGAGTATATAAAATGTTAATACCTCCAGGCCCCAATTTCTCGAAACTTCTTAAGTCTCTTATAACAGGATTAAGCTAAGCTCAATATGTTTGTGTTTTAATCATTTTTGTAATATTTACTTCTTCAAAAGAGTTTACGCTTAAGATAAATTATCATTTGGACAATCACAATAAACCGTTTTTCATTAATCAAATTCCAAATTAAGAGTGTTCTTTGCCTTATTGAAATAAGCTACTTAAAGTGACACTCATATTCAAAATCAATACATACATATGTATAAAAAACGTATATTTTGAGTGATAAACCTTTAACTACTTTTTTACTAAATAAAGCATTAATGGAAAATGTTAATTACTGCTAACAAGATTGTAACCGTGTTTTTACTAGCTTAAAACGCACAAATATTAAATGATTGTTGAGTGCTAAACGATTAAGTGCGATCTACTATCGTCTCATAAGGTAGAAATACCGTGTTTACTGCAACATTTTTTTTTTCAAATTAATAAATCAATCAAAGTTTCAATTTAAACCCGGTTTCCTTCATAAGAACCATTGTTTTCGACATGTGTTCATCCTTTTTGGTATATTAGATCGATTGTATTAATTTAGGTAAATCTGATTTGGGAGAGCACCTTTAAGACTGTTCGAGAAATTAGGGCTTGAAATCGTTCGTTTATTTTGGAACACGTTTTCGGAAAAAAATGTGAAGATATTACCTAGAGGTAATCATATGGTTTTGCGCATGAATTGTGTTCTTGGGACCGACAATGGTGCTCGAGCCCTCGACTTCTTTAGGTTTCGATACATCGTCAGTATAATTTATATGAAAAGCAGAAGGAATAATGGTCGGGGCTTAGCCTCGACTTCGACCGATCCATTGTTTGACCGATCCACTGTTCGACCGATCCACTGTTCGAACGATCGCAGTTTTTTTACTAGGACACTTGTGCCATAGTTCGTAAGGATGCGCACGATATCGGCAATTTGAGAGCGAATACCGGTCCTCACTGACGGAATGTACCCCTATACTGTATTTTGATTATATATGTTAGCGTTGTTTAACCTCGAAAGAATTTGTGGTAATTACCTGATGGTGATTTCTGTTTCTTCTCAACGGACATGCAAAAACTGCTATCTGAAGCCATTTCTTGCCCGGGTTATCTTCATGGGGCGTTTGGATGCAGGTGTAAAGCGTGAAACTGTCAATAGTCAATTGACACTCGTCCGCTGTGAGGTAACAACTGTCCGACCGTCCGTCATTCTCACACATAGCTTTCCAGTCTTTGGCACTATCTATATCCGTCTCGCTCCTAAGAACTTTAATTTGTCTTGTGTCAAAAGCACAATGGCGGAATGTGAGAACACAGGGCTTTTCCAGCTTCAGATTATGTGGACCGACGTATACCACAGGACTTACTAAGCTTTCGGTATTTTCCATATTAGGATTGTCACTAAGATCCCAGTTTAAAAGAAGAGCAATTCGTTTCCTCTCTCCTCTCCTGACTGCTCCTCTCGGAACTTTCAATGATATACCCATATTGTCTAATATCAAAAGGTCTCCTAAATAGTCCACTTCATGACATATACTGACCACCTGCTTGTTGCAAATTGTTTTGGTTGAACTTCGCTCTGTGACAACATAAAGGTCTCTAAGTAAGAATGAGGGGATGATATGAGACGATGCGTCATCCTCCTCTCCGTACATTGGATTAATTACAGAAGTTTTACCGGGATAGAACACACGCCGGTCTTCATCACCTGAGCATAGTCTGGACGCACTTGAACCATCTGACCAAGTTTGGTAAGTATTGGGTTCATATCTGGGTCTTGGAATAATGAAAATATTCGGCGTATGACTTTCCAAGCGGTTTTGTCTTCTGTCAACCTGATATGGAACTACTGATGCCCTTTCAGGAAAGTAGTGAAGTTGTTGGTGACTCATATTATTCATGCGATTCGTAAGTCTTTCCCCATCTGCAAAAGTCTGTCTATTGGAAGGTGGTCGTCTTCTACGTTTTTTCGACAATTTAATTCGTAATATACAACATATGACCCCTAGTAACGCAACAGACAGAACTGACGACAATGTCACCAAACAAATTGTCTTCGTATCCATAAACATGCCTGTGTCCAGAGGTTTCGTACTTACATATGGTCTTCCATTGTCCATGTTTTCACGTTATACAAAGTATGTCTTACAACAAAAGGGCATTCTAAGGAGTCTGTACTTTCTCTCATCGCCGTGCTGATATCCGTCACAGTGAGAACAAATCTGTAAATATAAAAGTATAATGTCACATTACGATAATAAATACGGGTTTAGGCTCCAGATAGTTTCAGAAGCCATTTTTTTTAACAAACGAGTACGTATGACCCCATTTTGATGTCTAAAGCAGTGGTATACGTATGGCCTCGTTTTGATACATACAGCAGTGGTATACGTATGACCTCGTTTTGATGCATACAACAGTGGTATACGTATGACCCTGTTTTGATGCTTAAAGCAGTGGTATACGTATGACCTCCTCTTGATGCTAAAAGCAGTGGTATACGTATGACCTCGTCTTGATGCATAAAGCAATGGTATACGTATGACCTCGTTTTGATGCATAAAGCAGTGGTATACATATGACCTCGTGTTGATGCTTAAAGCAGTGGAATACGTATGACCTCATCTTGATGCTTAAAGCAGTGGTATACGTATGGCCTCGTGTTCATGCATAAAGCAGCGGTATACGTATTACCTTGTCTTGATGCATAAAGCAGTGGTATACGTATGACCTCGTCTTGATGCATAAAGCAGTGGTATACATATGACCTCGTTTTGATGCATAAAGCAGTGGTAAACGTATGAACTCGTGTTCATGCATAAAGCACTGGTATGCGTATGACCTCGTCTTGATGCATAAAGCAGTGCTTTACGCATAAACTCGTTTTGATGCATAAAGCAGTGGTATACGTATGACCGCGTTTCGATTCATAAAGCAGTGCTTTACGCATTAACTCGTTTTGATGCATAAAGCAGTGGTATACGTATGACCTCGTCTTGATGCATAAAGCAGTGGTATACGTATGACCTCGTTTTGATGCTTAAATGTATGACCTCGTTTTGATTCATAAAGCAGAGGTATACGTATGACCTCGTTTTGATGCATAAAGCAGTGGTATACAAATGACCTCGTGTTGATGCTTAAAGCAGTGGTATACGTATGACCTCGTCTTGATGCATAAAGCAGTGGTATACGTATGACCTCGTTTGAATGCTTAAATGTATGACCTCGTTTTGATTCATAAAGCAGAGGTATACGTATGACCGCGTGATGATGCCTAAATCAGTGGTATACGTATGACCTCGTTTTGACACATAAAGCACTGGTATACGTATGACCTCGTTTTTATTCATAAAGCAGAGGTATACGTATGACCTCGTTTTAATGCATAAAGCAGTTGTATACAAATGACCTCGTTTTGATGCGGTAGCTTTGTAACGACACATGTTTATGTGGTGATTTTCAACGCATAAACAGGACTTTCTTATGTGGCAAAGAGGCACACTTTCGCCGCATAAAAACAATTAAAACACAAACTAGTACAGTAGTGGTTGATAAAGTTTCATCAATATCGGACTTAGTTTTTTGTGTCCACTTAACCAAGCTTTAAACTAGACTTTTAGAGACGTAGATTCTGGCAAGGAATTAGTAAGATCGGTTTAAATGTGAACCAAACCAATTGATCTTTATGCGAAAACGTTTGAAATGACGTTTGGCCCGACTGATAAAAATATTTTTCAAACTTTACTTGTTCCAATGTCCATTGCAATAAGTCACTAGTTATGCACGTGTGATTTGTAACCACTGCCCACACCCCGGGGAATATCGGGGCCTTTGGACCAATCCCTGGTAAAGCCCCCGCTATCCCCCACACTCACGCCGGGCTGGGGTTGGGGCAGTGGTTACCATTACGTAGAATAAGCAAAGTTGTGAAAAACGTCAATGGTTGCTAAAGGGCAATGTGTGCTACAAAATAACAATAAAACATTTTTTTACTGACTAGGTCAAGGGCCATAACACTGTCATTAATATATTTATGTATAAACGAGACTCGTATGCACAACTTCATATGCCAGTTAACATTTGTGTAAAATTTGGTGACTCTTTGTGTGGTAGGTAAGGAGCTATACAAGCACTAAAATTATTCTGAAAAGAATATCTCAATTTTTCCGCAGCCGCACCCCCCGCCTTTCACTCCCATCTCCCATCCCTAGTTTGGTGCCTGCACATTAAATTTGGTCTAAGTAAGTCTGTCTTAGATCTAAGGTCTAGCAGAGACTAACAAAAGACACGCAGATTGCATAACACTAACACTAACGTATCGTTTTTCAAAAAAGTCTTGACTTGAATTCACACTTCCTTATTTTGAACATCGATGTATTTACTGTACTTTAAAGAGACTTGCTCATGTTTTTGGACCAAAAATTAGTTTTCCGGTAATACATCTGAAAACACGTATTCTATCATTATCTTACTCTGCGATACCGAAATAGCATAAAAAATCAAATTCAAGTAAAAATGGTTTTAATGTGGTGCTTATCAAGAAAAAAACGACGCCCTAAACACTCGGCAACAAGGACTTTTACAACATAGATAGATATTTTAACCTTATAACAATACATTGATAACATAACATCATAATGTGAAACCAATCACGCAACAAAGAAGTTGTTCAACGCCGTTGTTATTAACGATATTGAAAATTGTTGTCTTTAAAGACGATATTTGAGCATACTGTCGAATCCCGTTCGCTCGACCTCCTAGGGACCGGCGAAAATACCTCGAGCCTCGGAAAATTCGAGCCAAGCGGGAATGTTAACCTACAGTATAAAGAATTCGGTACTTTCGTCTAGTTCGAGCCAACGAGGAATTCGAGCCAAGCGAGTTCGAGCCAACGGGTTTCGACTGTATATTTTCAATTTGTTGAAGGGTCCCAGCCAGCAGTATCCTAATTTTAACACCACTTGTGATTTGCTAGACTGGATTTCGTCATACAAAAATAAAGTGCATTTTACAAAAAAAAACATGAGCGAGTCCGTTTAAAATAAGTCACTAAATAAGGGTATTATATCAAACTTTTAATATGAAACTTTTAATGCGCCAGTTTGACTATCCTGTTTAAATGACATAAAAGAAGTCGTTAACAAAGAAGTTATTTGGATTTCAATGGTTGCAAAAAAAGATCATTTTACATCCGATTTCAGTTGAAATAACTTAAAAATTCTACGTACAAGGTTCGTTTTGTCATTTAGTTAACATTCAAGATATCAGCAAGCAAATAACTTATTCGGAACTCATTGACCATTTTCCATCGAATATAACCTCGTATGTATTCCGGTATATCCAGTAAAAGTAGTTCGTATTTTTTTTAATAATTGTATTAATCAATTTTAATGTATTAATTTTAGTTGCAATTGAATGATAATGAAGTGTATTATTTCATAAATAATTCAGATTCCCATGAGTATAGTCATTAAGTCTAACTGCTAAATTGAAATTACTACTCGATCTACTTGCAGCGTGGTTTTTTGTACGATTTCTGACTTTGTAAACCGTCCACATTCATGCAAGGTTGTTTTCGATATAAAATGGCCGAGGTGTTCCGAATGCATACAAATGATACCAACAGTATATGGGACCATGAAACAACATGTAACATCTAGCTTACAAAGCGTTTAGAGAACATCTGGCCCCAATATCACGTAAATACTTAAGTCAAATCTAAATCTAAGTCTCAACTCATTTGTCCACATTACAGTATGACATTATTAAAAAAAATACTAATGTTTTACTATTTTCAAAAGCACATTCTCACCTACATCTTGTTGATTAGGCCTAAAAAATATATGTTTGGTTAG
The DNA here is from genome assembly GCF_026914265.1 of Mya arenaria. Taxonomy (NCBI): domain Eukaryota; kingdom Metazoa; phylum Mollusca; class Bivalvia; order Myida; family Myidae; genus Mya; species Mya arenaria. The sequence continues at coordinate 38,739,936 of NC_069131.1, forward strand.
GGTTACATCTTTTTCAAAAATAGGTAGGGTAGGTAGGCTTTTTAAAAAAGAATATTTTTTTTTTATTAGGCTTTATATAAGAATGTTATTTTCATCATTGGAGAATGGTGTTAAAGTTATCTTCTGTATAAGCATTTAAGCTTTTAAACTACATATTAAAAATCAATTTAAAAAAAAAGAAAAAAAAATATATATTTTTTTTTTAGTTTTTCATTTTTTTTTTCAAACTGACTATAAAAACGGTAGGATAGGCGCCTCTTCCGTAGGTAGGGTCGGGTAACCCGAACCAAATGTATTTGTTTTAGTCCTTAACATAATTGCTCAATATTCTAAAAAAAATCTACAGCACAAAATGTATTTGAGTAAAACTCAAAAATAATGAATTAGACTCAAGTACAATTTTTGCTCTCAATTTTATTTTCTATCAAATATTGACCAAATTTTTTATCAACATAATGAATGAGAGAATGATTTTAAAGAGGGTAAAACATTTACAATTTTGAATCATATGATGCTGTATTTTGATTAAAAGATTTGAGACTAATATTGAGATTTGACTTGAGTATTTTCGTGATATTGGGGACAGACTCAGAAAAGCACGTTTATAAATGATTAAAAAAATCATATTTATCCCATTTCTTTTACAAAAAAATAAATATGTTATTACTAGTAAAACATTCTAATAGTATTAAATATATTTCAGCAAATTTTGCCATCAATATTGAAAGAAGGAAAATTACAATTAAATGCAGTTTTGCCTTAATGAGTCTTGAGTTTGAACTCAGACTTGAGACTCTTCGTAATTACTGCCCAAGATGTTAACGGCATGAGCCTGACCGCCTAATCGCCCGCCCGACAACCGAATATCCTTCATACAATAAACCGTAATTTCACCGTAATAAAAGATTTCGGTAATTTAAAACTTTAATAACCAAAAGTAATTCATGGGCTACAAATTATAATATTCAGAACCAAGCCCGATATATAAATGCATAGTTTAATACATTTAGGGGAATCAATGCATTTGCATAATGAGATTATTGAAGCGACTTGCCACCGCTGTTTATTGATTGGGCGTCTATTCCGGAAGTACGATGGGTTTAAATTTATATATCTTTAATTGAACCTCAAATCACGATTGTAGTTAAAATGCATTTAGGATTAGCCGAGGTGTATTCTAAAGCAGTTCCTGTTTGTTTGTTCATGTATTGTTTGTCACTGATTACATCTAGCCACACACTCGAGTGGCTATGACCTTCAAATGTACAAACACAAAAAAGTGACTACGTTCAACTACGTATACAATGAAATCTTATCATACAAACTTTCACGTAAACATAAGTTGAGTTCATCCGTCTCCGTGGCCTAGTGGTTAAGCGTCCGCCTACGGAGCGGGAGGTTGTTGGTTCGATCCCTGGCCGCGATATACCAAAATACGTTAAAAGCTGGTGCAAGTAGCTCCCTTGCCTGGCGCACGGTATTTTAAGGGTAGTGCTTGGAAAAGTGGTGTATTCAGTACTGGTTTAAAAGGTGTACCACGTGTATGGGTGCTTTACACCAAGCACGTAAAAGAACCAAGGGGTCTCTTCGAAAAAGAGCTAGGGTATCGCACCCGGACTTCCTTGTATCCCACCATATATATATGCTCTGTTTTGTATTTATTTCACGTTTGCTTGTTTAAATGCATTCGAAGTGATTTCTTCTTCCAAATGATCTCTTATCCCGAATGTATGCATTTAAGTAGACTAAATTGTTCATGTGTTTGGACCCAAATGACCTTTTTTATGATTGAATGCTAAAAGATTTACTGTGATCAACTATCGTCTCATAAGGTAGAAATACCGTGTTTTATGCACATTTCTTTCTAATAAAACACGGTATCCTTCATAAGAACCATTGTGTTCGACATTTATTAATCCTTTTTGGTATATTAAAACAATTGTAAATAATTTTGGTAAATCTTATTTGGGAGTGAGAGTGCATCTTTAACCATAATAAGTTACAACAATTAAAAACAAAAAGCATCTATCTGTTGTAAACGATTATTATGCCCTTTTAATATGTTATTCACAACATGCATTGACTAAATGCAAAACATATTGTACACGTTCAAAACTTTGTATCTTCCTTTCGGCATTAGTTCTATGGTTTTTAGTTTCAATCAAGATCATGTTTGATATTGAACAATAAGAGCACTTTGCGTACAATGTCATGCGCCAGTCCCGTTTGAATTCATTAATATTTGCAGTGTCAAATTGTCATTGACAAATTCGAACTTCCTTGTACAACAAAGGGTATATACACCTAGTAGACACTTATTATTGTGACATGTCGAGGCCGCTGAAAAACCTTTGGCAAAGACATAATGCTCTTCAATACAATTCCAATACAGAATAACATGGAGTTGAATAATAAGCAAGTGCTTTTTATGGGGGTTTTATGGCATATCATTTGATTACTTTTTACTAGGTGTTCTATATCAATTAAAGGTGGAATTCTAAGTGTATCATAAACCAAATTTATCAAAGTATCAACAGTACTCATTTCAACTCTTGACCCCTAAGTGTGACCTTGACCTTTAATATACATATTTATTTGGGTCTTGTGGTGACACGCCACCTCATCATTTGTGAACCTTCATGGCAAGCTTTTTTTAAATCATATAGTGCATGGTCAAGATACAGCCCGGACAAGGTCAAGGTCAGACCAGTCCTATCAACAATACTCATTTTGATTAAGTTTGACCTTGAACTTTGAGGTACAAACTTGGATCCGGTGCTTGACATGCAGCCTCATCATGGTGAATCTTCATGGCAAGTGTGTTTTATTTTAAAATCCTATAATACATGGCCAAGATACAGGCTGGACAAGGCTCAGTCCGGACGGGTGGACGCACGCGCATAAGCGGAATAACCATTATGACAGCTATGTCGAGTTCACCACAAGTCGGCTTAGCAAAAGATAGCTTTGAGATTTTTTTTCTAGTTTAGGCTCTGAAATCGGTAATGTGACAATTCATCTGAACTAATACAAATTCCTAACGCACCATCTAGTTGAGATGCATTGACAACATTGTTTACATATATTGTGACAATGTAGTTTCCAAACACACCACCTTTACGGATTATCCAAGAGCAGGCATGTAGCTGCCTATACGCGAGTACACGGCTCAATCCATATTATTCTGACAAAACAATTTAACAAAAGTTACATTAGTCGTTATTGACAATACATGCTGAGACAGACATGGACATTGACATTGAATATGTAATTAAAGAGTTCAATGGCAAGAAGGACAGCAAATTGTTAAAAAAATCGGTGGTTATTTGTTTGGTATTTTAGAGAAAAAGTTATTTGTTAATTTATTAAATTAAAAATGTCCATTTTCCAGTACTAAATGAAGCATATTAGAGCGCCAAGAATGCACCAGAGTGAACCATTGTATTTTTTAAAAAAGGGGGATGCATGCCCCCCGACCTCTATAGCACAATTATGAATCCACATGAATAAAGGGCAAGCTACGCCCCTGAAGAGTTTTTTTTTCATCATAGAAATGAACTCACAAAAGTTTGCGAATAAACAATAAAAATTGATTTAGTAAGCTGATATATCGATTGAGCATTCGAATGTCCGAACGGCATTCGAACGAATAATAATGTTTGTTAAAAATGCAATATAAATGGTTACATTAATCAACGAACATATTGCTGGGTGTGTTATTTGTGTTCGTGCTTCTTATTTGTATGAATTTGTTGAATCGCATTACCAACGCTATTCAAAATCGTGGACTTCAACGACAATAAGTGAGCATTAACAAATGTACAGGGCTTACCGCACATTTTTGGGGAAAAAGACCCTAGACATTTTGGGAAAAATTGCGTCGCGAAATACGCCAAAATTTGGAAAACAAGCTTTTCAGTCTTCTGCGAACGAGGAAATTATTAAAAATTAGTTTCTTTTCCCTTTCAAAAGACAAGAAAGGCTGAAATATCAATTGCAATAAATCTTGACAGATAATAGTTCATACTGATCTCTGAATTTGATGAAAATCAAAGATTCCTGAATTAAATTACCCCCAAAACTTTACATCACATAATATATTAGGATGTTGAATGAACCAGTACATGTAAAAAGTCCTTCATAAATCATCGAAATATTTAGGAATGGAATATTATAACAAACAATAATTGTAATGACAGCTTTGACTTTAATATAACAGTCAAAACTCGAAGTCGTGGGGATCTCAGGAAATACTTCGAGATAACGAAATTCGTAAAAAAGTTCGTCATAACCAGAACATGGAGATAATAAACTTCGACATATGGAGTTCGGATTGTAGTTTGGTGCGCTCGGGTTTTGTTTCATTGTATATCAAGACTCATCGGATAACCATCTTGATGCACTACGTGCAGTTTCACATTCATCGGCATATTATCGTGCAGTCACGTTTACATTAATCAGCATATTATTTACATTTGTACACTTATGAATTGTAAGGCGTAAAAAAAAATCCTCTACCACGACTAATCCTATCTTTTTTTCTCGACCCTACTCTTTTTTGTCCAAGTATGGATTTTTTTCGTAATATCCTAAAGTTGTGCATTTTTTGAGTGAACATGTTAGAATTTGACCATTTAAAGCTGCACTCTCACAGATTTACCGTTTTTCCAACTTTTTTATTTTATGTCTTGGAATTAGCAAATTTTTACGTAAATATCTGTAAACCAATTATATAAGATTGCTGACAAAAGATCAGATCGCAGTTTTTTATATTTCCATTCCAAATTTAATGTTTTATGGCTTAAACCGGTTTAAGAAATATGCGTAAAACATCAAATTTGGAACGGAAATATGAAAATCTGCAATCTGATCTTTTGTCAGCAGTCTTTTGTCACTGGTTTGCAGATATTTACGCAAAAATTTGCTCGTTCGGCAAGACAAAAAATAAAAAAAGTTGACAAAACGTTCAATCTGTGAGAGTGCAGCTTTAACATGTAAAGTTTTCTACAATAGATATATACGCTGATAAAGTTCGGTTTGATTCAGAATCACGGTTCTCAAAAAATGCCTGCTAACTAACTACCCTATTTTTGGAGATGTAAATGTAAACAAAGAACTGTTTTGGCCTTAAAGATATCTAGTTTCAAAATATGGTTTCATCTGTTTTGCTGTTTAAATCACTTGTAGCGACAGTATTGTTATAAAAGAAGATTTAATCTAGCAACATGCAGAAATGCTCAAATATTTAGACAGACATAAAGGAAGAAAGTAACGAACGTGTGTACAAATGAATCAACCAAATAGTTACAAACATCGTTAGAATATCAATGCAAAAATATGTGTACATGATTTAGAACACAGCCTACATTTGGAGCCAATAAAGTTGCAGATCGCAATCATTAGAATTACAATTTTCACGGGTATTTGACGGTCCGCCAACTGCAACTCATCCTATACACTCCCTGTGTCAGATTTTGCGTTGATATTATGTCAACCAATGAGGTTACATTCTAAGTCAGTTAAATGGTCTGAATTAAAAGCTTAATGATTAAGAAGGGCTAGACCGCTACGCTGACTTCGCGTATTCATAGTCATGTCACCTAACTAGTACATTTTAAATTATGTGTTTTGGTAAGAGTTTATTAAGTAATATTTTTCTGAATAGGTAACCTAAGGTGGCGAAGCGCACCGAAGCGACCGCGATTTCTTATTGGTGTAAATGTTAAGAGGACTGCTGGTTTATAAGTGAATAAACTCTTTGTCAGATTTGGAATTTCCAATTAGAATTCAGGTTGACTGAAATACATGTCCTTGTCGATTTCAACATGCCGTGTGTATTACACATACGAACGAATTGAAAGGGAAATCCCAGGAAAAATATCACTGAAGTATGACGTTTTTATGACGTTTAAAAAATCATGAGTGAAGTTGTTGCCTACCAACTACATACATAACTTTTAAGTTTTTGGTCTTTCAGTATTTTGTAGTAATTCAAAACATCTTGTCTGTACTTTCGAATTTAGCATGCGATGTATATTCATAGATTTTGAGTAAGTGTGTCACTCTAAATGAATAAGCAAACATAGGTTAATACAAATGATAAAATATGCATTATCGTGTATATCTCACTTGACTTTAATGTTAAAAAAGATAAATTATATGATTAAGGTACAGGTAAAAAATATTGTTTAATATAAACGATATTTTCTGACGATTTTTTTAACTGGAAAATTTGTGGCGACGTAGCTATTAATCATTTTTTTATAAAGGCTCCTTTTTTATTTGTACTTGAATAATATGATGACTTTTTTAATCATTAACGTTAAATGAGTAAAATATGATTATTCATTTAAAAATTTAAAAAAAAGGATTTTTTGCATCAACAAAGTAAAACTGGACCTAGGTATGGTCAGTCTGTGTGCCGTAACACTGGACCTACGCATGATAAAGGCCAGTATGTGTGTCGTAACTTACACTGGACCTAGGCACGATTACGGACAGTCAGTGTGCCGTTACACTGGACCTAGGCACGGTTACGGCCAGTCTGTGTGTCGTAACTTACACTGGACCTAGGCACGATTACGGCCAGTCTGTGTGTCGTAACTTACACTGGACCTAGGCATGATTACGGCCAGTCTGTGTGTCGTAACTTACACTGGACCTAGGCACGGTTACGGCCAGTCTGTGTGCCGTTACACTGGACCTAGGCACGATTACGGCCAGTCTGTGTGTCGTTACTTACACTGGACTTAGGCATGATTACGGACAGTCAGTGTGCCGTAACTTACACTGGACTTAGGCATGATTACGGACAGTCTGTGTGCCGTTACACTGGATCTAGGCATGATTACGGCCAGTCTGTGTGCCGTAACACTGGACCTAGGCATGATTACGGCCAGTCTGTGTGCCGTAACACTGGACCTAGGCATGATTACGGACAGTCTGAGTGCCGTAACACTGGACTTAGGCATGATTACGGACAGTCTGTGTGTCGTAACTTACACTGGACTTAGGCATGATTACGGACAGTCTGTGTGCCGTTACACTGGACCTAGGCACGATTACGGCCAGTCTGTGTGTCGTAACGCTGGACCTAGGCATGATTACGGACAGTCTGTGTGCCGTAACACTGGACTTAGGCATGATTACGGACAGTCAGTGTGTCGTAACTTACACTGGACTTAGGCATGATTACGGACAGTCTGTGTGTCGTAACACTGGACCTAGGCATGATAAAGGCCAGTCTGTGTGCCGTGACACTGGACCTAGGCACGATTACGGCCAGTCTGTGTGCCGTAACACTGGACCTAGGCATGATTACGGACAGTCTGTGTGTCGTAACACTGGACTTAGGCATGATTACGGACAGTCTGTGTGTCGTAACACTGGACCTAGGCATGATTACGGCCTGTGTGTCGTAACACTGGACCTAGGCATGATTACGGACAGTCTGTGTGCCGTAACACTGGACCTACGCATGATTACGGCCAGTCTGTGTGTCTGGACCTAGGTATGATTACGGCCAGTCTGTGTGCCGTGACACTGGACCTAGGTATGATTACGGACAGTCTGTGTGTCGTAACACTGAACCTAGGCATGATTACGGACAGTCTGTGTGCCGTAACTTACACTGGACCTAGGCATGATTACGGACAGTCTGTGTGTCGTAACACTGGACCTAGGCATGATTACGGCCAGTCTGTGTGCCGTAACACTGGACCTAGGCATGATTACGGACAGTCTGTGTGCCGTAACACTGGACCTAGGCATGATTACGGCCAGTCTGTGTGTCGTAACACTGGACCTAGGCATGATAAAGGCCAGTCTATGTGCCGTAACACTGGACCTAGGCATGATTACGGACAGTCTGTGTGCCGTAACACTGGACCTAGGCATGATTACGGCCAGTCTGTGTGTCGTAACACTGGACCTAGGCATGATAAAGGCCAGTCTGTGTGCCGTAACACTGGACCTAGGCATGATTACGGCCAGTCTGTGTGCCGTAACACTGGACCTAGGCATGATTACGGCCAGTCTGTGTGCCGTAACACTGGACCTAGGCATGATTACGGCCAGTCTGTGTGCCGTAACACTGGACCTAGGCATGATTACGGCCAGTCTGTGTGCCGTAACACTGGACTTAGGCATGATTACGGACAGTCTGTGTGTCGTAACACTGGACCTAGGCACGATAAAGGCCAGTCTGTGTGTCGTAACTTACACTGGACTTAGGCATGATTACGGACAGTCTGTGTGCCGTTACACTGGACCTAGGCATGATTACGGCCAGTCTGTGTGTCGTAACTTACACTGGACCTAGGCACGATTACGGACAGTCTGTGTGCCGTTACACTGGACCTAGGCACGATTACGGACAGTCTGTGTGCCGTTACACTGGACCTAGGCACGGTTACGGACAGTCTGTGTGCCGTTACACTGGACCTAGGCACGGTTACGGACAGTCTGTGTGCCGTTACACTGGACCTAGGCACGATTACGGACAGTCTGTGTGCCGTTACACTGGACCTAGGCATGATTACGGCCAGTCTGTGTGTCGTAACTTACACTGGACCTAGGCACGGTTACGGCCAGTCTGTGTGCCGTTACACTGGACCTAGGCACGATTACGGCCAGTCTGTGTGTCGTAACTTACACTGGACTTAGGCATGATTACGGACAGTCTGTGTGCCGTAACACTGGACCTAGGCATGATTACGGCCAGTCTGTGTGTCGTAACACTGGACCTCGGCATGATAAAGGCCAGTCTGTGTGCCGTAACACTGGACTTAGGCATGATTACGGCCAGTCTGTGTGTCGTAACTTACACTGGACCTAGGCACGATTACGGACAGTCTGTGTGTCGTAACTTACACTGGACTTAGGCATGATTACGGACAGTCTGTGTGCCGTAACACTGGACCTAGGCATGATTACGGCCAGTCTGTGTGTCGTAACACTGGACCTAGGCATGATAAAGGCCAGTCTGTGTGCCGTAACACTGGACTTAGGCATGATTACGGCCAGTCTGTGTGTCGTAACTTACACTGGACCTAGGCACGGTTACGGCCAGTCTGTGTGTCGTAACACTGGACCTAGGCACGATTACGGACAGTCTGTGTGCCGTTACACTGGACCTAGGCACGATTACGGCCAGTCTGTGTGCCGTAACACTGGACCTAGGCACGATTACGGCCAGTCTGTGTGCCGTAACACTGGACCTAGGCACGGTTACGGCCAGTCTGTGTGCCGTTACACTGGACCTAGGCACGGTTACGGCCAGTCTGTGTGCCGTTACACTGGACCTAGGCACGGTTACGGCCAGTCTGTGTGCCGTTACACTGTACCTAGGCACGATTACGGCCAGTCTGTGTGCCGTGACACTGGACCTATGCACGATTACGGCCAGTCTGTGTGTCGTAACTTACACCGGACCTAGGCATGATTACAGACAGTCAGTGTGCCGTGACACTGAACCTAGGCATGATAAAGACCAGTCTGTGTGCCGTGACATTGGACCTAGGTATGATTACGGCCAGTTTGTGTGCCGTAACACTGGACCTAGGTATGATTACGGCCAGTCTGTGTGCCGTAACACTGGACCTAGGTATGATTACGGCCAGTCTGTGTGCCGTGACACTGGACCTAGGTATGATTACGGCCAGTCTGTGTGCCGTTACACTGGACCTAGGTATGATTACGGCCAGTCTGTGTGCCGTAACACTGGACCTAGGTATGATTAAGGCTTGTTGGTGTGCCGTAACACTGGACCTAGGCTTGAATACGGCCAGTCGGTGTGCCGTAACACTTGGCCTAGGCATGAATACGACCAGTCGGTGTGCGTCCAGTCGGTCGGCCGTAACACTTGACCTATGCATGAATACGGCCAGTCGGTGTGACGTTCTACTGGACGTAGGTCTGATCAGTCTGGATGCCGTAAAATTGGACATAGGTATGATTTTTGCCACTCTGTGTGTCGAAAAACTAGATGTAAGTATGGTCAGTTTGTGTGCCCTAAATCTTGACATAGGTAGGATTTTGTCTGGTCTGTATGCTGTTTCACTGGATTAAGGTATGGTCATTCTGGGCGCTGTAAAACTGGACCTAGGAAGTGAATAATTTTGGCCAGTCTCTGTGTCGTAACACATGACGTAAGTGTGCTCAGTTTGTGTGCCGTAAAACTGGACCTTGGTAGGATTTGGGTCAGTCTTTGTCCGTAAAACTGGACGTAGGTATGGTCAGTCTAGATGATTTTTGGTCAGTATGTTTGTCGTAACACTTGACGTAGTCATGGTCGGTCTGTGTGTCCTAAACTGGACCTAGGTAGGATTTGGGCCGGTCTGTGTGCCGTAACACTTGACGTAGTTATGGTCAGTCTGTGTGTCCTAAACTGGACCTAGGTAGGATTTGGGCAAGTCTGTGTGCCGTAACACTTGACGTAGTTATGGTCGGTCTGTGTGTCCTAAAACTGGACCTAGGTAGGATTTGGGCAAGTCTGTGTGCCGTAACACTTGACGTAGTTATGGTCGGTCTGTGTGTCCTAAAACTGGACCTAGGTAGGATTTTGGCCATGTTGTGTGCCGTAACACTTGACGTAGTTATGGTCGGTCTGTGTGTCCTAAAACTGGACTTAGGTAGGATTTGGGCAAGTCTGTGTGCCGTAACACTTGATGTAGTTATGGTCGGTCTATGTGTCCTAAAACTGGACCTAGGTAGGATTTGGGCAAGTCTGTGTGCCGTAACACTTGACGTAGCTATCGTCGGTCTGTGTGTCCTAAAACTGGACCTAGGTAGGATTTTGGCCATGTTGTGTGCCGTAACACTTGACGTAGTTATGGTCGGTCTGTGTGTCCTAAAACTGGACTAAGGTAGGATTTGGGCCGGTCTGTGTGCCGTTGCCTCAAGTCTGGGTTCCGTAAAATTGATGCTAGGTATGATTTTTTGCCATTGGGTTCGTGATTGATTCAGATAAAAACGACATTGTTCATTAATCGTCAGATGATTATATTCAAGAATTTTGCATTTTATATCTTAGATATTGGCATTATAAAACAGCTTTAACTCAAACTGAACCCCTTTAAAATGACACTCTTATTCAACATCAATACATAAACATGTATAACAAACATTTACTTTGAGTGATAAACCTTTAACCACTTACTAAATAATGCATTTATTGAAAATATCCATTACTGATAACAAGATTGTAACCGTGTATTAAATAGCTGAAAACGCACAAATATTAAATGATTGGTGAGTGCTAAAAGATTTACTGTGATCTACTATTGTCTCATAAGGTAAAAATATCGTATTTTCTGCACTTTTCTTTCAAATTAAACTCGGAATCTTTCATCAGAACCATTGGGATTTTTTTTACATTTATTCATCCCTTTTGGTATATTAAAACAATTGTATTAATTTTGGTAAATCTTATCGGATGTAAGAGTGCATCTTTAAAGAAAAAAACCCATAAATGATCAAACAAAATAGCATGCAGATTATTTAAGCATTCTCTTAATCAATACCAATTACTGGTATACAACTTTTGTGGATTTGTATTATCAATAAAGCCTAATTTACATGCCAAGCTTCTAGCTGCAAAACAATAAACATTAAATGGTGTAATTTGACCATAAAACAACCACATTTAATCTAAAACGATACAATTTAGCAAACATTGTAAAAAAAATAGGAAAAATAAACATATCATGGGGAACAACTTACAGGCAATGGTTGCTACTTGACCAGTGGGCAGTTCACACTTACTGGCACCCCGATCTACGTACATAACATGAAGAACAACTAACAGTTAATTGTTGCCACTTGACCAGTGGGCAGTTCACACTTACTGGCACCCCGATCTACGTACATAACATGAAGAACAACTTACAGTTAATTGCCACTTGACCAGTGGGCAGTTCACACTTACTGGCACCCCGATCTACGTACATAACATGAAGAACAACTAAAAGTTAATTGTTGCCACTTGACCAGTGGGCAGATCACATATTTACTGGTGCACCCGATCTACGTACATAACATGAAGAACAACTTACAGTTAATTGCCACTTGACCAGTGGACAGATCACATATTTACTGTCACCCCCATCTACGTACATAACATCTTACAGTTAATAGTTGCCACTTGACCAGTGGGCAGATCACATATTTACTGTCACCCCCATCTACGTACATAACATCTTACAGTTAATAGTTGCCACTTGACCAGTGGGCAGATCACATATTTACTGGTGCACCCATCTACGTTCATAAAAAGAAGAACAACTTACTGTTAATGGCCACTTGACCAGTTGGCAGATCACATATTTACTGGCACCCCCATCTACGCACATAACAAGAAGAACCACTTACTGTTAATTGCCACTTGACCAGTTGGCAGATCACATATTTACTGGCACCCCCATCTACGCACATAACAAGAAGAACAACTTACTGTTAATTGTTGCCACTTGACCAGTTGGCAGATCACATATTTACTGGCACACCCATCTTCGTGGACAACGTTAATCCACTAATTCTAATCCTGATCCTGAATACTTATTATAATTTATCCGAAATGAAATCATTAAATCACTAGTTAAATAAATCAACGAAAATTAAACCTTAGTGCAGTGTATTTCATTATGAATGATATGCACCGTGTACCCGTTTACAAATTTTATCTCTCGTACATTTTCGGGTATACCCGTTTGCAATTTTTATCTCTCGTACATGTTCGGGTGTATTCGTTTCCTTTCGTTATCGTCTGCAAATAGACTTGACACCACTTGGGTCCAATCATGTAAGCTTATTGATAAAGTTGTCATAAACTTTACTTAAGAGTTTGCCATTGTATTTTTTACGTATGCTTTACTTTAAAACAAGATTTGTTATCTTTAAAAAACACTTAATTAATGCGTTCTTACATAATAAGTATTTTATTTGCATCAGAATGCATTAATTAAAGGAACTCGTTCATATATTTTATTTGCGACATCTTTTTCTTCTTTAAAATTGATCTATAAATAAACATACTTCTATATGTATACAGGCACCAAACAGCACTTGGCAGATAACATAATTTTGTAATTTGGGGTATAATCTCATTCAATTTTCAATTCATTCAGAATTCCTCGGCTTTTTTTTTCGATCGAAAATAACCTCGGGTGTATGCCGGTACATCAGTACAAGTAGTTCGTAAAATTTTAAATAATAGTAATAATTAATTGTGGTGTTTTATGGTATTTTTTATTCTAAGTTTTAACTGATTGTCAGTTAAGTGTACTATTGCATAAATAATAAATAAGTTTAACTGTTCTATTAAAATTACTGTGCGATCTACTTGCAGCGTAGTTAAATGTAAAGATTTCTGACATTGTGAACCGTCCATAAACATCCAAGGTCGTTTTCGATGGATAATGGCTAAGGTGCTCCGAATGTTTTTAATTACTTTTATAACTAATTTCGGCACAATATTGCATTTTATACAATATTATTAATATTAAGTTATTAAACTTTAATACAATGGTCAATGTCTGTTAAGTTTAACATTGAAGCGAAAAATAAATAAGTATTATAATAATACTTTGTGAATGCATTAAGCAAGGATCGAACATCTAAGCTATTTGGTACAGCGTTAATAACATCTTGTTGGTACGTCTAAGCTTTTTGGTACAGCGTTAATAACATCTTGTTGGTACGTCTAAGCTATTTGGTTCCACGTAGATAACATCTTGTTGGTACGTCTAAGCTATTTGGTTCCACATAGATAACATCTTGTTGGTACGTCTAAGCTATTTCGTTCAGCGTAAATAACATCTTGTTGGTACGTCTAAGCTATTTCGTCCAGCGTAAATAACATCTTGTTGGTACGTCTAAGCTATTTGGTGCAGCGTAAATAACATCTTGTTGGTACGTCTAAGCTATATGGTTCCACGTAGATAACATCTTGTCGGTACGTCTAAGCTATATGGTTCAGCGTAAATAACATCTTGTTGGTACGTATAAGCTAAATATTTCAGCGTAAATAACATCTTGTTGGTACGTCTAAGCTATATGGTTCCACGTAGATAACATCTTGTTGGTACGTCTAAGCTATATGGTGCAGCGTAAATAACATCTTGTTGGTACGTCTAAGCTATATGGTGCAGCGTAAATAACATCTTGTTGGTACGTCTAAGCTATATGGTGCAGCGTAAATAACATCTTGTTGGTACGTCTAAGCTATATGGTGCAGCGTAAATAACATCTTGTTGGTACGTCTAAGCTATATGGTGCAGCGTAAATAACATCTTGTTGGTACGTCTAAGCTATTTGGTTCAGCGTAAATAACATCTTGTTGGTACGTCTAAGCTATTTTGTTAAGTGTAAGTAACATCTTGTTGGTACGTCTAAGCTATTTGGCTCAGCTTTAAAGTGACACTTTTATTCAAAATCAATGCATACACATGTATAACAAACATCAATTTTGAATGATAAACCTTTACTTACTTAATCATGCATTTATGGAAAATATTAATTACTAATAACAAGATTGTGACCTGGTTGTCCGGTTAGCGCAGTGGTTAGCGCACTCGCCTCTCACCTAGGCGACCCGGTAGGGTTCGATTCCCGGCTTGGGCGCATGTGAGTTTGGTTTGTGGTCACCAAGCCGGACAAGTGGGTTTTCTCCGGGTTCTCCGGTTTCCCCCACAACACAAGACCACACTCTCGCGTAAAATCGTGCCAACGAGAGTGATTAATATAAATGTTGTAATAACTTGTTTCACAATCGTTGTAAAATAAATATGTTTAAACTAAGATTGTGACCGTGTATTTCATAGCAGAAAGCGCAAAAATATTAAAAGATTGGTGAGTGCTAAACGATTTTGTGCGATCTACTATCATCTCATAAGGTATAAATACCGTGTTTTCTGCACCTTTCTTTCAAAATAAAACTCGGTATCCTTCATAAGAACCATTGTTTTCGACATTTATTCATCCTTTTTGGAATATTATATCAATATTATTAATTGTGGTAAATCTTATTTGGGAGTAAGAGTGCATCTTTAATAATATCTTGCTCGCATTTTTCATAAGTAGATCATATATGGGTTTACTGTTCACATTCGGTAACCAGTTTATCTTTTATCCAGGACATGATATCATGATAAACAAGGAAGTATTCTTCTCGTTTTCTGATTGGTTGGCTCTATTATCCACATTCTCGTCTTTTGGACCGTGAATTCTTAGTACTAAAGAAAGAAGTATCCATTATATCTATTCCTTTTACGGTGAATGTGAATTTATTATTGCAACATTATAGATAAAGATTTTAAAAGCTTTGTTGGAGTGGCTAGGGCGTCCTTTGGCATCAGGTTATATAACAATAACGTCGGGGGAGAAAGCCGGGATTTCCGTTCGAAACATACTAATCATGATATGTGACCAGACAAACTAATTCGCATAGGCCCAGGCAGGTATCAAACTACAATATTATCAAGTTTAATGAAATTGTGGGATGTTTTATTCATGAAAGCCACCATAAACACACGCGGTTCAAGGAGGGGTGCATCTGCCCCCCCCCCTCGCAAAAAATAAATTAATAAATAAGATAAAATAAAATCGTCTAAGTTTACCTTTTCTTTCAATTTAGGAGAGACAAAGTAATTTAATACCATTAAAATGTACCATTATGGAATAGAAAATGTTAAAAATTTCTTGGGGAATACCCGCAAAAAAAAACTGCCAACATTTTATACCAAATAAATTCGGTTGTAGGGCAGGGGTGAAAGTCAAAAGGTTACGCCACTACGTTGCGCCTCCTCTTACATCAAATCCTGGATCCCCCCCCCCCCCCCCCGATGAATGACAAGTAACAATAAAATTCACAGAGGAGGCGGAGCTGCGCCCCACTATACCGCCTGTTTACGCCAAACGGCACCCAAAATGTTTTTCTCAAACTTATATTTCATCACGGCCAGAAAATGAACTTTAATTGTGTGAAGGGCACTGTCGTCTGTGCTCATGCATGATTTTAAACAAAAGAGTGTGTCTGTTTGTGTTGATGTCAATGATAACGATGTAATATATATTCAACATTAAAAGTAGGCACACGTACGTGTGTTCACTGGTCGGCACAATTCAGCGACTACGCATTGTGAATGTAACAAAACATTTGTTTTAAAGATGCACTCTTATTCCCAAATAAGATTACCAAAATTTATAAAGTTGTTTTAATTTATCAAAAGGGATTAATAAATGTCGTAAAAATTGGTTCTTATGAAGGTGATACCGAGTTTAACTTGAAAGAAATGAGCATATAACACGGTATTTCTACCTAATGAGACTATAGTAGACCACAGTAAATCTTTTAGCACTCACCAATCATTTAATATTTTTGCGCTCCAAATAAATGCTTACAATCTTCAGTAACTAATATCTTCAATAAATACATTATTTAGTAAGTAGTAAGTAACGTATATCAGTCAAAATATATGATTGTTATGCATGTGTATGCATTGATTTTGAATAAGAGTGTCACTTTGAAATCAACGCCGGTATTGCATCTTTCAGTTGGACTTCAGTGATATCATTGGAATTCTAACAAAATGTTTTTTTGTAATAAAAAAAGATTTCAAAATCTGCAATATCCGAATTGCGTCCTTATTTTGGGCCACAGTGAATCCCATTGTAATTCCAATATCTCCGCACCCTAAGAAGTTGTCAACCATGTGACAAACTAAAACTGACATTTGTTATATTATAATAAATGTTATAGTGCTTTATTCAATGTATTTATCTGTGACATGTAACTATTTTAGTAAATCCTTAAATACGAAGACGTTCGGGTTGGTATTCAATATACAACTTAAGTTAATCTTAGGGTTATACATCATTGACTTCATTCACTCTATTGGTCAGTAATAAATAATAAGTAATCCGATTAGCTACATCGTTCTTAGATCCAATTAAGATCAATATTGAATACCAGCCCAGGTCATGTTTTAATATAGGGTCTATATCGCTAAATCAACGTTCAGATTGCCCATTGATCGACCGTCTATGACAGTCAGCGCTATGATGCTCTTATGCACCAGTCAATTGTAACCACGCCCCCCACAAGGTCCGGGAGTATACCGGGGATAGCCGGGGAAATGGGCCGTGTCCTTATCCCGAGTCCCTAGGGTGCCGGGGCATTTGACGGGGATTTTACCAGATTACCCGGGCTTGGCTGGACCGAAAGTCAAAGTCCCCGCATTGGTGCATTACAAGGGCAGTAATATCAGTTGGTTCATTGTTTGGGGCATTAAACATCCTCGATTCGATGAATATAAATAAACATTGTTTTCAACATGGTAAAACTAATATATTTGAAACGACATTGTGCACCGAATGAAGAGCAATTGCTTGTTTACGATGTATTAGATAAAAATCATGTCTGTATTAAAATATCTCGTGTAGCCAATGCACGTTCTTACTATGCTTACCGACACACTCGATGCACTTGTGGTGGTGTTAGTAGTTTATACTCCGGGTCCCGGCGTGAGCACATTGAAGGGTCCCAGAGTGACAGTTCAACCACCGCACACCTATCCTGGGCGGTTAACCAGTACTAGGTGCCTTCACTTCTGCAAGGAACTGGCAACCTTATGTACATGCCAGGGGCAGTGGTACATAGCGAATGGTCGTAGAAAGGATTTCATAACCAGTCACAACAGAAGTGACCACTCCATGAACTTTATTCTTGAAAACGATTTTATACCGTTCACTTAGTGTCAATCTCATTCGATACGTTGTTTCTCATTCGGAGCTCCTCGGCCCTTTTTTTCAAAAACAACCTCGGATGTATTTGGACGGTTTACATACTCAAAAAGTGGTACGTTTAAGTCCGCTGCAAATAGATCGCGTAGTAATCTTATTTAGCAGTTAAACTTTATGACTTAACTCTTGGGAATCTTAATTATGTTTGCAATAAAACACTTCACTGGCAATCAATTTAAACTGAGATCAATTAATGCAACTCGTAAACCCTACATTTAATTAATGATATTATTCAAAAAATTACGAACTACTTCAACTGATGTACCGGCATACATCCGAGGTTGTTTTCGATAAAATGGCCGAGGAGTTCCGAATGGTTGTTTCTGTCAACGAAGGGTATCATCATCTTTTTCCGAGTGCAGATCGCCAGTTTAGAAGAAAGATCGGCACATTTAAGAAAATGCTTACTGTTTCTTTCTGTACATTTGTAGAACACAGTTTTTTTCAAATCTTGTATATCTTTGTCACACCAAAATAAACTATGAAAATGCGTCGATTGTTTATCCTAATCTAGGTATGTGTACTACAACAGGTATAAGAAGAGTCATTTTGATAAGTACCTCAAAACTTCCTGCTAAAAGAAGAATTGCCATTACATTTTGGCGGGAAGACACGGCTAATATTTAATTGAAATAGTGTTTACTAAAGTTGTGACGAACTACATTTAAAACGTTAAATTTTGACTGTCTATATACATTGTTGTCAGTTTCCATCTTTACATTTCATGATATGACAAATACTCTATGTAGTAATTAAATAACCATCTTGTGATATAACCTTAATGATATGAGTTATGGTATTTATTCATTTTTTCTTTATTCTTTTCACGTTTTATTCCAAAAATATTCAAGTTGATCATATGTGTGCTTAACTTATAATATCATGTAACGAGAAGCATGTATATTTAAGTTACTTTAATAAATATTTTGAATGTTGAATCTTACAAACTCATATGACATGCCTGATTATGTCCATTTTCCATTCGCCTAGAATTCTTTAGTTATGCGTATGGGGAGAGAGGGGAGAAAGAAGAGGGAGAGAAAGGGGGGAAGAGGAGGGAGAAAGAGAGTGGAGAACGAGAGGGGAGAGAAAGGGGAGAAAGAGTAGGGGGGCGAAAGGTGAGAAAGAGAGGGGAGAAAGAGGAGGGGGGAGAGAGAGAGGTGAGAAAGAGAGGGGAGGGGTGAAAGAGGGGAGAGGGGGAGAAAGAGGAGGGGAGACAGAGAAAGATTGAGATAAAGAGGGGAAATGAGAGAGAGGGGGGAGAGAGGGGGAGAGAATGGGGGAGGGAGAGGAGGGGAAAAGGAGAAGGGAGAAAGAGGGAAAGAAAAAGGAGGGAGAAAGAAGAGGGGAGAAAGAGGGGGGAAGAAAGAGGAGGGGTGAGAGATAGAGGTGAGAAAGAGAGGGGGAGAAAGAGGAGAGGGGAGAAAGAGAGAAAGAGGAGAGGACACAGAGATAGAGGAGGGGAGAAAGATGGGGGATAAAGAGGGAAAGAAGATAAAGGAGGGTTGAGATGGGGAGGGAGATTTGAGAGGGAATTGAGAGAGAGAGAGAGAGAGAGAGAGAGAGAGGAGAAAGAGAATGTGGTAAAGAAATAGATAGAGGTAAGGGAGAGATACAGGCGAAAGTGTGAATTGACAGGGGTAAAGAGCGATGAAGGAGATAAAATGCGGTAGTTGAGAAAGTTATTTTGAAATTTAAGAAGAAAAGAGGGGAGGGTTTGTAAAGGGAAGAGGTCGTGTGGGAAAAGGAGGCGAAGATAAGAAAGTAATCAAGATTTTACAGATCTCGAAACATGTGCGACCACATACACATGTACGATGGTGGCTCAACGAGCCAGTAGGAAAGACAGAAGAGAGGAGACAGATCTCGTACCATGCACGACCACACGTACGAGCGGTGGCTCTGAGAGCCAGGCTCGAGAACCAGCACCGCTAGTTCCCGTACAAATTCACCCAAGATTTGAAACCCTGGGATTTGGTCATTAAACAGAACTTGAAGGTTTAAATGGCAGATTTGTTTTACTTTTTCCGTGGAAATGTTATTTGTATAAATTCATGCAGCGTTACGAAAAAAACCTACATGTTATAATATTATATTTTAAAAGCCCTATTCTGGAATGGCAATTCATCGAAAATGAGTTAATTGCCTTATTTTAGCAATTCAGTATTATTTTTATGCCTTCCGTTTGTTGCTAATTCAGTCTATTTATATTATTATTAAATATTCTATAAATAAGTGTACTATTATAATAACAATGGTATACAGTAACGCCTTTGGCTATCACAATGAAAGGTGCGAAAATATGACCATGAATGAAAATGAGACTGTAAGTTGTATACCGGCAGAAAATCATAAATTAACTCTTGAAATATGAAGAGTTGTGAAACAGTGCTGTATACAGTGCGACATGGAGGCACCACGCCGCGTACTAAGCGGCAGATATAGCGCTGCATTTACGTCGCGTAACGGTGCCCCGCATAAAGCACCATTTGAAATACTTAAACACCTTATGTAGATGTTCGTTTATTTATTATTGACTGGTTTAAGCAAAGAATTGATACCAACATGAAGGAAATAAAATAAAATATAGTGGCCGAGAAACTAAACAATAAATTTGCTTAGCCTTATTCAAAAACGGTATCATTAAAGGCAATTTTATTGTGATGAAATGTCCTCAGTCTATTGTGATTCGAAATTGGAATTCAAAATAGTGAATTTTATTTCACTTCATGCAAAACCAAACTCGCTGAGCCATATGGCGTTGATTTTTTAATTTGAAAGGGGAGCGTACTGTGGATATTGCGACCCGCCGTAAATAATGGTTTTCTGTAACCTTCAAGGAATTTCGATAAAAAATAATATTAACACAAAAATTGATGACGTCAAACAATAATACGCAAATGGCATCCCAACAGAGAAGTTCTACAGGAAACTGGGGAATGGCAAAAAAGAAAGTTCAGGTTTGTGTTGGGTTTCAAAATGTTGACACTGTAATTTTTAAATAACCATCTTTAAACAAAACGACTGTTACCTGTAATGACATCATCTCATGTTACTGGGTGTGTTAGCAAATGAAGGTAGCTGTCTATCCGAAATATTTTTGTCCGAAAATACAAACGGAAACATACTTGGGAACTTACCTCTTCGTATAGCACTTCTCGACGGTATGTTTCTGATTTCTACAAAGTTCAATTATTTTTTCCCTCAAATAAATTTTTGTGTGAATCCTGTTTTGCTGTTACAGTACACTTAAAGAGTTAGACCCACTTTCCTCGCTCAGTCGGAGGTATAAAGATGATGATCGCGGACTTCCTCCGAAGGTTAAACTGTTGCCCTCGCTAAAATCCCACCGAGTTCCACCAAGTAGCTCGTTTACCACCGAGTTTTATATATGATAGCGTTGAAAATTGTCCGATTATGACCCCGCAGCGGAACTCCGTGTTTAATCAGATAAGCAAGAAATCATTCTTGTTCAGAAGTTATTTGTTTTTAATGCTCATGTATATTGTAAATCGTACAAATTCTTACCACTGTTTAATTTGTATTTGTGTCCGTAAACGCTAATTGAATATTGTCTTGACTTGTTCATAGTAAACATTCTCTAATTGTATTGCATCTTAAAACATCCGACATTTTACACGATTCTGAACCATGACCCCTGACGTCACGCGTGATCAATACAATATAACAAATATACTATTTGTTATTGGTGGTTAAAAATAGCTATGACGTTTTAGGGGATTTTCCATAGAAAACGAGGCAAGGAGGCCTTCAACCATGCGCTCTGAACTTCGAACGCGTGATTTTCGGAAAATGTGTAAGAAGTAACCTAGTCTGTGTTTATCAATGAATTCAGTCATAAGAAAAAAACACTTTTATAAGATGTAAATAGTGAAATACGACTGCATTCTTATGGTTAGCTAACTTCATGCTAAACGGACAGAGGAAAAAGAATAATAGCAATTTACTGAAGTCGTCATAATCGATTGAAAATTTTAATTAAAAAAATAAGTTTAGCCTAGATTCTTATCACGTGTTCGCAGAGTTTACCCCTCCGAGGAACCGCGTTCATAGTTCTTCGGTCAGCTGATCACCCTACGAGGGCCTTAAATTCAAACTCCGAGGAACGCGGACAGTCGATAAATTCATTGTGTTCGCCGGGATAGTGAAAATCCATGGAGGGAAACGGAAAGTGGGTCTAACTCGTTGATTGTACTGTATCTCATCTTGGTGACAATTGCCATTGTTGTATCTTGTTGTATCGAATTTTTGGCTTGTTGTGCCGATGATCTTCATAGTCTTATTTTACTTGTTCATCATTGCAATGTTAAACAAATATAACCTCAACACAACTGTTTCAACGACTAGCTCAATTATCTAGAAATAAAATAAGAAAAATATACAAGCTACTTTGTATAAATCATTCAGTCTTCATTTGTTTCCTTGTTGATCAGCACCTTGAATTGAACATTGTATATTAATGATGGTATAAAGTATCTGTTATATATACAAGTTCTCAAAGTTACTGAAAAGATGTCCAAGGTAATTGAGAATTACTCCACCCTTTTAAAAGAAATGATAAATTTAGTCGCGTATTCTCCTTTTTTTAAGCGTTGTTACTCCCCGATTTTGTAAATAATTGCTTTTTCTATGATTATGACTCTAGTTATGTTGTTATAGACTGTTTTGATCACATGACAGGTCTCCTTTGTGATTCGGGATGAAACAGAGCGGCATCACAGGTCCGGGGTTAACGCTCTTCAGTTTGACCCACAACTTAGCAGACTGTACTCCGCAGGGCGAGACTCCATCATCCGGATATGGAACACATCAAGAGCAACCAACAAAGTAAGATTATGGAAACCACTTTGGTGATTGTTCTAAATAGAATTTATTTCTTAAGTTTTTTAAAATTTGGTCAGGGTGAGAGTTGTCTAGTGGTATAGGTATAAGGACACAGTACTGTTTTATGCCCAGGAAACGGACTCAAGAGTGATTCTATAAGCTATCAGCTTTCGTCACAATCGAGCTTAAATAAATTAGTATAAACCAAAATTTGCTATTTTTATGCCCCCGAAGGTGGGCATATTAAAATTCGATCGTCTGTCCGTCCGTCCGTCCGTCCGTCCGGCTCTGTAACTTTCCCTTGTATGGACAGATTTTAAAATAACTTGCCACATGTGTTCCACATACCAAGACAACGTGTGGCGTGCAGGACTCGTGTCCCTACCTCAAAGGTCAAGGTCACACTTAGTGTTTATTCACAATGGAGTGCTGCATATAAGGACATAGAGTATAGGTTGTCGTGTCCGGGCTGTAACTTTCTCTTGTATGGACAGATTTTAAAATAACTTGCCACATGTGTACCACATACCAAGACGACGTGTCGTGTGCAAGACTCGTGTCCCTACCTCAAAGGTCAAGGTCACACTTAGTGTTTATTCACAATGGAGTGCTGCATATAAGGACATAGAGTATAGGTTGTCGTGTCCGGGCAGTAACTTTCTCTTGTATGGACAGATTTTAAAATAACTTGCCACATGTGTTCCACATACCAAGACGACGTGTCACGTGCAAGACCCGTGTCCCTACCTCAAAGGTAGAGGTCACACTTAGTGTTTATTTACAATTGAGTGCTGCATATAAGGACATAGAGTATAGGTTGTCGTGTCCGGGCTGTAACTTTCCCTTTTATGGACAGATTTTAAAATAACTTGCCACATGTGTTCCACATACCAAGACAATGTGTCGCGTGCAAGACCCGTGTCCCTACCTCTAAGGTGAAAGATACAAGTGTTTATTCACAAGGGAATTCTGAATATAAGGACATAACAGTGTAGGTTGTCAAGTATGGGTGGTATTTTTTTTATGTTCAGAGGCAATTTAAAATAACTTGCCATATGTATTTGACACGTAAAGCAAGATCAACTTTTCATGTACTGACCTAGGTCAATGTCACATTCGGGGCATTCGTCACATTCTGTGACAGCTCTTGTTTGTTTTATTAATTTCAAGAAACATCTTTGATACATTTTGTATTAAAAACATTGCATGTTTGTGTGATTTTTATATATTATTTATATAATATTCGTAATATCTTTTTTTGTTTTGTGATTTATAGCGAAAGATACATTAGTCAATGCTGTATAACACCAGGGCTTCCATTAAGAATTTGAAACTGGAAGTATGAACTTCCTCGCTTTCAGTTTTGGAAGTTTTTCTCTGAAATGTGGAAATTTAAGTTTCTTTAAAGCTACAATTTCTTCCACCATTTTTCAACTAGTATGTTAAAATTTCAATAATTTGCAACTTAAACCATAATTATTTCCATAATTTTATACTAAATATTATTTTTTTTACTTCAAGACTGAAAATATGACCATGAAAGTAACACTGACACCAAGTTTTCATATTTGAACTTCCAAGTCTTCACTTATGGAAGTTTTCCCCAAAATTGTGGATTTTTTTTACTTCCATGGACTCAAATTTTGAAAGAATAGCCCATTTGTAGGGAGTACTGTACTTCCAAACTTTCTCTAATGGAAGCCCTTTAACACAATCACTTTACAGGGGTATTCCCTTATGGCATCATATTATGAGTTTTTACAACAGTTATATACGATTACAAAGACTCTGAATCATCATGGAGACTTCACTTATACAAACAAATATTATATCAATTCAGCCTAAGAAAACAAACTTAAAGTCCCATTAAACAACCGGTATCTGTATTTACTGTGTATTATTCAAACCAATGAACATTGCTTGAGTAAGATATATTTCCCGGTCAACAACTCTTTGTTATGTTTTGATATTGTTGTTATTCATGTCAGAAATTAGCTCATGGAGCTAATGTTTCTTGTTAGCCTATACCAAACCTTAAATAAAGATTCTTATATCTTGTATCCAAGAACCTATTGATGGATTTGTTTTTTCGGATTCCTGAGGCATTCTTTACTCTGTTTTACTAAGAATTGTTGTCAATAGAACCTATTATTTCCACTATTTCAGGATCCATATGTTCTTTCTATGGAGCATCACACAGACTGGGTGAATGATGTCGTACTGTGCTGTGGAGGTAGAACATGTAAGTTTGTAATTTCAAATGGTTACAGCCCTTAAGCTGGCAGGTCATTCACATCCCTCAGTTTCCGTTCATTGTAAGCTCAAATTGTCTGTCTTATATCAACATGTTAAGGTATGTCTAAATGCAAAACTAAGGGTCTAAAGATATTTAAACCCCGGGAGCTTCAGGGGCCTTCACCCCCACAGAACAAGGGGTGCCCTTAACCACAAGGGGGCCTGCCCCCCCCCCCCCCCCCCCCATGAAAAAGTGGTGACAATTGACCCATGCTTAGTTTTTTTTCTCCAGTTTAACTGCCAGTGTTTCCAACTCTTTGTGAATGGCACCAGGGTCCTTTAAGTGTGAAAATACATTAGATGGCATTAAGATATATATATATATCTGTTTTGTTTGTTAAGGTTTAAACAATTAAATGTGTGTTTTTTAGGATTGCGAATTTTGAGTCACATTGGTGAAAAATGTCTACTTTTTGGGATTGTAAATGTAGCTTAATTTCATATGTATCTGTAAAAAGCTTTTTAAACTACATATTAAAACACACACACCAAAAATAATGGACTATCAAAACAGAATGGTCGACAGATGTGACACTGTCATAGTAAGGGTTGGGTAACCTGAACCACAAAGGTTTGTTTATAAATGCCTTAATGATTGAGGTATTTGTGTTTCCAGTGATATCGGCCTCTTCTGACACCACAGTGAAGGTCTGGAATGCTCACAAGGGCTTCTGCATGTCCACCTTGAGGACACACAAGGTATGGACGTGATACAAGTATGATAAAGAACTGATGTCAGTGGAGGGTTTTCAACTGAATTTGCGAATGGGACCAGGACCTTTTGATAGGGAAAAATGTGTGATTTCGACATGAACAAAAATGCTTTTAAGAAAATAAAAAATAAGAGAAAGTGATAAAAAAAACTCTTCAGTCAAAAACAGTTTGGGGTCCAATTTAATTTTGATAAATTTAAAAAAGAAATACATTTTTTTTATTTTTTATTTTATTTTTACATTTGTGAAAAAAGAACATGTTCATTAATGAGGCTGAATTTAGGCTTAAAATTAGTCTGTAAAAACACTCACATTACAAATATATCTATTGTTCAGGACTCTGTTATTTATTATTGATCGTTTTAATATAAAGTTAGGAAATGAAATGAAGTTTTATGAATAACGCCCCAGGACAGTAATTTATTATTGACTGTATTGTTTTCATACACAATTTGAGTCACAACAGTAATGTTTAAATAACCAATCATTCAACCCTTCCAGGACTATGTTAAAGCTCTGGCGTATGCCCGGGACAAGGAACAAGTGGCCTCCGCAGGATTGGACAGATCCATTTTCCTGTGGGATGTTAACACTTTGACAGCCCTTACTGCCTCAAATAACACAGTCACAAGTAAGTTATACTTTCTATTTTGTCCTGAAATAATAATTTTATCTATAATGAGATTGAGTTCCACCCACACATGTGTATCTCTGGTGCTCAGACATATGGGGAAAACACATTCTAGCAAACCAGATAGGCATTTCCGATGAGTTCAGCCATGCTTTAAACCTCTTTCTGACACCCCCATGCTACATGAGTCACCAGTGGTCGAAATTAAAACAAGCCTGCAATGCCCTGCACTGGTAAAATATTAAACAGGCTTGCTCAAATTCTGAATCGCATATAGCAGGACTTGTTAAAAAAATTGATGCCAAGCAATAGTAGAAGAATTCGGGCTTGATGATCCAAAAGTATAATTTCAATGACTGAGTCATGTGCTGTGATACAATACTTTTAATATCTTTTATTATACACTAATAGTATAATTATAATATCTCAATGAATGATTTCCATAAACATTTACAACTTTACAAAAATATAGCTGCAAAACAAAACTAAATAACCATTAAAAGATGTTATATTGAAGGAACTTTTTGCCGTATGCAGTGAATAAAAGTTTAGTTCTGCGTGTCATGACGTCTTTTAACATCATCACTCATACTTTTTGGTGAAATGTACAAAAATGTGTTTTTCATTTTTTCACAAAAAGTAATTTAAGGTATTCTAGAAAAAATATCAATCATGTGTGTCCAGACCGGATAGAAAAATCTGACCCTCGGGCACCCTGTGCCGCTGGTAACTCTGTCAGCCTAGTTAACTGGCAACGCATATGCCCTCGGGTCGGATTTTTCTATCTGGACTGGAAACACGTTATATATTATTATATTATTAGTCTCAATGTTATTTTTAACTGAAAGAATTCCAATCATGCTTTGACTTACCTGATAAGACTCATCTAATTTTATAAAGTATGTTTGTGTATGGGAATATTTTGAGAACTTCATATTCTCAATATACAATTGCAATATATTCCATGCAAAATTTTGTTGACGTTTTCGTAAAAACAAATTCTACAATACCTCTTGAAAAGATTTATGTTCAGTAAAGAAATACATGTCCTGCCTGAACCTGCAATGGATCTGCTTTCCGTTGACTGATGATTAATGAAAACTCTACTTAATTTCATTTTCACTTCACCAAAATCTACAAATGTATGCTTAAGAACATCCATACAATCTGTATTAGCATCACCAGTAGCATTTAAAGCCAAAAAAACCTCTTCATTTTTAACCTCTCAAAGAAAAAAACAAAACGAAGAAATGATAAAAAATATTTCTCAAGGCAATGAAAAGGTTTTGGGTCGGGGCAAAAAAATATGGTTGGTCAGGAAACCGGTAACAAACATATTTTTACTCCTTACAAAAACAACAACATAAAACTTGAATTTTCTTTATTCCAGCGTCCAGCCTAAATGGAAATAAGGACTCAATTTACAGTCTGGCAATGAACCCTGCGGGCACAGTGATAGTTTCGGGCTCCACAGAGAAGGTTTTACGGGTGTGGGACCCGCGCTCTTGTGTAAAACTAATGAAGCTAAAGGGACACACAGACAACGTGAAGTCTTTAGTACTGAATAGGGATGGGACGCAGGTACTGAATAAGCACATATTTTTGTTGCATAACGATGGGCCGATTGTGTAGGCTAAAAAGCTTCCATTCAATGGTATTATTGTGAATCAGTCGGGAAATGCCTTTAAAATTCATTTTTTATTTTGGACTAAGTTATGCACAAGTCAATTGTAACCACGGCCCCCCCAGGTCCGCGGATTAGCGAGGACTTTGACTTTCGGTCCAGCCAACCCCGGCTAAAATCCCTGCCCTGCGGGACTGAACAGATGGTAAGATCCCCGCCAAATCCCTAGGTAATACCCATTCCCCGCTATATTTAAAGCGAAGACAAAACCATCGCATTCATCCGGCACTGTGGGGCCACATGAAAGGTAGAAACACGTCCCATTTCTCCAGTATACCCCTGGACCTGGGGAAGGCCGTGGTTACAATTGACTGGTGCATTAAAGACATGTACAGTGTCTCATTTAGGACAATAATTATAATATGAAGAATGGCTCAGATTTGATCTGAATATTAATGTTTGTTTGTTTCAGTGTATTTCTGGCAGTTCAGATGGCACAATAAGACTTTGGTCGCTAGGGCAACAGCGCTGCATAGCAACATTCCGTGTCCATGACGACGCTGTCTGGGCACTACAGGTATGTCTAGGGATCTTGAAGTTCAATAAGGCTTGCCTATGTTCAATACTGTGAAATCATAAATATTTGTGGGCTTGAAATTTCGTGGTTTTTCGAAAAAAGGACCGTTTCATATAAAATAATCAATGATATATATAGGAATTAAAAGTTGTAAACTGCAACCGTGTATATTCATGTGAATACATGTCTACCCTTTACATAGACAGTATGATTCCAGAATAAAAGGTAAAATTTTCATTGGAATCTTGAACACGTGGTAAAGCCAACCCATGAAATCCAGGAAAATTAATGTCCCACAAAAAATTATGATTTCACAGTCTATTTAAAGCCACAAGGGTATAAGTGGTCTAATGGTAAAGGTTTCAGACTCACACCCGAGGCATGTTCATGACGACTCTGGCTGGATGCTACAGGTACTACAAGTATTTTTTCATAGCGCCGTGGTCTAGAGGTATACATCCTGCCTAACACCCTAGGTTTTGGGTTCGAGCTCCTCAATGCGGTACATGTACTTACTAATGGTCTTGCTAAAATGACACTACTAGCACAAAGCCCAAATCTTCTAAACATCTTAATTCCAAGAATAAGCTAAGCTCACTATTTTTATTTATTTGTGGTTTGCTTGAAATGAAATGATTGAAATGACAGTGGCAGCGAAATTGAGGATCAGCTCAAATTTAGACATTCGCAATAAGTTTTCAAGCTGGCAAATTGTGTTCATTGTATGTGTGTCATGCACACTCAAACAGTTTCCACCAAAGTGATATGTTTAACAATCTGTAAATAGATTATATATAAAAATCAGTAAAAAATAACACTGTTCTAATTATGCATTTCAGGCGAATGACAGTTTCACCATGGTATACTCCGGGGGTCGGGACCGGCGGGTATGGGCTACAGACATCAGGAACCCAGACTCTCGATGTTGTATATGTGAAGAGAAAGACCATATACTCAAGGTAAGGATTAAACAGACAGCTTAATTTAACAGCCGTTGTGAGTTACGGACATAAGGAAACATGACTCTTGGTGTTGTATCTGTGAAGAGAAAGACCATATACTCAAGGTAATGATTAAACAGAGAAGCTTAAATTTAATCAAGCTGGTATAGGCTACAGACATCAAGAACCCTGGCTCTTGGTGTAAATCTCTGATATTCAAAAGTTTGGCATTATGAGGTTGCCTGTTAAGAATTTGAAAATAAAATATAGACTTCTTAAAAACCCAAAATAAAGACTTCTTAAAAGCCCAAAATATAGACTTCTTAAAAGCCCAAAATATAGACTTCTTGAAAGCCCAAAATATAGACTTCTTAAAAGCCCAAAATAAAGACTTCTTAAAAGCCCAAAATAAAGACTTCTTAAAAGCCCAAAATATAGACTTCTTAAAAGCCCTGGACCAATTTCTTGGGTAACATCATACCAACAAGCTGGCTCAGGAAAGTTTTGTGATAACTTATTACACATATAAATTTATAAAGCATATGATTTTGAATATTTATTTTTCATACGTATATTATTGCTGAATTCATATAATATGTGCATGAGGTCTTTCTTATAATTATTCCAGCATGATTAATTGACTTCTTTACGGTATGTTATTGTGGAATTCAAAACCTGTTGTCTTTATTTTCAGCTTGAGCTTACCCAAAGTGAACCTCAGTCTTTATGGGTATCTACCAGTAACTCTAGTATAAAAAATTATGTAAGTACCTTAAAGTAAAGGTGACAAATATTGTACGTAATGATGTTAAGTTTTTTACCTACTCCTATTAAAGGGACTAGCAGATGATAAAATTTCAAGAAAAAAAGAAAATTGTTGAAACTTAAATAAAATTGATATATTTGTGTACAACCTATTGAAGTTCTTAGGATGAATGTATCTTTTGCTTTTTTGCATATTTTTCCAATTCGAAATTTATTGGGTTTGTCTACTATGTAAATCCCAGTTAATTAAAAAACAGCATTGGTATATGTATCTGGACCAATCACGTGACTTTCACATGCTTGATATTCAATCTATAACCATGGAAACCATAATGTGCTATTTTAAACTGATAAACTCAGCTGAGACAGCAAAAAGAGGACACGTCACCAGAGCTAGGAATCTTGCTGTGGTAACCGGCTTCGGGCTGTCTGTGTGCCTTCGACTTTGGTCTCACTCAGCTCGCAGTTGCCCTTGCACAGTCTTGTCTCGCTTGGGTCGCCTTTTCTCTTCATCATGGAAATCGATGTATTATTGGCTTTTAACAATAACAGTGTTCAATGCTAATACTGAGTGTATCTGAGCTCTTTTCCAAAAAACTACAATACACTGTCATTTAAAATGCTTTTTAGGCATCAAATAAAAAGAAGGGGTGACCCAGGGGTGAGAGTGGTCTAGTGGTATAGCTGTCCGCCTTTCACCCAAGAGGTTGTGGGTTCGATCCCCACCAGGGGTACTTTCTCATGGCCTCTCAAAAAGGACACAGTACTGGTTTCTGCCCAGGAAACGAACTCGAGAGTGATTCGAGAGTGATTCTAAAAGCTTAGCTTTCGTCACAATCAAACTAAAATAAATTTGTATATACTAAATAAAAAGAAAAGTTGTTTGTTTGAGTGTCAGATCACAATATATTTCACCTCATGAACACCAAAAGAAAATATTTCACTCATGGCTATGCCACATGAAAATATAGCTTTTGGTATTTGCTCAGTGAAATATATTGCGATCTTACACTGAAACAAACTATTATCCTCTATGTATTGTATCATTTAAACTAGAATTGACATTTATATATAACCATTTTCACCATTTTCAGAGTTTAAAGGGGGTAAACAAGCAGATGAAGTCATCGCTAGATAATGTTTCAATGCCGCCAGTGTGTTTACAACCAGAATTCACCATTAAAGGTTTGTTTTCATGGCATATCATAATTAACCGTAAATAATTAATTGTTTACCAAGCTTGTGTTGAGCTCTGCATGTTGTCACAATGTTGGTCTGTGTCCATGATTTCAAATGGTCTCAAGACTTACCTGGTTCTAAAGGTCTCTAGACTTACTAAAGGTCTGAAGACTTACTAAAAGTCTCAAGACATACGAACAGTCTCAAGACTTACTATAAAAGGTCTCAAGACTTACTAGAGGTCTCAAGACTTACTAGAGGTCTCAAGACTTACGAACAGTCTCAAGACTTACGGGAGGTGCTCAATTAGGGAGGCGCTCAATAGTTTAAGTAAAATCTTATCTAAAATCTTATCTCCCTCTAGCTGATATCTGGGGCCATTGTTAGGAACAGTCTTAAGGTATAAGTCTAGACTCAGGCTCAGAAAAGCTGTTTTATTAAATTACAAAGAATCATATTTAATTCTTTCGTTTTACAAAAAGAAATGTGAATAATTGAACAATTTTGAATTGTTATGAAACTCAGAAAATTTCATTATCAAAACTCAACTAGAAAGATAGTTACAATAAAATGAAATGCAGTTTTGCCTCTTGAGTCTGAGACTCAATATAGCAAAAATTAATTTCATTGTTCATTGAAAGTGAAATTTGCTGAAATCATTGCTATTTGAATGTTGTCCTTTTTAGGAAGGAACAAAAATTTGTATTTATTCCTTCCTGAAAAAATATTTCTTGGTCTGTCCAACTTGGACTTGAGACTGTCCGTTATGATGTGTGTTGTGTGTTTTAGTGTATGCGAGTGTGTGTATTGGGTCATGTCCAATCTTGTTTGGTCTGAACATGGATTTTGTTCAGGCATGGCAGTGTGTTTTTTCACTTTTAATTGAATGGTGGTGAGATTCTTGACTAAACTTGGTATTGAAAACCTTGTTATGTTGCATTGGTGATTACCTTATAGAAATGTTATAATGGTATGAAATCAGTGAAATTTTTTGGTGCAATTTACTGCCTTCTATAGGCCCTTGAGAAAAAATGTCCATTTACCCTCAAAATTGATATTTTTTTTACCAATTTGATAAATGAAGAGTATGTTAATGAATAAAATAGCAATACATTTCTTGAAAAATAAACAAAATCTTGACAAGACTGACTCTTTGACAGCATAATGTATGCATAAACAGGTGAAAACATGTATATTTGCTATTTTGTTCTGATTTTGTATTTTTCCCAATTTTGACTTTTTTCCCAATTTGCAAGGCAAAAATATTTCTCAAAAAAATCACTGAAAATTCTATGTTTGTTTCAGGTGGCTCCAGTATACGGCAGTACTACGTTTTAAATGATAAACGACACATCTTAACTAAAGACACAGATGAAAATGTGGCTTTATGGGACGTTTTATCTGTAAGTATCGGAGAGAATTTATATAAAAGATGGAACAGAAAAACCACCGTACTTGAAACAAAATCATAAAGTTTTAAGCTTGTATTCATTAATGTAAAGTTTTGAAAAACTGTTTTTATATTTCACACTTTTATTTCTTAGTAAGTTTCGGGTTTTCAATTTTGGCAAGTTCTCCGAGTTTAAACATTGTGATTGTATTAGCTTTATTCATGTAACTGTTTTGTTTTTTTAATGGATCTTGAATATTAACAGTTTGAGTGTCATTGAAATCAATGCTTTAAACTATAACTGAATCTTACTTCAGGCACAGAAGGTTGAAGATTTGGGGAAGAAAGACTTGGAAGAGGAAATAAAGAACAGGTTTAAGATGGTCCATGTGCCCAACTGGTTTTCTGTGGACCTTAAAACTGGGGTGAGTGGGGTATTTCAAGTACAGGTTTAAGATGGTTTATGTGCCCAACTGATTTTCTGTGGACCTTAAAACTGGGGTGAGTGGGGTATTTCAAGTACAGGTTTAAGATGGTTTATGTGCCCAACTGGTTTTCTGTGGACC
The DNA here is from genome assembly GCF_026914265.1 of Mya arenaria. NCBI lineage: Eukaryota > Metazoa > Mollusca > Bivalvia > Myida > Myidae > Mya > Mya arenaria. The sequence continues at coordinate 38,773,261 of NC_069131.1, forward strand.
TTAAAACTGGGGTGAGTGGGGTATTTCAAGTACAGGTTTAAGATGGTTTATGTGCCCAACTGGTTTTCTGTGGACCTTAAAACTGGGGTGAGTGGGGTATTTCAAGTACAGGTTTAAGATGGTTTATGTGCCCAACTGGTTTTCTGTGGACCTTAAAACTGGGGTGAGTGGGGTATTTCAAGTACAGGTTTAAGATGGTTTATGTGCCCAACTGGTTTTCTGTGGACCTTAAAACTGGGGTGAGTGGGGTATTTCAAGTACAGGTTTAAGATGGTTTATGTGCCCAACTGGTTTTCTGTGGACCTTAAAACTGGGGTGAGTGGGGTATTTCAAGTACAGGTTTAAGATGGTTTATGTGCCCAACTGGTTTTCTGTGGACCTTAAAACTGGGGTGAGTGGGGGTATTTCAAGTACAGGTTTAAGATGGTTTATGTGCCCAACTGGTTTTCTGTGGACCTCAAAACTGGGGTGAGTGGGGTATTTCAAGTACAGGTTTAAGATGGTTTATGTGCCCAACTGGTTTTCTGTGGACCTTAAAACTGGGGTGAGTGGGGTATTTCAAGTACAGGTTTAAGATGGTTTATGTGCTCAACTGATTTTCTGTGGACCTCAAATCTGGGGTGAGTGGGGTACTGTAGAAATAAAAAATGGGTTTAAGATGGTCTTTGTGCTTAACTTGGTTTTCTGTGGACCTCAAAACTGGGGTGAGTGGGGTACTGTAGACATAGATAACAGCTTTAAGATGCTCTATGTGCCCGGCTGGTGTTCTTTGGAGCTAAAAAATTGTGTGAAATGAGATACATGAACCAGACATATAACTTCATTAGATAGTTTGTCTTTCGGTTTACCAAAGTGATTTTTAATAAATTGTAGAATGGCTTCTTTAAGGAAATGTTAGCTTTTATAACCACTTAAACACTTTTAAATCTATCCTAAGCATGACATGCCATTTTCTGGAAAAGTACTGATTCGTTTCTTGATAGGCTTTATTTGGACACAGTTGGAGCTCAGTTTACTTGTATGACCTGAAAATAAGCATCAAGTTCATTGTATTTCTTCTTGGCAGATGTTAACCATTCACTTGGAGGAACAAGACTGTTTCTCAGCCTGGGTGTCAGCCAAGGAACTGGGGGTCCAGCTGTCACCAGAAATACCTGACACTAAATGTAAGTTGTTCTCTACATGAAAGTAGATTATGTAGCTCGTTTTTATTAGCACATCTGTTTTTTGAAGAATAAAGGTGGAGGTGTTGTCATAGCCTCTGACTTAAATAGTTTGAATTATTTCCATTTTCAACTGAAAATGAAAAAAAAAATGGCCTTAACTCAAATACTGGTCAAGTTATTCAAATGAAACTTGGTAAACATGTTGCCAGAGATGTACAGTATAGACATCTAATTCAAGGTTCAATTTAAACTTTGACATCAATATTTGTCTGGTTATGCCCTTTCTTTGACAAAAATGACAACAGATGAGCCTCTGGCTCTGATTTCTCGAAACTTCTTAAGTCCCTTATAACAGGATTAAGCTAATCTCACTATTTTTGTTGTTCTATAAAATGTGTTATATTTACTTCTTCAAGAATTTTTAGAAATTATGTAGGAAAAATCTGTATGATTATCAGAATAAACCATTTTTCAATTATCATTATCCGTTTTCAGTATGTATTTGGGCTAATTGAAATAAGCGACTTAAGCCTGTTAAGCTTAAGAAGTTTCGAGAAATTGGGGCCAGGTTCTCGCTCAGCTGCGCTCTTTTTCAATATTTTTTTCATACTTTTCCATGAAATATGGAGTTTTATCAGTGAAATAACAACAGTGAAAATATTGATTTCATCAGTTTTGATATTTTCACTGCATACTAAGAATGAAAATTTCAACTTTAAGAAATAGTTTAAAAATCCATTGTATTTGAATATTAAACTTTTGAACCAGAAATTCTAGTCGTGAAAATATGTTTTTCTACGACACTCATGAAATGAAAAATGATCTTGCACTAAAATCAACAAATATCCTCTATATCTTACCATTGCTGTCAATGAACACTCTTAATCAAATGGAGACTGCTATATTCATACATTGGGTGTATTTTGTGTTTCCGAAGGAGCTCTCATTCAGCATCTGTTTTCGTATCTTAGAAAACTGATTCATTTTTCCTCTTGTTTGTTTTCAGTAAACCTGGGACAGCAGTTGTTGCAGGCTTTGCTAGACTGTTGGCCTAAGACACACATATTTGAAATGCAAGGTGTGTTAACATTTGTGAGATTGGAATACAAGAACATGTACTATAGAGTTGTTTGGTTTATAGTATACATATATACAAAGAAGAGAACAATTTATAACTTTTTCAAATTTTTAGCCAGGTATACAAACTTCATGATTTATATATTTCTATTTCGCTTAAGATTGATTCATATTTAGATATTTCTTAAGGATGTTAGGATCTTAGCCAATCAAGTTTCATTTAAGAAGATCATTTTCATTGCAAAAGAAAAAATCATGGCACATTTTTTTTTTCAATAACATATATTAACTGTATTAAAATGTTTGAAATTGTATTAAAATGCTGTTAAAAACTGTCACTGTAGCTATTTAATTAAGACATAATTTCATGGATTGATTAGAAAATAAGTTTTGTATAAAGCTACTAAACATTATTACTAGATTTTCATCTAGTAAGCCCCCCACGCCCCCCTTTTCTTGGCTGCCCCTTGAATTTTATTGACTCAAATAAAGATGCTGAACTAAGGTCTGCATTGCCCATCATTCCGGACTGTCCTGGAACAGCGTTTATTCATTCCTTTAGTGTCAATGTATAACATTCACATGTAAAATAAAGGGAATTGTAACCATTGTGTTCGTGGTTTCTTTAGAAACACATGTACATGGTCCCTTATGCAATAAGAAATAACACGAACACATGTTCAACGGTGAAACAGTCATCTCAGATAAAAAGTAAAATGTCAACTCCCGCCCTTATTATAATAATAATTGGATGAAAATCTAGCAATAAATTTATATTGGCCTAATTATAACAGCATTTTTGTTTACCCGTAATCAAAGGAAGGAGAAAATAGTTCATATCATTGAAGCAGATCCAACGATTTTGCTCTTGCCTCTGACCCCGTACATTATATTTCAGACTCTATGAATGGCAATGAGAATGAAGGTCACCCAGGGTCATATTTCCAGGTTCCGATGCACACACCAGTTATATTCAGGTAAACTTTGACTGGTTCAAAATAAACGCATTAATTTTATTTTATGATTGTCAAACAATTTTATTTGAACATAACCACGGTTTTTAAACAATACTTGAGATTATTTTCTGTTTGGTAACCATCACTGACGCAGAGTGTCACTGATTTCTTACCTCGAATTGCTGAGAAATAGTGTAAAGGATTCTTCAAAGTTAAATGATGGTAAAATTAATGTGAATGTAAAAACTGCTTGAGATATAAATTGAGTCATTGATGGAATGATAATTAAGTTTTTAAAAAAAGAAATTAGGGCATAATCCACTTTAGCAGTTTTTCCACTGTCTTGATTATTTCTGTGAAGTATAAAGAAGGTACTGTATAAATCGGTATAACTTGTTAGCTCCACAAAATTATGACAAATTGGTCTGCATTCAGTCATCAGGAAAGCACTTGGAAAACTTTCTATGTCATAATTTTGTGTCACTGTAGTAGAAAAAATCCATGCGATTACATTTAAAAAATAATGTTTTATGGCTAGAAGAGTTACTTACGGCTTAAGATAAATGATTTTTTTGGCATCAAACATCAATTTTGATCTTATATATGAAAACCTGCAGTATGACATTCTTTGTCAGTAGTCTACTATCAGTGGTCTCCAGACATTGATGCCAAAATTGTCTCAAAAAAAAAAAAAAGTTGAAATGTTCAATCTGTGAGAGGGCAGCTTTAATGAAGACATAATTACATGTTCAATGTTTGTAATTGCCATTTTTAAACAGCTATATTCACCTCTGGCCTATCAATATTTGATGAAAGTTGTATGTATATTTAACGGAGTATGTATTAAAAGCCATTCTTTTACTTCGTAACACAACAGTGAGGTGGGTAGAGGGAAGACTCTGTTCCGGCTGTTGTGTCGAGATGCTGGCGGTGAGTCAGAACAGATGCTGCTGAACGAGAATGTACCACAGTGGGTCGTTGATGTTCTTGTACATGTAAGTAACAGAAAGAATGTTGTTTACTAGCTCATCTGAGTACAAAGTGCTCAGCGTGAGCTATTGTGATAGGGTCATTGTTCGTCGTCTGTCCTTGTTGGTTGTTCGTCCGTCGTTTTCATTTTCCTTCTCCTAACTGGTACAATTTCAACTAACCTGCATAGAAATATTCCTTGAGTGGTTCTCTTCCAGATTCATTAAAAGTGGTTCCATGCAGAACTCTTGTTGCCATGGCAACCGAAAGGAAAAAGTATGAAAATCTTCTTCTCAGAAACCTCTGGCCATATTTTGAAAATAATTTCACAGAAATGTTCCTTAGGTAAACCTGTATCAAGTTCCTTCACCCTATGTTTATTCGTAAAAAACATGGCCGCCAGGGGAGGGGATATATTTCACTATAAGTCGCTTTGAAAAACTTTGAAAATGTATCAATTCTAAGCCTCAACTCTTTTTACCACTTAACATCATTATTTTTGCATAATTTTATGTGTTTGTTCTCTTTTTAAAATCTTATTTCCTCATAAATTGTGTTGATGAAAACCTGTGACAGTGTTTCAATGAAAACTAATTCTAGAGCAAAAAAATTTACTTGAGATTCTTATATTTTAAGGCCTGAAAAAAATACATTTGGTTCAGGTTACCAGACCCTTCCTATAAAATGGGTGCCGACCCTTCAGTTTTTATAGTCTGTTGGTATTTTTTTTTAGAAATTCTGTGAGTGCTTTAATATGTAGTTTTAAACCTTTAAAGCTTTATACAGAAGCTAACTTTTGCACCAGTCTCCAATGATGACAATAACATTCTAACAAAAAGCCTAATTAAAAAATAAAAGATAATAGAAAGCCTACCTGCAATGAGATCTAATCTGTCATATTTTTTGTTTAGAATAATATTATTTTGGAATCTTTATCAAAGTTTTCAATCAACAATTGTCAATTAGAGAATGCTCTTTAAAAATGAGTCAAAGCATATGCCGTCGAACCTCTTGGCTCGAACTTCATGGGACCGGCAAATACCTCGGGCCTCGTAGAATTTAACCCAAGTGGGAATTCTTACCATAAGAACATAGAAATTGGTCCTTTACATCCAGTTCAAGCCAACAAGAAATTTGAGTTTGAACCAAAGTGGTTTAACTGTAATAATAACCTAAATGTTATGTGGTTAAATGAGTTGTGATTTATATTTGACTTAAGTATTCTGTGATATTAGGGCCAGGTTCCCTGAACTCAATACCAGATTGGTGAAAATACATGTAGAATTATGGACTTGTTGCTTTAATGGGTTAAATTTTTCTCCTTTCAGAATAATTCTCCCAAGTCCAACAAGCTGCCGTTTTTCCTTCAACCACACCCAAGCATGGGGCAGAAAATGGTCATGAAGAAGTAAGTACCAATGGACCCCTCTTTCCACCACCCCAGATAAGTAGACACAAATATTTGGCTATGCTGGAAATCCTAATCTTGCCCACGGACCAAGTTAAAAAGTACTTGTTTGTAAAAAATGTAATTAAATACTTTTTAACTATATTTTGATTTACTGTGGAAGATAAAGCATCTACCAAGGATGCTTGTGTTCGATTGTTTCATCCCAATCTTGGTTAGCTTCGTATACATAAAAGACCCTAAGCTCGGGATGAACCTCTCTTACACTGTCAACCATGGAAGATACTTATCAAGTTATAATCACAGTCCAGAGAAAACTCTTGTTTAAATTTGTGTTATTCTTCTTGTTTTTAAAAATGTAAATTCTCCATGCAAATACAATTTTCAATAACTTCTGAAATTATGTTGTTAAATCTGTTGAGAATGTGATTTAAATTGAGCGCATATTTTTTGTGATATTATAACTGGTACTTGTTTCAAGAAATGTGAGCTTTTGGTATGAGCTTTAAAGCTGCACTCGCACATATTGAAACTTTTGACTTTTCTTTTAATTTTGTCTCAGACAAGTATTGGTAACACTTTAAGCCATAAAGCATAAATTTTCCAAATTGAATTTGAAAACTGTGATCTATTATTTTATGAGCAGTCTTAAATCACTGGTTTCCATACATTTACGCAAAAGTTGGCTTATTCCAAGACAAAAATATAATATGTTGTCAGTGAGGAAGCAGTTTAAAGCTGACCAGAATCAGACTTCATGTAAAATGAATTGATAAACAAATTAATTGCTTTTTGTTTTCGATACCCATAGGGACAGACTTTCAGCAAGTGATATGATCCAAGTCCGCAAGGTGATAGAACATGTATATGAGAAGGTCCTGGGCCAGGGGTCAGATACGGGGTCACAGGGGCCAGGAAATGGGGCCAGTGGGGACAGACATGATGAGGGGGAGGACATATCAGCCATCGCTGAGGAGAAAGTGGAGTTGCTGTGTAATGAACAGGTGAGTGTCATATTGGGAGCAGGGGTCTGATACACGGTCACAGGGGCCAAGAAATGTGGCCAGTGGGGACAGACATGATGAGGGGGAGGACATATCTGCCATCGCTGAGGAGAAAGTGGAGTTGCTGTGTAATGAACAGGTGAGTGTCATATTGGGAGCAGGGGTCTAATAGGAGGCTATGAGTGTCAAACTGAAATCAGGGGTCTGATACGGGGTCCCAGGGGCCAGGAAACAGGGCCAACGGGGACAGATATGATAAGGGTGAAGATATATCGGCCATCGCTGAGGAGAAAGTGGAGTTGCTGTGTAATGAACAGGAGAGTGTCATATTGGGATCAGGGGTCCAATAGGAGGCCATGAGTGTCAAACTGGAATCAGGGGTCTGAAACGGGGTCCCAGGGGCCAGGAAACAGGGCCAACTGGGACAGATATGAAAAGGGTGAAGATATATCGGCCATCGCTGAGGAGAAAGTGGAGTTGCTGTGTAATGAACAGGTGAGTGTCATATTGGGAGCAGGGGTCCAATAGGAGGCCATGAGTGTCAAACTGAGATCAGGGGTCTGAAACGGGGTCACAGGGGCCAGCAGGGACAGACATGATGAAGATGAGGATATATCAGCCATTGCTGAGGAGAAAGAGGAGTTGCTTTGTAATGAACAGGTGAGTGTCATATTGTGATCAGGGGTCCAATTTGGGGTCACAGGGCCAGACATGATAAGGGTGAAGATATATTGGCCATAGCTGAAGAGAAAGTGGAGTTGTTGTGTAATTTAGAGGTGTCTTATTGGGATCAGGGGTCAACTAAGGACTTTGGGGGGGGGTCACAAATGTTATATTGAGATCAGGGGTCCGATATGGGGTCACAGAGGCCAGGAAAGGGGGTCAGTGTGGACAGACATGATGAGGGAGGAGGATATTTCAGCCATGGAGCTGGTGCGTAATAAACCAGTGAGTATCATAACGGGATCAGGGTCTGATATGGGGCCACAGGGGCCATAAAACATTATTGTTCCAAATGATTATTGAGAATTGACATGGTCTTTTAAAAATGTATACCAGGGTATTTGTTTATTCCAGGTGTTGAACCCAAATATGGATCTGAGGACCGTGAAACACTTCATCTGGAAACAAGGGGGTGACTTGACTTTACACTATAGGCCGCTCAAGTGATTCGGGCTGAAGAATTCACTTGCCTAATGAGGGTCTTATTGTACTAAAATTAAATCTCTTTGGAAAAAGTGTCGGGAAAGACGGGGTTCTCACTGAAGCTGAATGTCCCAAAGATATGTTTCGAGGCATGGAGTCTTCTATGCTGTATGTAATCAAATCAAATATTTGAGTCCGAAAGCAAACTTGTTATGACTACCAAGCTCAAGTTAGAAAGAACTCGAACTGGAAACATGTGTTAGTTCAGAGACTCGGTAGAACACTGCAGTATGTGACAGATAGGAAAACTTTCAGACGTCCACGATGGTGAGATTGCTTGCGCAAGCAGATGGAGTTTCATGTGGATTTATTGTAAAAGGTGATAAGCTTGGAATTACTTCAGTTTGCAAGATATGGGACTGATGTAATCATTTGTAAGATTTGAGTACTTGCTAAAATCGAGAGTGTGTAGTATTTCCTATGTTTAAAGATTAGTGTTTTTAAGCTATGTTAATGTTACCAGTGTGTGTATACAACGTGATAAACCGTGTCATGAATGCATTGTTTGAAGGCAACATTTTGCTTTAATCAAAGATAATTTTACTATTTTGTCACCATTTTAAATGAAACAACACAGTCTATGCCGCATTCAGAGCCATGCCTTTGGACTATTATCAGAGTTTGATTGAGAGTTTAGTTTCTTAAAACACTTTGACTAACCTCTTCACAAAACCACAACCTGATGGAACACTGTCAAAACATTGTTTTGGAAAAAGGTTTGTCGAAGTGTTTGATAAAATCAATCAAACTCCGGTAATAAAACGAAGACAGGGTTCTTTAAACTTCCTAGGGTGAATTTTGTTTTATATGGAATGGTGAAGAAAAATAAAAATTATCTATTGTTTTAAGTCTTCATTTGAAGCAAAATGTTGCCTACCGACATAGCATTTATGACAAAGTATATCACATGTTATACACACATTGATTACTGGTAGCCTTAAATGCCAGTGGTTTCTTAAATTTTAAAATTGTTGTTCCTTTTTCACTTTTGAGGGATTTGTTTGCAATATGACATATGATTCTGTAAAATTTGAAATTTTGTTGAACTATTTATATATAAAGCGCTGATTAAGTTATGGTTTGTAGTGCTGTAAGTAACAGTGTTGTTTTTTTTACCAAATATTTGGTCCAACTACAATCCAAAAATTGTATGCATTTTCACAAAAATTAGACCCAAAATTGACTATCCTAAAATAAGGATAAAGTTCACTTATAACAATAACTGTTGTTGTTTATATATGTTTAATCTATCGTTTTTTTTATTTTCTTCAAACCAAGGAACTTAAAGAGGTCTTTGCATTGTTTCTGGTTTGAAGTATACAATGGTGAATTCATGATCTTAGAAATTTGGACACTATTTTCACAATTCTGAGAGCTCACGGCCAGTACATATACACTAATGCCCTGAATTGGAGACTCAGATTCAGAAATGCTTAATTAAATTTTGTTTCTAAAAATGCTATTAAAGGATAAAAAATGGGGGGGGGGACTACGCATGTGTTACAATTTGTTCTATAATGAGGCACAAATCTTTTGCCAAAATAAGTTATTTAACAGGTATTTTGAAATATTGAAAAATTTGGTTTTCTGAGCTTGTGAATACTTACCGTGGTCTCATTCATAAATAGGTGAAAATGTCAACCTTTATCACATGGATTCTACCTATATAATATTACGGGTGTATTGAGCACTCTTAAAGGGACTAGACACCAGATGATACCATTGCAAGAAAATTGTCATAAATTTACTTAAAATCGTTGTGTACAGTGCATTGAATCTTAAAAACTTAGACTTAAAAATGTATAACATCACTTACGACACATGTATCTTTTGCAGTTTTTGCATATTTTTCCTATTCAAAATTTACTGGGTTTGTCTACCACGTAAATCCCAGTTAATTTTTAAAAATAGTGTCGGTATATGTATCTGTACTAATCATGTGACTTTCACACGCTAAATATACACACTATCAACTGGAATCCATTATGCGCTATTTTTAACGGGTTAACTCAGCTGAGACAGCTACAAAAAATCCTTTTATCATGAAAAATGATGTATTATTGGCCTCATACTAACTGGTATGGACAATTCTAGGCTTGTTTTAAGGAAATAATGTATTTGCTGATTTTGGGACCATCTGGTGTCTAGTATCTTTAAACAGTGTCGGGTTTATGACTTAGATATCATACTGAAACAGTTGACTGTGGGGCTGACCATCTTGTCATCTAATCTTTGACAATATATAAGACCAAATATTTCAATTCAAATTTAAGTAAATTTCACAGTTTTGAATTGAAATTTATATAAACTGACAAATCAAGTCATAAGTTTCCAAAAAGATAATATATATACTCAGAAATATTTATTCAAAGAAATGATAAGGCATATGCACCCAAAAGATGGTTCCATTGTGTTTATTTGATGCAAAAATGTGATATTTTGAATGTGTAGATATGTTCAATTCTGGACCGTCTGTCAGAACATTATTGAGCCCATAGTGTTTTATAAAATTTGTAGAAGTAGAAATTGCATTTATATCAAAGATATTGTTTTTAATACATTAAATCTTTGGGGTAACGTTAACAAAAAGAACAAAATAAGTTCAGCCATATTTGTGTATTTATTTTACTTATACTCGTATTTTGTTTAGTTTTAATACCCTTCAATAGTCAGAGTGGCTGATGTACTAATTGTATCAATTTATTGATTGTTTACATGTGTATACATGTACAATTCTATTATTATTCTCGAGTGCATGGTATCATGCAATTTTTGATGGATGTTCTGTACTTCTAGCACTTTGTGATTTCAAATACATGTATTATATAAATTTGTGCCCCCTTCAAAGAAGTGGGGAGTATATTGCTTGCTCATGTCACTTCTTCAGTAGACCAAACTTTGTCTGATAGATTGAGAAATGCTTGGGCCTATGGTCCTCAAGTTTGGTAGGGTGGTTGTTCATGACTAGCAGATGACCCTCTTTTGATATGAAGGTCAGGAGTTCAAAGGTCACTTTGATCACTAAAAGCTTGTCCGATTGATAACTAAAGTATGTTTGGGCCTATGGTCCTCAAACTTAGTATAGAGGTTGGTCATGGCCTGCAAATGGTTCTTATTGTTTTTGAGGTTAGTAGGTTAAAGATCATGGATGCAGTTATCATGAACACAAAAAGCTTGTCTACTTGATACCTAGAGTTTGCTTGGGTTCAAGGTCCTCAAACTTTGTTGTGTCTGTCATGACCAGCAAATGACCACTTTAAAGTTTGTTGTCAGTTGGTCAAAGGTCATGGTCGCTGTGACATCGAACAGAAGAAAAACGTGTTCCAATGTTTCATCAAGTATGCTTGGGCCGAAGGTCCTCAAATTTGATAGGAAGATTGGTCATGACCAGCATATGATCCATTAATACAATTATTTTATAACTAAATTGTTTTGCTTGAAAGTTACAAGAATTTGACCATTTTCATACTTTTATAAACATGTTGTTTATCATTTTAATTCTCCTTTAAGCTGTTACTTGTATATCTGTATGACATGCATTGGCAAATATTCTTAACTGTGTACCATCCATTTAATTTATTCCCTGCTATCAGGAGGACGCATTACTAAGAACTACATGTACAACGCGACAACTCCTATAACAACATTTAGAACTGGTTAATAACTTGAAATTCTATCTAGAAAATTGGCAAGGATAATGGTGATAACAGTTTAATTACCACACAGACCTTTAATGCGAAATGACTAATTGTCTGCCATTAGGAGGATTAACATTTCCTACAAACATCTCTTGTTGTATATTGTTTTATTCACTCAATTACATTAAACTTGTTGTATTTTTATGAAGAAGAAATAAATAACCATTTAAATACATCATGGTGTTATGATATTTATCCAAAACCTATATAAAACACATTTACAAACCAGTACTGACCACAAGTGATTCTAGGAATAATTAATAATGTCACCCATGTTTTTGATCAGGTCATTTCTATTTGCTCATCTGTTTTTTCAATGACGTCATCATCATTTAATTTGTTCTGGCCTCTGTCCATGATCAGTTTATTTTCATTAGCGTCATCGACGTTTTTAATGACGTCATCACTTTCAATTTCATTCTTACCTCGCGGACTACTTTCATTTGCACTAATTTCACCACGGACAGTATTGTTCTTTATATCCCTTTTGGAAAATGCATCAATATTATCCATTAAACTACCATCCGGGTTCCTGGGACTATCTGTTCTTGGCAACACGTTTCTATGGAAACACCCGTGTACATTTCCGGCGGGTGCGTAATTTGCAACAACATAGATGTTTCCCTCGTTAGATTTAGCACACGCAATTCCAAGCAATTTTGATTCTGTCCAAACTACCTGAGTGAAATATCCAGTTTTGTATGAAAATTCTGGGCTGTCGAAATTGTAATGGACGACTCCGTTATACCAGGAGCGGACTGCATCTCTGGCTGAAATAATTAGAAACTATTATTCCTATTTAGTAGTAGTAGTAGTAGTAGTAGTAGTAGTAGTAGTAGTAGTTTCTACTACTTCTACTACTACTACTACTACCACTACCACCTACATCACCACCATCACCGCCATCGCCACCATCGCTATAGCCACAGTCACTGCCACTGTAACCGCAACTACCACCACTACTACTACTACTACTACTACTACTACCATTACCACTACCACTACTACTAGTAGTACTAGTACTACTACTAATACGTCTTACTACTACTACTACTTCTATTGTACTTCTACTACTACTGCTGGTGGTGGTGGTGCTGCTGCTGCTGTTATAATTGCTGCAGCTGCTACTGTTGCTGCAGCAGCAGTAGTAATTTCTATCAAATTTCAATTTCAAATACTTATTTGTACGCTATTAGAAAATTTGGTTATAAAGAAATAAATGTTGCAGTTGCAGCCCCCCCAAAAAATATATCAATGTTTGTATTTTTAAATTATGTGCATTGACAAGTTAACTTCGAAACACAAGCATTATGAAAAAGTTAAATGAGTTGAATCTAATGAAGAGAGATCTAAGCACCTATAACTTCGTTGTTTCCATTAGATGACCAGCACATATATATGTTCTCCCCTATTTGATCCCCATTGGTCAGTTTACATTCGCTATGTATGAGCATGCCACGTTCTGCAATCTCATTGGCCCATTTCTGCGCTTGCGCTGTGAGAGGTTTTGATGGTTTCAAATCAGCGACGCCGTGTCTGGATCTAAAACAGGAATGTTACGTACGGTAGTGTGGATGCGAATGACGTTGTAATAAATAAAGGAGATATTAATATTGTAGATGTATACCGTCTCATGCAAATGGGCGTTATTCAGCGCAACAACAACAAAAATGGATTAATACAAAGAACGTTCTTGTTCAGCTGTGGGTGGTATTAAATATTTGTCTTAATTGGATCAAAGAATGATATAGCGTATCGGATTGCGAAGTATAACTAACATACCAATATATAGTGAATGGAATCAATGATGTATGACCAGTGCTCCAGCCAGGATTTAAAAAGGGCAAGGTGCTAGGTCAGAAAGGGCACTTTTGATGTGCATTTAAAGAGCCTAACGGGGCACTTGCAAGGGCCAATGTTAAATTTATTGTTTTTGTCTTGTAAATGCTTTCAATACTAAAAGTTTATTAGCTTCACTTAAGTGCCAAAATAAGTTATATTTATTATTTTGATGCTTATTTCTGAAATTGACTCTGTCAAACATAAGTTGCATATTGGATACCGCCCCAGGGACACATTAAATGTATACAATGCGTTTTTTTTCGATGTTTTACGTATGTATAATAGGGTACTACTTTTCAAAATTATGAAAGATTTATTTATAGTCCTACCTATATTCGTTATGGATCTTGACCGCTTCATCCAGAAAATCCACACCCTGTTTTTCTTTTTCCTTCATCTTAGTAACTTCACTTTTTTCCTTTCTTGAATTAACTTCCCCACCTTTTACTTCACTTGCGAGTGTGAAGTCTGGAACGACTTCCCTGTCCTTTTTAGGTTGGGAAACTTTTTGATAGCCATAATTCTTAGTCTTTGTTGAATTTGTTTCAGCTATCATTGACGCTGTACATCCCATAACTAAGTTTCGCTCAAAAGCTAGTTTTTTAGAAGATTCGCTTAAAAGCTAGTTTTAAAAAGATTCGCTCAAAAGCTAGTTCTTCTTTAGCAATAAGTTAAACGAAGATTCGCTCAAAGGCTTGTTCTTCTTTAGCAATAAGTTTAACGAAGATTCGCTCAAAAGCTAGTTATTCTTTAGCAATAAGTTGAACGAAGATTCGCTGAAAAGCTAGTTCTTCTTTAGCAATAACGAAGATTCGCTCAAAAGTTAGTTCTTCTTTAGCAATGTAATTTGTTTTATCTCTTTAAAACTGCCTTCATGCGCCTATTCAAAACCAATTGTCCATTCATCTCCTTATTCGATCAAAATAACCACAAAACAACAAAATAAACGTTCGTATCCGATGGGTTACCAGTGTAATCGTTTTTCTAACATGGCCATTGACCCAAATAGACCTACACAAGTTTTAAAGGGAATTTCTGACACATTTCATGATGACGATATTGTTATGGCTCAAAATCTTTCAAATTGAGTCACTTTACAGACATTCACTTTAGCAAAAAATGTTTGTCTTATAAAACTTCTACCTAAATGCCAGTCGATTTTCTATTGCATTATTAACGATTTTTCTGCAAATAAAATGTCTTTCAGTACACTATCAATGACTTATATGCATGTATGAGTGAACTAATTGTCGTCTTAGAAAATAGTTCTGGCAAAACTATAACTATATTTTCTGTTATTCCTACAGCACAGAGCACATTCCCAATAACTACTAAAAATATATTAAATGTTCGATTTTTTACCAAAATAAATGCTAGTCCATTCAAAACTTTTCCCACAAGCACATGCCAAACCATAACCACTACATGTATTTTATATCACAAATTGTTCAGTGCTCCGTGACAATTGAAACATGAACCCATTTTTCAAAACCTCACTACAATATTTGTTATAGATACTATTGTTTTCATTTTCATAAGTCATTTAGGGTCACTTGTACATTCGATATCTTATCATAAAAAGTGAAATATTAGATTGTTAATGGATCTTTGGTTCAAAACTTAAAATTAGGTTGTCCAGTTAGCGCAGTGGTTAGCGTACTCGCTTCAAACCTAGGTGATCTGAGTTTGGTTTGTGGTCATTAATTCGGACAAGAGTGTTTCCTACGGATTGCCGTTAGGGCCATCGCCTGTGAATGTGTTGAACTGAAACGCGGTACTCGATAGAACGATGTTTAACACGCGACAGTACGATGGTGAAAACACGACAGTACGATGGTAAAAAAATACGACCGTACGATGGCGAAAACACGACAGTACGATGGTGAAAACACGACCGTACGATGGCGAAAACACGACCGTACGATGGTGAAAACACGACCGTACGATGGTGAAAACGCGACAGTACGAAACTACAATAACGGAAACGCGATATAACGATGGTACACCGCACTGTCACCATCGTACTGTTAGGTATGCATCCTCGTACTGTCGCGTTTTCGTTATCGTATTTTCGTGAGTTCGCGTTTTCATCATCGTACTGTCGCGTTTTCGTTATCGTATTTTCGTGAGTTCGCGTTTTCATCATCGTACTATCGAGTATCGCGTCTGAGATCAACACATTCACAGGCGATGGCCCTAACGGCATTCCATAGTTTACAGCATCATTAAGCTACCGAATTCCTAATTCAAGTGAAACATACAAGTAGTGCTCCGCAACCTCTTGAAAACTAAATGAAATGAAATCTTGAGGGATTGCTTTAAAGTGAAATAGTTTCTAAATTCTTTATAGCAAACCTAGTGTCCAAGGCAACGATTCGCTTAAATTTAGTCTAGTTATGTCATCTGTAATTTTCTTGAAATGGTCGTGAATACATTTTTCACTGTCAATGGTTATTAAATGCAAACCCATTATTCCCATATAAAAGTAAAATGATTTCAATTAAAATCTTAATGGATGGAATGAGCGCAGCGAACGAGACCTTCTTAATCATAAATATTTTAATTCAGTTCATGTGTGACTTAGAATACAACCTCATTGGCTGAAACATTGTCAACGCAAAATCTGACGCGGGGATTGTGTATCGGATGAGTGGGCGCGGGCGGACTTTTAAATATCCGCGAAAGTTGAAATACTTAATGATTAAGCCTAGTACTTAATGATTGCCTGTCAGCAATATCATTGGCAGTAATGCACCAGTCAATTGTAACCACGGCCCCCAGGTCCGGGGAATATCCGGGACTTTGACTTTGGGTCCAGCAGATTCCGAGTAAAATCCCCGCCTTGCATGCGGGGACAAACTGCTGGTAAACTGCTCGCCAAATACCCCCGCACCCCGGGGTCATCCTCGGTAAATCCCATTTCCCGCTATTTTTGGCGCGAAAACAAAACCACCGCATTCACCCGGCAATGCGGGGCCACCTGGAAGGTAAAAACACGGCCCATTTCACCCGCTATCCCCGGACCTGGATGCGGGATGGCGTGGTTACAATTGACTGGTGCACAAATGTGGGTTGTATTCTAAATACATTTGAACAAAACAACTGCCAGAGTTTAAACAACTGATTTCTTCTCTTTCGTTTTATTTTCTAGTAAATCTACAAGTTATTACATATATTGCATAATCACAATACTAAATCGAAAAAATAAATGGATAATGTGCTGCAAAAACAGATATTATTAAATATCGAATCGTTAAGTATTAACAACTTCAAGTTTTGAATTTTAAATTGCCATTAAAGTGATCGTTTATTATCATATTGAAAAATGTTTTGGTAAACTGCTGATTTTTTTAAAATCTATGTTTGGTACCTTATGTACTATAAAGGGAATTTATAATGATTGGTGCCCCCACATTATTTTGTTAAACTTGTCAAACAGACATTTGTCAAACAAAATAAGCTACCTAAGTTGGTTAGGCATAAGAAGTTTCGAGAAATCAGGTCCAGATATTTTATTATTTTCTGAAATCTAGAAATAAGTTTTTACTCTATTACTCTATATATGTGAAGCAACATTTAGAGACACAGTGTATTACCTACTGAGACAGCTATCTATTTATATAAGTTTTCTTTGAATTACAACAAATGTTACAAGAAAAATGTCTAAAAAACGGTTACATTTTAAAAAAAATAATAATTGAATAATCTCTTAAAATTAAACATTCATTAAACAACGAAATAATTACGTGTTTACACAGTTTTAAATATTTACAAAATATCGGCGTATAACACATGTAAGAGGGTTGTTCTTAAAGTTCGAGAATTTAAACATAAAAAGAAAAGTGTTGTCATGAATAACAGGATTCGTACGCCTTTTTTGTACCATCAATTCAGATCAAATTGAACTTAATTTGTACCCATTTACAATCATTTTCAACAACATATGTGTTTTGAGATTTTAAAGTAAAATTCCGCCAACTTAAAGAACAACCCTCGAATGAGACATTCAAGAAACTGAAATGTACTCAAATATCATCGAACATATTAAATAAAATAAAAAGAATACAATAAGAAAAAAAACAAAAGCACTGTTAAATTCTATCACAGACAGTGTTGAGAAGGTGCTTTTAATAGAAAGGATATTTTGTACCAGAGTAGATTATAGTAACCTTGACTTTAGTTGACCTGAATCAATCTTGTATGTCATGTGACCAAACCGGAAATATTTTTAAAAACAATACCAATCGGAACACCTCGGTCATTTCCAACCGAGGACATCGCCTCGAAAACAATTTTGTTTTCGATGCAAAAAGATCAAGGTGCTCCGATTGTAAGAAAAACATGTTATAATACAAGCGACCTCATTTATTATACATATATATTAGCCGGATCGTTGTTAACTTTCAAATCGTTAATACCCTAAAAGTTTCATCGACACGCAAGTAATCAGAGGTACTTTTCACAACAGTTGAGGCAACTGATTCAGCTTTGCTTGTTGTGTTATTGGTTTTTTAAATAAAGCAGCACGTCATAAAATAGCCCAACTTTTAAAGTTAACAACGATTCCGATAACCACGTTGTTAACGTTAACAAAGTACTGAAGACTCGGCCTATTGTGTTCTGTACGTTAAGGTCCCTTCCTTCACCTGAGTGGAATGTGTGATTGTCAACATACTCGTGTCACGATAATCGTGCAATCAAAATAATTTGGATGTCAATAAAGAGGGGGTAGGAAGGGGGGGAGGGGGCACGAAATATACCTAAAATTGTGTATACAATTTGCTGAAATTAAGACCTGAAACGTTGTAAATGAAGATGTTTCTATTTGTTGTTATAGTTAATAATGGTTATAGTTTTGTTTTCAACATTACTATATTCAGGGATTCTTTCTGACGATAATTTTCGATCAATTGGTCTGAATTGGATATATGGACGATGTAGTTAATCGGATTACTTGCTATTAATAACTGACCAATAGAGTGGATGAAGTCAATGATGCATGACCCTACGATTAACTTCAGTTGATAACTGATTATTGATAATTGGGATTTATGCCAAAACCAGAGTAAGGGTTTAGACCCCTTTAATTTTTAAAATGTTTCCATATATATTTATACTCAATGTATGTCAATGTACTTCCTACAGTGTTTGGTGTAAATGTCTGAGAAAAATACTATTGTACACTATTCATACCTTAAAGGCTTCCATTAGTGATTAAAGCCTGAATCCTGGGGCAGTGGTTACGAACAGTCTCAAGTCTGAGTTCAGACTCAAGACTCATTATGGCAAAACTTCATTTCATGTAACTTTCCCTCTATCAGAGTATTGATGGTAAAATTTGTTAAAATATATTAATATTTAAATGTTTTATCTTTATGTACATACATTTTTGTAAAAGAAATGAAATAAATATGATTGTTTGTTCCTTTATAAAAATGCTTTTCTGAGTCTGAGTCTAGACTTGGACTTGAGACTGTTCGTAATCATGGCCCCTGATCGTTAGAACCCCTAAATATTGAATTAGTAATACATGTTTATTGTATAACGTAATTGTTTCGCCGCTCTTTATGTGTCTTGGCATTCATAATTTGATAGTTTGAATCTAATATTTCCAAGCCACAATAATTTAACTTGTTTTAATAAAGTGATTTAGGTTACATTTTTTTTAAATCTAAATGTGTTCTGCTATAATAAGCCGACATTATAAGTCTCTTGTCCTGAGCAACAAATTTTAACACATCATAGGCACATTTGAATATACTGTATATTCTCTTTATACAAGACAGTATTTTTTATATTTTTAGACTTTACAAGGCAAATGTATTATACAACGCAATTTAAAACATATTCTCTATAATATTATATTTGCCATACATCTTTGATATTATTTTGAAAAAGGTCCGGGTGCCAAAATGTTAATAAAGAGTTAACTAAAGAAGCGATAAATCCGTTCAATGTACAGTCACATTCGGTCTATGAAGATTTTTTTTCTTTTTTAAAAGTCAGATCTATTATCAATCACCAATTTACAGTTTGTCACATGAATGTTATTCCAAGGCATCGATGAATGAGCACATCCTGGACAGATCACTTGTTTCGATGAGATATGATGAGGCACCAGGGAGTGTACGTTTTGTGATGATCATGGAGATGAATCTCAGGCTATTTCACCGGCTTGCAAATAAATTCGACGAACTCTGAAAAGAATACATGCATGCATTAATTATGTGTGTATGTATGTTTATATGTATGTATTTCTTTAGACCTTGCGGTCAAGGATAACCCGTGAAAGTGCAAGTACTTATTTCAAACGGGGTCCTTTGTTTTTGCTGAAGAGACGGCACGCGGGAGAGACAGTGGTGGGATACAAGAAAGTCCGGGTGCTATAATCTAGCTCTTTTTCCTTGGTTCTTTTACGTAATTGGCGTAAAGCACCGATACACGGGTACAACTTTCCTGGGTTAAACACACTTTTCCAAGCACTACCCTTTAATTGCAGAGCGCCAGGCAAGGGAGGTACTTGTACCAACTGTTAACGTCTTTCGGTATGACGCGACCAGGGATCGAACCCACGATCTCTCGCTCCGTAGGTGGCCAAATTAAACTGCAGAAGTAATTTCTGAATGGAGGGGGCGTCAATGCGCGCGCCAACACCCCTTTAATCGCCCAAAAAATACGTCATACGTGCACAATTTCGGACTAGAAACAGAGTACCCCAAAACCACAACTTCCAACACTGTAAACCAAATAATTTACGGTTCTTAGAGAGGAGAACATGTCCAAAGGTATACAACTTCCAACACAGTAAACCAAATAACTTACGGTTCTAAGAGAGGAGCACAGGTATACAACTTCCAACACAGTATACCAAATAATTTACGGTTCTTAGAGAGGAGCACAGGTCCAAAGGTATACAACTTCCAACACAGTATACCAAATAATTTACGGTTCTAAGATAGGAGCACAGGTATACAACTTCCAACACAGTATACCAAATAACTTACGATTCTAAGAGAGGAGCACATGTCCAATGGTATACAACTTCCAACACAGTATACCAAATAATTTACGGTTCTAAGAGAGGAGCACAGGTCCAGTGGTATACAACTTCCAACACAGTAAACCAAATAATCTACGGTTGTAAGAGAGGAGCACAAGTCCAAAGGTATACAACTTCCAACACAGTAAACCAAATAATTTACGGTTCTAAGAGAGGAGCACATGTCCAATGGTATACAACTTCCAACACAGTAAACCAAATAATTTACGGTTCTAAGAGAGGAGCACATGTCCAAAGGTATACAACTTCCAACACAGTATACCAAATAATTTACGGTTCTTAGAGAGGAGCACAAGTCCAAAGGTATACAACTTCCAACACAGTAAACCAAATAATTTACGGTTCTTAGAGAGGAGCCCAGGTCCAAAGGTATACAACTTCCAACACAGTAAACCAAATAATTTACGGTTCTAAGATAGGAGCACAGGTATACAACTTCCAACACAGTATACCAAATAACTTACGATTCTAAGAGAGGAGCACATGTCCAATGGTATACAACTTCCAACACAGTATACCAAATAATTTACGGTTCTAAGAGAGGAGCACAGGTCCAGTGGTATACAACTTCCAACACAGTAAACCAAATAATCTACGGTTGTAAGAGAGGAGCACAAGTCCAAAGGTATACAACTTCCAACACAGTAAACCAAATAATTTACGGTTCTAAGAGAGGAGCACATGTCCAATGGTATACAACTTCCAACGCAGTTAACCAAATAATTTACGGTTCTAAGAGAGGAGCACATGTCCAAAGGTATACAACTTCCAACACAGTAAACCAAATAATTTACGGTTCTAAGAGAGGAACACAAGTCCAAAGGTATACAACTTCCAACACAGTAAACCAAATAATTTACGGTTCTTAGAGAGGAGCACATGTCCAATGGTATACAACTTCCAACACAGTAAACCAAATAATTTACGGTTCTAAGAGAGGAGCACAAGTCCAAAGGTATACAACTTCCAACACAGTAAACCAAATAATTTACGGTTTTAAGAGAGGAGCACATGTCCAAAGGTATACAACTTCCAACACAGTATACCAAATAACTTACGGTTCTAAGAGAGGAGCACATGTCCAATGGTAAACAACTTCCAACACAGTAAACCAAATAATTTACGGTTCTTAGAGAGGAGCACATGTTCAATGGTATACAACTTCCAACACAGTAAAGCACATAATTTACGGTTCTTAGAGAGGAGCACATGTCCAATGGTATACAACTTCCAACACAGTAAACCAAATAATTTACGGTTGTAAGAGAGGAGCACATGTCCAATGGTATACAACTTCCAACACAGTAAACCAAATAATTTACGGTTCTAAGAGAGGAGCACATGTCCAAAGGTATACAACTTCCAACACAGTAAACCAAATAATTTACGGTTCTAAGAGAGGAGCACATGTCCAAAGGTATACAACTTCCAACACAGTAAACCAAATAATTTACGGTTCTAAGAGAGGAGCACAAATCCAAAGGTATACAACTTCCAACACAGTAAACCAAATAATTTACGGTTCTAAGAGAGGAGCACAAGTCCAATGGTATACAACTTCCAACACAGTATACCAAATAATGTACGGTTCTAAGAGAGGAGCACAAGACCAATGGTATACAACTTCCAACACAGTATACCAAATAATTTACGGTTGTAAGAGAGGAGCACATGTCCAATGGTATACAACTTCCAACACAGTAAACCAAATAATTTACGGTTCTAAGAGAGGAGCACATGTCCAAAGGTATACAACTTCCAACACAGTAAACCAAATAATTTACGGTTCTTAGAGAGGAGCACATGTCCAAATGTATACAACTTCCAACACAGTAAACCAAATAATTTACGGTTCTTAGTGAGGAGCACATGTCCAATGGTATACAACTTCCAACACAGTAAACCAAATAATTTACGGTTCTTAGAGAGGAGCACAAGTCCAATGGTATACAACTTCCAACACAGTATACCAAATAATTTACGGTTCTTAGTGAGGAGCACATGTCCAAATGTATACAACTTCCAACACAGTAAACCAAATAATCTACGGTTCTAAGAGAGGAGCACAAGTCCAAAGGTATACAACTTCCAACACAGTAAACCAAATAATCTACGGTTCTAAGAGAGGAGCACAAGTCCAAAGGTATACAACTTCCAACACAGTAAACCAAATAATTTACGGTTCTTAGAGAGGAGCACATGTCCAAATGTATACAACTTCCAACACAGTAAACCAAATAATTTACGGTTCTAAGAGAGGAGCACATGTCCAAATGTATACAACTTCCAACACAGTAAACCAAATAATCTACGGTTCTAAGAGAGGAGCACATGTCCAAAGGTATACAACTTCCAACACAGTAAACCAAATAATCTACGGTTCTAAGAGAGGAGCACATGTCCAAATGTATACAACTTCCAACACAGTAAACCAAATAATCTACGGTTCTTAGAGAGGAGCACAAGTCCAAAGGTATACAACTTCCAACACAGTAAACCAAATAATTTACGGTTCTAAGAGAGGAGCACATGTCCAAATGTATACAACCTCCAACACAGTAAACCAAATAATCTACGGTTCTAAGAGAGGAGCACATGTCCAAATGTATACAACCTCCAACACAGTAAACCAAATAATCTACGGTTCTAAGAGAGGAGCACATGTCCAAATGTATACAACTTCCAACACAGTAAACCAAATAATCTACGGTTCTAAGAGAGGAGCACATGTCCAAATGTATACAACTTCCAACACAGTAAACCAAATAATCTACGGTTGTAAGAGAGGAGCACAAGTCCAAAGGTATACAACTTCCAACACAGTAAACCAAATAATTTACGGTTGTAAGAGAGGAGCACAAGTCCAAAGGTATACAACTTCCAACACAGTAAACCAAATAATTTACGGTTGTAGGAGAGGAGCACAAGTCCAAAGGTATACAACTTCCAACACAGTAAACCAAATAATTTACGGTTGTAAGAGAGGAGCACAAGTCCAAAGGTATACAACTTCCAACACAGTTAACCAAATAATCTACGGTTCTTAGAGAGGAGCACAAGTCCAAAGGTATACAACTTCCAACACAGTATACCAAACAATCTACGGTTGTAAGAGAGGAGCACAAGTCCAAAGGTATACAACTTCCAACACAGTTAACCAAATAATTTACGGTTCTAAGAGAGGAGCACAAGTCCAAAGGTATACAACTTCCAACACAGTAAACCAAATAATGTACGGTTGTAAGAGAGGAGCACAAGTCCAAAGGTATACAACTTCCAACACAGTATACCAAATAATCTACGGTTGTAAGAGAGGAGCACAAGTCCAAAGGTATACAACTTCCAACACAGTAAACCAAATAATTTACGGTTCTAAGAGAGGAGCACAAGTCCAAAGGTATACAACTTCCAACACAGTAAACCAAATAATGTACGGTTCTAAGAGAGGAGCACAAGTCCAAAGGTATACATGTTCCAACACAGTAAACCAAATAATTTACGGTTGTAAGAGAGGAGCACAAGTCCAAAGGTATACACCCCTGAGTTAAGCCCGCCTCTAACGGTAAGGCCTGAAGCCGCCCGTGTTAGCCCGAACATGTCTTACATTTAACTTTTATCAAACATAATGTTGATATAGGAGCCCTTCTATCAAGGAGTGATTGCACGATCAAAATTAATATATCCTTGAGATAGATTTACAAATTTTATTCTATTTCTGTCAAGCGCGTCAAGATTCAGTTGAAATTCTTGACCATGTACAAGATGCCCCCATATACTGGTGTGTTTGTTAAATTAGAAGCAAATGATCATTTATATAACTATCATATGTATATACATAATAGTAAATTACCGTTGTAGTTAATTTTTCCATCGTGGTTCGAGTCCGCGACCTTTATCATCTCTTCAATCTCGCTGTCCGACAATGTCTGCCCGCATCTTTGCATGATTGCTGAAATGAATTTGCAACAATGGTGGTGTTTAAGCTTATTTATAGTCGCACTCGGGCCTTGCCCATTCGACGAGTGCTCCGTTAAGAGTGTTAGTCATTTTAGGTTGTATACTTAGTTTTTGGAGCATAGTGCACAGACAGAATGTAAACCTTGCTAGAGCTACCCTGGTTCTTTAACGTGCAACAGTGTATAGCACTGCCACTATTTAACGTCCTTCCCGGAAGACGATTAATTAGTATTTCTTTAGTGGTGCGGTGGGAAATCGAACCTGCGACCCCTGGATTGATAGTCGAGTGTCTTATCACTAGACCACGGATCCGCCACTTTGCAACAATCATTCAACGTATTCCATTTAAAGGTAAGAACACCATTCGGAGATTCTCGGCCATTTTTATCGAAAACAACCTCGGATGTATTTGGACGGTTTACATACTCAAAAAGCGGTACGTTTAAGTCCGCTGCAAGTAGATCGCGTAGTAATTTTATTTAGCAGTTAAACTTTATGACTTTGTGGTTTAGAGGCAAAAGGCAAGGGCCCAAACTACAATGAACTAAATACAAAAATGTATAAAACAATTAACACGGCATACACAAAAACAAACACCATAAACAGAACGCCCACAAATGCAAATATCTTTGCCGAAAACATATGGGATTTATGATACCGCCTTGGAACGGTCAGTGAACACGAGTTGAACTGGAACACGAGTCTACTGTTTGTTTATTTGGCTGCATTATGGCTTGACCCCGCCGTGACGGAATAACGACTTAAATTGTGTTTAAATGCCATAAGTGACATTAGATAGAAGTGACAGCAATTCGCAGTCAAATCCAGACATTTGAAGACCTGAAGAAACAGAGTGAGATACAAGAGATCCGGGTGCGATACCCTAGCTCTTTGCGAAGAGACCTCTTGGTTCTTTAACGTGCTCGGTGTAAAGCATCGATACACGGGGTACAACTTTCCTGGGTTGAACCAGTACTGAGTACACCACTTTTCCAAGCACTACCCTTTAAATGCCGAGCGCCAGGCAAGGGAGCTACTTGTACCAGCTTTTAACGTCTTTCGGTATGACGCGGCCCGGGATCGAACCCACGACCTCCCGATCCGTAGGCAGACGCCTTAACCTTTAGGCCACGGAGACGGTCCACGAGTCTACTGGGAGCTTAAACCAGTATATATGGCCATGACCCCACACAGGTCACGATATATATAGGGTTTAAAAAAATCGAGAGAAACCCCTGTGATTTAGAGGGCAAAGGGCAAGGGCCAAGGGCTCCGATGAATTAGATACACAGTTATAACAGTTATAAACAGTTAAAACTACAAAACAAACACCACAGCAGACCACACGCATCAAAATATTTTCAATAAAATATGGGATATATGATAGTGCCTTTGAAGGGCCAGTGAAACTCGAGTCTATTGGGGGCTAAAACTAGTTTATATAGGTTATATGGCCTTGACCTCACAAAGGTCACACATCTCTCGGTTAAATAAGCATACCTCGCAATTCGCTGGCTTCAATCATCCCGTTGCCGTTCTTATCGAAGGCTTTAAATGCATTTCTGATGGCTTTTTCGTCATTCTGGTGTTTGCCTTTGTATTCCTTGAAGAATTTTATGAATTCGTCGAGTTCGAGAAAACCAGAATCTGAAAAATAGTGCAAATGACGTCATTGGTTCATATATTTAACAGTTTTTTTGCTTGTATATTTGGACATGATGAAGCCATAAAATTCACGAGTTATCTTGATAAGGTCGAGGTTGATCTTTTAAGGTTCTTTTCAAGTGGTAGTTTTAACTGTAATGCAAAACGAATATTAAACTGTGTTACAAGTATAAGTACTCGTAGACCATTTCTTCTCAAAATAAAAGCGCTGGAAGCGTTGGAAGACTGTAGGGGTGACAAGCGTGATTTAATCTTTTTTACAATTATATTCAAACCCAATCTTGAGATGTAATTGGAGTGACGAATACCCCCGAAATCCGCATGGACACAGACATGTCAATGGCAAATTATTTCTTTGAAAAGAGGCCATAACTCCGAGGTACACTGTATTTCCACTTACCATGCTTAAATAATGAGTATTATTTGATTAAAATACATTGAGTCATTTAGAAGTTACGCTGCTGACAAGTAAAAAGTAACAAAGGGCATTTTAAGTGCCTGTAGTGCCTGTAGGTTATGTGTATTGATGATTTTTTAAAAATATTATTTGCTAGTTTTATAACACTCACTGTTACATCTACTAGAGTAACTAGACTAGGGGTATATGAACATAGCTTTCATCTCGAAAATGTAAAGTTCATTAAATGTTATAATAATTATACCAAACATAAGGCATGTTTGAATCTCTAAAAGCTCTTTGACTTAGATTATATACTGGTTAACCATTACGTGAACGATCCACCACCGTCAATGTCAAATATGTTCGAACACCACCCACCCACCTTCACCCCACCCACCCACTTTATCTATTGTCTATCAATGTTGTTCACAAAACCGTAAGTACTTACTATCTGTGTCGAGCTTTTTAATAAAATCGGCAATCTCCTTGTCCGTAGGGTTAAAGTTCAGGGCCCGAAGTACCATCCCAAACTCATCCGTTGTTATTTTTTTGTCGCTGTTACTGTCAAATACGCCGAACATCTCCTCGATCTCTAAAATATAAGATTTTTTATCAATTTTCAAGTGAATTCAATGTAACGGTTTACATACAACCGATCCCCGTTGGCGTTTATTCCCAGGGACTGACGAAAATACCTCGAGCCTCGGGAAATTCGAGCCAAGCGGGATTGCTTACTTTCAGTACATTACATTCAGTTCGAGCCAACGACGAAATCGAGCCAAGCAAGTTTGAGCTGTGCTTGAAAATGTTGGACAAACCGAACTCGGGAATATTTTAAGAAAACCACTTTGATATGTTGTTGAAAAAAACCTTCAAGTTGGATATGTTGTAGGAAACTTAGCTAAGGAGAAAACGTGAGGAAAAAAGACTTCTTAGTCAGATACATTCTACGAAAACTGCAACTGAAAATAATTGTGAACACAAATCTCAGGGAAATGTAAGGAAAACTACTCGCGCATTACTCAGGAAAAAAAACTGTATGAAAAGCACTTACGCTGTTCATCATATGTGGGCTGCATCCCCGACTGGAAATAAAGCAAAGAAAGAAAATGTGATCAAATCGTCATTGGGCACATGTTTCGGTCAGAGACCACTAGATATGTTTCATGTATATTCTATTGTCTATTGACTAATTTGCATGCGAACTAACACTGATTTCTAGTGTTTCACGACCCCAAAACCTTCAATGGGATGAAAGTTTCACAAGTGTATTAAAACACTAAACAACGTAAGAAGAAAAGTAACGTTTCTTATAAGAGAAATAAAATTGATTGAACGTAGCCTCTATGTTTTCGATACGATGACCACATCCCGTGTACGAGTACAAACAATGCGATCATTCGCAACGCCTCGGCCATTTTTATCGAAAACAACCTCGTATGTATATGGACAGTTAACAATGTCAGAAATCGGTACAATTTAACAACGCTGCAAGTAAATCGCGTAGTTATTTCAACTTAGCAGTTAAACTGAATCACTTTACTCTTGGGAATCTTAATTATGTTTACAATAATACACTTCACAGGCAATCAATTAGACTTAGATCAACAAATACAAGCTAACACACTACATTTAATTAATACTATTATTCAAAAGTTTACGAACTACTTCTAATGGTGTACCGGCATACATTCGAGGTTGTTTTCGATAAAAATGACCGAAGAATTCCGAACGCAATGCGATAAAATGCATTCGGAACTCCTCGGCTATTTTCCATCGAAAACAACCTCGTATGTTTGCCGGTACACCAGTAGAAGTAGTTCGTAAGATTTTTAATCATAGTATTAATTAATTGAAGTGTTTTGACGTATATTTTAAAGTCTAAATTGATTGCCATTGGGGTGTATTTAAATATTGCAAACATAATTAAGATTCCCAAGAGTTAAGTCATTCAGTTTAACTGCTAAATTGAAATTACTACGCGATCTACTTGCAGCGTAGTTAAAGTTACCCATTTCTGACATTGTTTACCGTCCAATTATATACATCCTAGCTTGTTTTCGATAGAAAATGGCCGAGGAGTCCCGAATGATCAATGCGATAAAATGCATTCGAAATGAAGTGTATTATTGCATAAAAATGTATTCCCAAGAGTGAAGTCAATTTAAATTTAAATGTATGTTCTCTCTAACAGACGCTTTACAGAATTATTAATAATGCATCGTTGCATACCACCCCGTTACTCTTCATTGACTAAGGCATTCTCATGTAAATAATTCAGTCATATGATTTGAAGCTAATTTAAGTCGAGATCAGAATACAATTTTAATTAAAGTTTCGCCAGAAAACGTACGTGGGTAAGATATCAAGTCAATTTGTTGACAAAGGTATATTTTGAAATCGATTGATTTTTATATTGAACTTGTCTGAGGCGTTCATGACTACCAAGGACAAAGTCGAGTTCAAGTTATATAACGTTCTATAAAGCTGCACTCTCACAGATTGAACGTTTTGACAACTTTTTATTTTTTGTCTTGGAAAGAGCCAATTTTTGCGAAAATCCATGGAAACCAGTGATATAAGACTGCTGACAAAAAATTAGATCACAGATTTTCAAAAATTGGCTCGTTCCAAGACAAAAAATAAAAAAAAGTGGTAAAAACGTTAAATCTGTGAGAGAGAAATTTTAAGTATTCATCCCTGTAAAAACAGAATGGTTATAGAAGATTATGCGTTGTCTATACCGTCTTTGGAACACCAAGGCCGAACCATTCTATGAATGGTGTCCGACGGGGGTCGGGAAAAGGTATGCATGGTTGAGGCCGCTTTCATTTCATGTGTGTGCGGCTTTGAAATTTGATTGATATTCAGACTAGTTTGGAAGGAATATGTGATACGGAGTTGCTAGATCACCGTGGGGTGACTGATAGGTGAGCGATTCAGAGCCTTAATGGTACTCTTGGGAAAAAATCATATTTAAATATACTCCGACACATAAATGCTAGAACAGTGCATGATCATTGACAAAACGTGCAATTTGGTCGAGTCATAAATCCCAAATCGCCAATCGGAACACCTCGGCCAGTATCCCAACAGGATTTGTCTATCCCGAAGCTTGCCGGAGATGACCGAGTTGTTACGATTGCCAACTCGCCTGTAACTATTATGTGTACTGTTTCCATGGTTTCAGGACATTTGGGACTCAATCAAGTGCATGTCTTGTTAATGTTTATGCATTTCTAGTTTTGATTCATAAGGTTTAGTTAATATGAAGGCCCTAAATCGTTCACCTATCCTCAAATCTCTATGTGCTAGATTATTTGTTTAACGTTCCTTATTTATGTTGCGTCTGTTTTTCATTAGACTACAACACTTTTAGCGTAAATTCTTGCATACCGGACGTGTGTTTCCGATCATGTGACCAGTGCTGGAAAACCCCGTCTTGCACCCCCATGTAAGATGAGTTTATTACAAGTATATTATGCCATTTCAATAAAGCGCAATCAAATATATAAGTATGCAATACTTTTAATACAAATTGAAAATAAATAATCGTAAAAACGCGATTTTTAGAGGAACTATTTGACGTCAATAGTAATTTAAAAATTACTAAGACGTCACTGTACAACGCCGCACGCGCTTTTTGGTGAACTGTTCAAAAGGGCGTTTTCTAAACGTCAGTATTTCCACAAAGTGATTATTTATCATATGCAAGAAAAATGTCAATCATGTTTTTCAGGTCAGGATCGAAAAATCCGACCTTCGGGCATGCTGCGTTACCGGCTTATGCGCGTGCCCTCGCGTGCCATTTTTCTATCCGTACCGGAAACACAATCATGATAGATACTTATATTTGAATCATGCTCTTCGCTTGTATGGAATGCTCGGAACTTCTAAGGAATGACACAGAACCATGCTCCGGACATGTTCCGCGCGCCCAGTTGTTGATGTTATGGTGACCATGAGAAGAAATAGTCTGAACGCTCTCTATAGCCAACAGATACGATTCACGTACTTCTAGTTGAGTTAAAGCACAAGTAATAAGCATTAACGCCATCCACAAAACTATATCGGTCTACATTTCCATAAATATTAATCAATATCATCGTCCACGAAAATATACCGGTCTACGATTCCATAAATATTAAACAATATCATCGTCCACAAAAATATACCGGTCTACGATTCCATAAATATTAAACAATATCAGCGTCCACAAAAATATACCGGTCTACGATTCCATAAATATTAAACAATATCAGCGTCCACAAAAATATACCGGTCTACGATTCCATAAATATTAAACAATATCAGCGTCCACAAAAATATACCGGTCTACGATTCCATAAATATTATACAATATCATCGTCCACAAAAATATACCGGTCTACAATTCCATAAATATTAAACAATATCATCGTCCACAAAAATATACCAGTCTACGATTCCATAAATATTAAACATAAAGATATCTTTTATAATTGTTATCAAGATCGATTGATTAAATATTTACATTGGAGTCAATTGTCATGTTTCATACCACAAGTACATACAAATATTGAGCTTTAGAACAATTCTTTTGTTTACAATTTTGAAAATCAGGTCAACGGTATTGTTGGTACCAAACTTAAGGACATTGATCTTTACATTGCCAAACAAAAGGCATTTAGCTCTAAATGTGAAATTATATTATTTTCGGGGCATCCCGCCACCCGGGATGAAAACACTACATGAAGTATGAAGTTTGTTCAAAATGTCCACAAAAAAAAATCATTTGAAAGACATAAATAACAAGTTGTGGTTTACCTCACCCCCTTCAACCACCCTTAGTTTAAACGTTATTTTTTAAACAACGATTGTGAAGGAAGCTGTATTTCGTTGAATCGATGTTGCGCGAGACTTGGTCTTGCGATGTAGGGGTAACCGGAGAACCCGGAGATAATTCACTGGTCCGGCTTGGTCACACACCAAACTCACATGTGCTATTATTAAACCGAACAACCCACCACCTTTGTCGAATACGACTAATCTATGGCAAGATTAAATGCTAAATTTGGAGTTTCTACGAAACGAGTAGCGCTCTTTTGACGCCCGCATACTCTTTTTTTCTTTAAACCCTGAATATCGCGCACCATAAGGGGGTTTCAGGCCTCTAGAATGGTGTGAGTGTCACAGTGTGGAACGATGCATATTGTAACGAACAGCGCCATTGTAGAACTACCATTAATTAAATATCCACTTATGGAATGCTGCGGCTTATTAAATATTTTATTTGTACATGATCGATAGTGCATGAAGCCGTTACGAGACGACTTTATAGCAGCAATTATAAGGTCAGGACAATCGGCGGGGGGGGGGGGGGGGGCAACAAGTACTACTCCAATCCCTGGAGTAAAGAAATTTGTCAAAATCCCTGGGGTCGTATGGTAAACCAAAGAGTTCAAAATTTCTTGAAACACGGCCAAGTCTATTTTTTATTTGGCTGTCTCATTTGGGCCTGTCAAAAAACCAAATGTCTGGAATAACCCCACAAATACATTCCCTTATTTGCCCCTCTAACGCCCCCCCCCCCCCTCCTCACAACCACCGGGGCCACATTGATAGGTAAACACACGTTTTCCGTCCGCATAAGGATGCTAAGCAGTTTTACATGTACATTATCACTAGCGGTTCCGGAGAGGGGGCGCCCCCCCCCCCCATTAAGTCGTCTATGTTTACTTTTAATTGCAATATAAGTGAATAATGTAATTAAATACACCCAAACGCATCATTTCGGACTAGAAATTGTTAAAATCTTCGTGGGTAGTACCTCCTGTCCCCCCCCCGCCCTACCAACTTTTTAACCAAATAAATTTCGGTTGGGAGGGTGGAACGGGGGGCCGCTAATGATTGATATCGTTTGTGAGCATCGTGTATCTTTAATGTAAGCAAACCCATTCCAATGAATGATACTAACTTACTAAGCAACAAATGGCATTGAAACTTAAAACATTATTCGACGGATAGGCTCTATTTTGAGAAAACCTTTAAGATGCACTCTCACAGACTGATCGTTCTTGACAACTTTCGTATTATTCTTCTTTGAAATGAGTCAACTTTTGCGTAAATGTCTGGAAACCAGTGATATAACACTGCTGACAAAAGATCAGATCAGCGTTTATATTTACGTTCGAGATTTGATGTTTTATTGCTAAAGCGTTACTAACGCTTAAAGAAAAATAAAAAGCTGCAGTTTACCAAACAAGTGAGATCTGTTCTATTGTGGATTACCTTATATAAATGAATTGAAGGAATGAATGCCAAAATCAGCCGATTCCGAGACATACAAGTGTAAAAATTGACACTCCGTGAGAGTGCAGCTTTAAAGCGTATATAGTGAACGTTTATCATTTGAACTAGGTAATGGATATACATGTATGGACAAGAAACTCAAAAAGTTATATGGCAATTTTACATCCTAAAAGAAATCTTACGAACCATCAAGAGAAAGCGCTACTCCATATACGTACCATTTTGTCCAAAATGTATGTATTTCCTCTGCGAAAACAGTTAGAGTAATCCAGAAAAATGTATATTGTTTATCTTCACAATACCGAACCTTAAGCTAGAAACGAGCTGTCTTAAAACAGTTAGTACAATTATATTCCACCAAGTTAAAAGGATTTTAAAACAAAACTCTTTGAACGCAAATTATGCTTTTAAACGATGTTTTTAATTTTAAGAAGAATCAAGATTTAGAACATGAAAACTGAATAACAAATGTAGTCCATAATGTAAACAAAGGTTTATTATGCCGAGTTACGGTCGATATTCTGGATAGTCAAACGCTTTAAGCCCCGTTCCAATCCTCTTCAATGACTTTATATTGATCCACACTGTCGCTGCTTATACTGTAATAATAAACCGCAGTAGATATTGGAGAACGATTTTAAAATAAGGCGTTAAAAATAATGTTTGTTTCTGGTTTTCCGACCTGCCCTATTCTATGACCCGGCCCAAGACGTTTTGAGAAACATGCTTTTCAATTGCTTGATTTTTTTTCTTTTAAAAGTGAGTGTATTTGGCTTTTAAAGCTGCACTCTCCAAGATTTACCGTTTTTACAACTGTTTTTATTTTTTTTGCCTTGGACTGAGCAAATTTGTGCATACATATCTGCAAACAAGTGCTAAAAGACTGTTGACAAAAAATTAGATCGCATTTTTTTTCATATTTCAGTTTGAAAATTAATGTTTTATGGCTAAAAGCGATACTAACGGTTTAAGAAAAATGCATAAAACATCAATTTTTAACTTAAATATAAAAATCTCTTATATGATTGGTTTACATCATTTTCGCATAAATTGGCTCGTTCAAAGACAAAAAATAAAACAAGTTGTCAAAATCTTCAAGGTGTAAGAGTGCAGGTTTAACAATACAAATGATTTTAATACTGATTGTATAGATAATCCTAGGCATACACTTTTGGGTAAGAGTACATTTTAAACAATTTCCTCATAAAAAAAAATTCCGACCTCCCAATCAGATTTGTTTTGGCATGAAACAAGAAACAAACATTTTATTTTTACGCCTATTTATGATTCTCACGATAAATTAGACTTCAAGGTCATATAACAAAGCTTCAATTTCGTACAAAAAGGTATATTATACGCTTAAAAGTTAGTCAGTGTTATAATTGTGTGTACCTCATA
Organism: Mya arenaria; assembly: GCF_026914265.1. NCBI lineage: Eukaryota > Metazoa > Mollusca > Bivalvia > Myida > Myidae > Mya > Mya arenaria. The sequence goes on from NC_069131.1 coordinate 38,807,358, forward strand.
CATAATGCAGCGTTTTGCGAGATATAAAACATTTTGAAATTATACCAGTTAGCATTTTAAAATACTGGTAGTATTCGATATACCTTATATATTCTGCACTATTACGAACTATTTTGATTGTGAAATGTCGGCTCCATTGAACAGTATGCATACTTTAAATGGATACTTTGTTATAATTGTATTACATTTTCCCGCCAAAAAATCGATTAAATGCACGAGGAACACTTGCCGAATATTTTTTCCGGACTTCAAAAACAACGGAACAAAACAGGACAACATGTGCACAATTTAGTGATCTCGGACACTAACTAAAGCATTAGCGAATACGTGAAGGTGAATGGTAATCAATGTGTCAATGCATTTTCATCAGTTTCTATATTTTACATTTACTGATATTTTACACTTAATTGATTTCATACTTGCATACATTTCACACGTGTCTATAGTTCACACTTGCCTTTATTTCACACTTACCTGTATTTCATACTTGTATACATTTCTCACTTACTTGTATTTCACTCTTGCATGCCTTCAGTTCACACTTACCTGTATTGCACATTGGCATGCCTTTAATTCACATTAACCTGTATTGCACACTGGCATGCCTTCAATTCACACTTACCTGTATTGCACACTGGCATGCAATCAATTCACATTTACCTTATTGCACACCTGTATTGCACACTGGCATGCCTTCAATTCAAACTTACCTGTATTGCACACCTGTATTGTACACTGACATGCCTTTAATTCACACATACCTGTATTGCACACTGACATGCCTTTAATTCACACTTACCTGTATTGCACACTGACATGCCTTTAATTCACACTTACCTGTATTGCACACTGGCATGCCTTTAATTCACACTTACCTGTATTGCACACTTGCCCATCTTCAATTCATATTTAACTTTATTGCACACCTGTATTGTACACTGACATGCCTTTAATTCACACTTACCTGTATTGCACACTGACATGCATTTAATTAACACTTACCTGTACTGCACACTGGCATGCCTTTAATTCACACTTACCTGTATTGCACAGTTGCCCATCTTCAATTCACAATTACCTTTATTGCACACGTGCATGCTTTCATTTCACACTTACCTGTATTTCACACTTGCATGCCTTTAATTCACACTGGCATGCCTTTAATTCACACTTACCTGTATTGCACACTTGCCCACCTTCAATTTACACTCACCTGTATTGCACACTTGCATGCCTTCAATTCACACTTACCTGTATTGCACACTTACATGCCTTCATTTCACACTCACCTGTATTTCACACTTGCATGCCTTTAATTCACACTGGCATGCCTTTAATTCATACTTACCTGTATTGCACACTTGCCCACCTTCAATTTACACTCACCTGTATTGCACACTTGCATGCCTTCAATTCACACTTACCTGTATTGCACACTTACATGCCTTCAATCCACACTCACCTGTATTTCACACTTACATGCCTTTAATTCACACTTGCATGCCTTTAATTCACACTCACCTGTATTGCACACTTGCATGCCTTCAATTCACACTTACCTGTATTGCACACTTACATGCCTTCAATCCACACTCACCTCTATTGCACGCCTTCAATTCACACTCACCTGTATTGCACACTTGCATGCCTTCAATCCACATTCACCTGTATTGCACGCCTTCAATTCACACTCACCTGTATTGCACACTTGCATGCCTTCAATCCACACTCACCTGTATTGCACACTTGCATGCCTTCAATCCACACTCACCTGTATTGCACACTTGCATGCCTTCAATCCACACTCACCTGTATTGCACACTTGCATGCCTTCAATCCACACTCACCTGTATTGCACACTTGCATGCCTTCAATCCACACTCACCTGTATTGCACACATTTAATGATTGTCTATATTTCAGACTTGCCTTTATTTCACATTGCATATAATTCACATTTGTCAACATTTCACAAATAAATATTAACAAAGCAGAAACAGGTTTATTGCACATTATATCACAGTAACAGAAAACTTATTCTGATAGTTACATGTACACAAGTCATGCTTTTTATTCATTTTACGAAAATGAAAACATTTCCATCTCTTCACTTTTTAACATCAGTCTTAAATAAGATAAAAATATATAAATATTTAAACATTATAAATTGAAGTTAAGTATTTTAACTAGGATAAAGTGGTGGCCACACCTCATTAAGTATTTAAGATTGTCAAGGTTTATTTACTTAAAAAAAACGTTCTCTTCCATTTTATTTAAAAGTATTCGAGAAAATCATGTTTTTTTTCAGTTTTCTTCCAAGGTGTAGAGATAGTGGAGCGTATATCTAAGTGTAAGTCTTCAAGTTCACCTTTAACGTAAAAATGTCCGACTACGCATCTATGAATGGTTTGGGCGAGTATATGGCACTCATGGGCCTCACTGTGTCAGCAACAATCATGTAGGGAATCTTTCTTTGATTAAGCCATTCTTCAAAATTTGGCTCCTGACCCAGTAGGATTTTATCAAATATCAGCTGAAAATAAAGTGTGAAATAAAGATTACTGTGGTAAGTGTAAACAAGTGTGAAATGTGGACAAGTGTGAAAAGTAAAAAAGTGTAAGAAACTTATTCGCCTTTCAGTGCAGTGTCCTTGAAAACTTGACTCGACTTGGTAGGATATATATAGATAGACAAGCGTGAAATTTAGCCAAGTGTGAACTTTAGGTGAGTGTGAAATGTAGAAAAGTGTAAGAATATTTTCCCCTTATAGGCCTTTCAGTGTCCAGGTAGGATATAGATAGACAAGTGTGATATTAAGGCAAATGTGAATTGTAGGAAAGTGTGAGAATATTTCCCCCTAATATGCCTATAAGTGCTAGCAGTGTCCAAGTAGGACATAGATAGGCAAGTGTGAAATGTAGGAAAGTGTGAAATGTAGAAAAGTGTGAAGTGTAAACAAGGAGGAAATAGACAGTTGAAAAATGTAGACAAGTGTAAAATGCAAGAAAAGTTAAATATTGAAGTATGAGAATATTTTCCAATGATAGACCTTTAAGTGCTAGTGATAACCAGGTATTAAAGGACTAATCTGTGCAAATGTAAAATAGTGGAAAGCATAATTTGTAATTAAGTGTAAAGTACAGCCAATGTGAAAGAAACAAAAGTTTGAAATAAAGGCAAATGTGAAATGTAGAAACTTGTGAAATAAAGGTACATGTAGAAAAGTTTGAACTACAGGCAAATGTGAAATGTAGAAACGTTTGAAATAAAAGGTAAATGTAGAAAAGTGTGAACTTGAGGTAAATGTAGGAAAATGTGAAATCAAGGTAAACATAGAAGAGTGTGAACATAAGGTAATTGTAGAAAAGTGTGAACTTAAGACAAATCTGAAATGTAGAAAAGTGTCAACTTAAGGCAAATGTGAAATGTAGAAAAGTGTGAACTTAAGACAAATCTGAAATGTAGAAAAGTGTCAACTTAAGGCAAATGTGAAATGCAGAAACTTGTGGAATAAAGGTAAATGAAGAAAAGTGTGAACTTAAGGCAAATTTGAAATGAAGAAAAGTGTGAAATAAAGGTAAATGTAGAAAACTGAACTACAGGCAAATGTGAAATATAGAAAAGTGTGAACTACAGGCAAATGTGAAATGTAGAAACGTGCGAATTAAAGGTCAATGTTTATGCTTTTGATGATGATGATGATGATGATGATGATGATGATGACAACCTAGGTGATTTGACAAAACATTGTATTTTTTTCTTCAACAATGCCCAAAAATGAATACATGTATATTGTTAGTAATATACCTTCAGCGCTTTTTGAACATGGATCTGACATATGTCATACGCCGGTAAGGACATCATCAGAAGACACAGCTTGGCCTGGACATGAGAATAAAACAGGTTTAGACAGTTGTATCTGATTTTCAAAACAAGACGTATTAACACTCCTGATCCCAATTTCTGGAAAGTTCTTAAGCATAAAAAACTTAAATAGCTTAGTTCATTAAAGCTGCAGATATATTGTTTTTATCTTTTTTGCAATTTTTGTGTAAATATCTGCAAAACAATGATAAATGATTGCTGACAAAAGATCAGATCGCAGATTTTCATATTTCTGTTCGAAAATTAATGTTTTATGGCTTAAAGCGTTACTAATGGTTTAAGAACAAGAGGGCCATGATGGCCCTAAAACGCTCACCTAAGCAATGGGCCACAACTCTGTGATGAAGCATTTATAAAAATTGTTGCAATTTAAACATATCTTTACTGATGATGATGCTTTGTTTTATATTTGAAAAGGGTCATGCAATGAAGCTAACTGTGAAGTTTCATTGAATTGGGTCAGGTAGTTTCAGAGATTTTTTTTTAAAGCAAAACAGTAAGTCGGTCATTTTGTTGTCGTTGCTGTTGTTAAACAATTTCAATGCCTTCTTGTATTTTTGTAGAGGGTCATGCAATGAAGCTTCCTGTGAAGTTTCAGTGAATTTGGCCTAGTAGTTTCAGAGGCGATGTTTTTTAAAACAAAACAGGAAGTTGGCCAGATTGTTGTTGTTGTTGATCAATCGCGACCCCTTGTTGTATTTTAGTAGAAGGTTGCCCAAGGAAGCTTCCTGTAAAGTTTCATTGAATTTAGACTGGTAGTTTTAAAGGAGATGTTTTTTAAAGCAAGACAGGAAGTTGGCCATTTTGTTGTTGTTGATGTTATTGTTGTTGATGTTATTGTTGTTGATGTCAATCATGACCCTTGTTGTATTTTTGTCCAGGGCCACCCAAGGAAGCTTTCATTGAATTTGGAGTAGTAGTTTCAGAGGAGATGTTTTTTAAAGCAAAACAGGAAGTCAGCCATTTTGTTGTTGCTGTTGTTGATCAACTGTGACCCCTTGTTGCATTTTTGTAGAGTGTCACCAGAGAAAGCTTCCTGTAAAGTTTCATTGAATTCGGACTGGTAGTTTCAGAGGAAATGTTTTTAAAGCGAAACAGGAAGTCAGCCATTTTGTTGTTGTTGTTGTTTTTGTTGATCAATCATGACCCCTTGTTGTATTTTTGTAGAGGGTCACCCAAGAAAGCTTCCTGTAAAGTTTCATTGACTTTGGACTGGTAGTTTCAGAGGAGATGTTAAGCAATTGTTGACGGACGGACAGACAGACTGAATGACGGATGGAAGACGGAGAAAGATCGATCACAATACCTCACCTTGAGCACTTAGTGCTCTTGTGAGCTAAAAATGCATAAAACATCATTTCTTGAACATAAATATAAAAATCTGCGATCTTATCTTCAATGTCAGCAGTCTTAATAACTGGTTTCAATGCATTTCGCAATTATTGGTTTGTTCCAAGACAAAATATAAAAAGTTGTCAAAACATGCAATCTGTGAGAGTGCAACTTTATTCCAGAATTCTTGTTTAATCTTTTAATAAACAAAAATAAGTTTGCCTTAATAATCACAAAAATAGTTAACAGTTAACAACGATGACATTAATAACATTGTTAACTTTAACAAAACTGTGAACAATCGACCCCATATCTCTTATGCATGTTCTGACATGTCTGTTAAAAGAAATCACAGAAATTAATAGAAGAAAACCAAGAGGAAGATTTATTTTGGTGATCAATTTGTGAACCATCTCCATTTTGAAACCAGCAATGGTTTAAGACAGCTCACAAGTATTACAAAAAAATATACTTTTAATAAACGATAATGACAAAATTTTGCTACTGACACTTAAGTTGACCTTGACCGTTAAAATCGATAATCAAAACGAAACTACATACAGTTAATTAGAAGGGAAATAATATTTTCAGTGAACCTTTGGGAGTGGTACAGTCTTGTTGTCCATGCGAGAGTATCGCTGCAGTTTGTTGAGTGCCTCCATTATCTGAGGTTGGTTGTACGATGATACCAGCGTCAGTGTTCTCTCCTTAATTTCCTCGTACCTTGAAATATAACATCGTAAAAAATAAGTTTATCCTAAATTTCTGTTAGCTTTGATTACAAACTTAAAAGTCTGGTCCCTTGATTGAAACCAGTCACATCTGGCTTGTTCCTTTAGTGAAAATCAAACGCTTGTGACCAGCTTTTTGATGTGATGCTAATATTGCACCACTTCACCCTCTCCTGTTATTCTGTATTTAGCTATTTATTCATAAACATAAATGACCTTGACACTGTAAATCATTCTTACAAAGATCAAGGTCATAGTATCAGGTTAGGGGCTTTAGTTCTAGTTCTTTAGGTCACATGCCAGGAAAACAGTTATGTTATCATTTAGGAATTTGTTTACCCAATTATGCATAATTAACACATATCAGTTGGGCATTGCAAATCAAACCTATAAAGGTCAAGGTCATGTTATAAGGTTAAGGGCTTTAGTTCTAGTTCTTTAGGAGATCCACATGCCAGAAAAGCAGTCATGTAATCATTAAGGAACTTGTTTACATAATCATGCATAATCATACACACATATAACATGGCAAATCATTCCTACTAAGGTCAAGGTCATAGTGAAAGGTTTAGGGCTTTAAGTTCTTAAGGAGAAAGGAGTTATGTAATCATTTAGGATTTTTCTTGTTTACTAAATTATGCATAATCGTACACAAATTTGAGATGGACATTGCAAATCAAACCTACAAAGGTCAAGGTCATAGTAAAAGGTTAAGGGCTTTAGTTCTAGTTCTTAAGGTGATCCACATGCCTGAACAGCAGTTATGTATTCATTTAGAATCTTGATTACTAAATTATGCATCATCATACACAGTATGAGTTAGACATTTCAAATCGATCGTACAAAGGTTAAGGTCATAGTAAAAGGTTAAGGGCTTTAATAGTTTTAGTTCTTAAACGGGCTGTACTCCGTATGATGAAATAGCAAAAAAATAAAGAAAATTGTCGAAAACTGACATAAACTTGGTATCGCTGTGTACAATGCATTGAAATTTACTAACTGAAGTACCACATAGTTTACAATTAATTTATTTTTCGCATTTTTTTCGTATTTTTCCATTTAAAAAGATTACTAGTTATGTCTACCTAGTATAATTACTATGTATGTCTACTTAGTATAATTCATTCCTTCTGTGTGATTGGCTAGTCGATGTTATCACATGATATTACCAAGTTAGGTATATACCTTAAATATTCCAAACATTTTGGGTAAGCCTTTGTAGCACAGTGGATACAACACTTGACTGCAATTTTGGCGACAGGGGTTCGAACCCGGTCTCCGACTTGATTTTTTTTTTTACATTTTGGTATTTTTTTTTACAATTATGATATCAAAGAGTAAAACATTTTATTAAATAATTGTCCTGAGATTTGTTACAGAAAAAAACTTTTTGGTGCCAATTTTCTTTTTTTTTGCAAATTGATCATCAGGTGCACAGTCGCTTTAAGGGCTTGGGTTCTAGTTTTTAAGAAGATCTAAATGTTAGGAAATGAGTTATGTAATTATTTAGGAACTTGTTTACCCAATTATGCATATTTTTTTTATAAAACCTTGAGGCAAAAAATGTAAGTCATAATTACTTTATATTAAACATCTTTTAAAGTAATGTTACATTACGTGAGGCAAACATATAAAATGATTACCACTTTGACGGTAAGACATCGAAGCTCTCAAGGCGGGCCTTAGTCGCCTTGTCCTTGACATCCTGTATTCGGTGTAGTTGTTTCTCAAACAGACTGCTGCATTCTTCTAGTTTCAACATTCCAAACTTGAGGTGGAAGTTAGCTGACCGCTCTCTAAAAGTATAAATGTTTGAGAGCACATTGAATTCAATGTTCCAATCTTGAGGCAGAAATAAGCTACTCCCTTTCTAAAAATTCAAAACGTTTTATAAGGAAAGAATTTAGAGCACTATGAAAACAATGTTCAAATCTTACAGCGGAAATTAGCTACTTGCGCTCGCAAAATTTAAGATGTTTAACAATAGAAAAAATCAAGAGTTTGATTCATTGTACCAATCTTGAGGTGGAAAGTTTTAAGCTTAACCCACTCTCTAAACAGGTTGTATGTGAGAAGAATTTAAGGCACACTGAATTCCATGGTCCAAACTTAAGGTGGAAATTAGCTGCCAGCTCTCTAAAAATTCAAGGTGTCTTATGTGAGAAGAATTTATAGCACATGGAATTCAATGGTCATAACTTGAGGTGGAAATTAGCTGCCAGCTCTCTAAAAAGTCAGGATGTCTTATGTGAGAAGAATTCAGAGTACATTGAATTGAAAGGTCAAAACTTGAGGTGGAAATTAGCTTCCGGCTCTCTAAAAAGTCATGATGTCTTATGTAAGAAAAATTTAGAGCACACTGAATTCAATGGTCATAACTTGAGGTGGAAATTAGCTGCCAGCTCTCTAAAAAGTTAGGATGTCTTATGTAAGAAGAATTTATAGCACACGGAATTCAATGGTCATAACTTGAGGTGGAAATTAGCTTCCGGCTCTCTAAAAAGTCAAGATGTCTTATGTAAGAAGAATTTATAGCACACGGAATTCAATGGTCATAACTTGAGGTGGAAATTAGCTGCCAGCTCTCTAAAAAGTTAGGATGTCTTATGTAAGAAGAATTTATAGCACACGGAATTCAATGGTCATAACTTGAGGTGGAAATTAGCTTCCGGCTCTCTAAAAAGTCATGATGTCTTATGTAAGAAAAATTTAGAGCACACTGAATTCAATGGTCCAAACTAGAGGTGGAAATTAGCTACCCGCTCTCTAGAAATTCAAGATGTCTTATGTGAAAAGAATTTATAGCACACGGAATTCAATGGTCAAAACTTGAGGTGGAAATTAGCTTCCAGCTCTCTAAAAAGTCAGGATGTCTTATGTAAGAAGAATTTAGAGCACACTGAATTCAATGGTCCAAACTTGAGGTGAAAATTAGCTGCTTGCTCTCTAAAAGTTCAAATTGTTTTATTACAGAAGAATTTAGGGCACATTGAAATCAATGTTATAATCTTGAGACAGAAATTACCTACCAGCTCTTTAAAAAATTCAAACATTTTTTAAGAGAAGAATTTAAGTCATTGAATTCAATGTTTAAAACTTGAGCCAGATATTACCTTCTTGCGCTCTTAAAGATAAAAAGTTTCTTTATATAAGATTTTGGAGTCACTTAAATTCAATGTTCCAAAGAGACAATTTCAGAGTACATTGAATTTAATGTTCCAAACTTGAGAAACTTGTGGTTGCAATGAAAGCCCACCAGCTCTTGACCAGCATACCTGACCATTTTCTCTATTTCTGCTGTGCTTTCCTTTTGTACCGATTGCCGCAATCTTTCTATATTTCTTCTAAACCTCGGTATGGTGGCATCAGGGTTTGAAGCCCTTTTTCTGTAAAAAAAATCAACGTAAATAACATATGTGGTGTCAACAGCATAACTGTGGCCTGGGTTTGTAAACTTGACATTTTCATCTTTGCAATATATTTGGCCAATGTTGAAAATTCTGTAAAAGTTAACAGCAAACTTAACACCATTGTTCATTGCTCATAGATAAAGTGCATATTTGCTTAAAAATAGACTATTTTGTTTAAAACTGCTTTGGCCTAAAAAAAATATTTACTTGCATGGACACAGTTGTGATCAGCTGTACACATCTTTAAAAAACAGACGTGCTAAAAATAGGAGTTATGTCTTTCTTGAATGAAGCTGTCATTAGATAAAAAAATATATATTATGTACCGACAAACTCGCTATGCCAAAGTAGTTGGGAAATACTTTGAGATAACGAAAATTTGACATTTAAATCAACATACAAAACATGTCAAATTAAACATATTTGTAAAAAGTTGAACATATCCAGAAAATCAACAGAAAAGTTTGAATGGTAATGAAATTTAGTTTTATATAAATTATGCTACTGAATGTTCTGGAAGACTGTAGACTTCTCCTGCGCGACCTGCTGCCAGATTGGCAGTTTCTTCGTTTTCTCCACCGTGTTTATCCCCGAACCCGTCCGCTGTGCGTGAGACTGTTTGGGCTCCACTGTATTGGATCAATCAAAACTGACTTACTCATTATGATTATGTTTTGTTTATATTAGATATTATACACTGCATATTCCCATTTAAGATCAATTCCACAAAATTACAATATATATGAAAATTATAATTGCTTATTATATTTATTTTTTATTAATGTAACCTTGACCAGATTTCAGATTTAAATATTATAAAACATTTTCACAGAAAAGATAAAGTAGGACTAGGCAAGTTTTTTTCTAGCCATTCCACAGGTCTGATTTTCTGACCCATTCCAAATGGCAAATTTCTTTAAAATCATGCAGAATACCCAATTTCGGCAAGTTACCGAATTCCCAATTTCGTCAAGCTACACCTAGATTTTTCATTCCCAAATCAAGAATTTTAGTGATAAATTTTCCTAAAGGTCCAAATGTGACCTTCCAAAATGCAAAAAAATCCCTGCTAGGGTATAAACCTTTGTTTTCCTGCGTGGTCTTCTCCGGGGGGTCGAACACAGGAGGAAGAACTTGGCTGGGAGGGAACACAGAAGATTCACCATGGACGGGGCTGATACTTGCTCGTCTACGGTAAGTGGTAAGGTAGTGTTAAATTTTTGCAAATTCCTATATATATAGGAGCTGTCATGCATTGTCATATAAAACATGATTTTATTTAACAAGTCCAGGAAATATGTTAATAAGCGAGTCTTTGGTGGGCTTACTAACATATTTCCTGGACGAGTTGAATAACATTGTGTATTTTTATGATGAGGAGTGTTTGATTCTTTTTATCACATGCTTTCCCAGTTAAAAAGCAAAAAACATCCTACCTGTTTCCCCTGTTCTAGTGATAAGCCAATTACCTCAAAGCAATGTCATTTCCACGCTGTAATATGCGTTGTAGAAATGTATCACCCAGAATAATTCATTACCACAGATTTGATCATTTTAATTCTGTTTATAAGTAGAATGATACCCAATAAAGATTACAACAAAAATACTTAACTTTCTTTTAAATTGTGATTATCACATCATTAAGTTGACATGATAGTTTGTGATACGTTAATAACGTCATTTCCCGTTTTAAAACATTGAATACTGACCCTCTTTTAAAAATCTTTTTCACGAAATCAAGACGAAATACCACGCTTTCTTCTTAAGATTTGATGGAAAATGAACTACTATATTCAAATAAATCTTCATAATAAATTCAATTGAAAAATAAACGTATAACTTGCTCGAATATTGCCAAATAAGCAATTGCTTTTGTCAATTGATTTGTTTACAAACATGCTGAGTTATATTATTTGCTGACCAATACAACAGGGCAATGTTTATAATAAATAGTATGTGTATAAATACAGAAAACTATGTGATTGCTTTATTAAACCCAAAACGAGGTATATCATGACTGTGCTAATTTAAGCTGGTCCAATACCTTTGGAAAGTATTTAAAGCTGCACTCTCACAGATTGACCATTTTTACAACTTTTTTATTTTTTGTCTTGGAAAGAGCAAATTTTGGGGTAAATATCTGCAAACCAATGATATGAGATTGCCGACAATAAATCAGATCGTAGATTTTTATATTTCTGTTCGAAAATTATTGTTTTATGGCTTAAACCGTTACTAAAGGTTTAAGAAAAATGCATAAAACATCAATTTTGAACTTAAATATAAAAATCTGCGATCTAATTTTTTGTCAGCAGTCTTATATAACTGGTTTCCATTGATTTTTGCAAAAATTTGGATCGTTCCAATACAAAAAATAAAAAAGTTGTCAAAACGTTCAATCTGTGAGAGTGCAGCTTTAATGGTATTTTGAGGCCTGGTGATGTTGGTATAATTTGAAATGGTATTACTAATTATGCCCCCCTTCGAAGAAGAGGGGTATATTGCTTTGCACAGGCATGTTGGTATGTCGGTCGGTCGGTCGGTCCGCCGGTAGACCAAAGCTTGTCCGAGTGATAACTCAACAATTCCTGGACGTATGGTCATCAAACTTAACATGAAGGTTGGGCCTGACCAGTAGATGACCCCTATTGATTTTGGGGGTCATCGGGTCAAAGGTCAAGGTCACAGTGACCTTTAATGGTAAAATAATTTTAAAGCTTGTCCGAGTGATAACTCAACAAAGCCGGCACCCTTGGCCCTCATAATTGAAGTGTAGGTTGGGCCTGACCAGTAGATGACCCCTATTGTTTTTGGGGGTCATCGGGCTAAAGGTCAAGGTCACAGTGACCTTGAATGGTAAAAGGTTGTCCGAGTGATAATTCGACAATGCCTGCACCCATGGCCCTCAAAATTGAATTGGAGGTTGGGCCTGACCAGTAGAAGACCCCTATTGTTTTTGGGGGTCATCGGGCCAAAGGTCAAGGTCACAGTCACCTTGAATGATTAAAGGTTTTCTGTGTGATAACTTGACAATGCCTGCACCCATGGCCCTCAAACTTGACTTGGAATTGGGCCTGACCAGTACATGACCCCATTTGTTTTTGGGGGTCATCTGGCCAAAGGTCAAGGTCACAGTGACCTGGAATGGTAAAAGGTTGTCCGAGTGATAACTCGACAATGCCTGCACCCATGGCCCTCAAACTTGACTTGGAGAATTGGCCTGACCAGGAGATGACCCCTATGGTTTTTGGGGGTCATCTGGCCAAAGGTCAAGGTCACAGTGACCTGGAATGGTAAAAGGTTGTCCGAGTTATAACTCGACAATGCCTGCACCCATGGCCCTCAAACTTGACTTGAAGGTTGGGCCTGGCCAGAAGATGGTCCCTATTGATTTTTGGGGTCATTGGGCCAAAGGTCAAGGTCACAGTGACCTTGAATGATAAAAGGTTTTCGAGTGATAACTCGACAATGCCTGCACCCATGGCCCTCAAACTTGACTTGGAGGTTGGGCCTGGCCAGAAGATGGTCCCTATTGATTTTTGGGGTCATTGGGCCAAAGGTCAAGGTCACAGTGACCTTGAATGATAAAAGGTTGTCCGAGGGATAACTCAACAATGCCTGCACCCATGGCCCTCAAACTTGACATGGAGGTTGGGCCTGACCAGTAGATGACCCCTTTTGATTTTAGGGGTCAAAGGTCAAGGTCACAGTGACCTTGAAAGCGAACTCGACAATTCCTGGACCTATGGTCATCAAACTTGACATGAAGGTTGGGCCTGCCCAGTAGATGACCCCTATCGACTTTAGGGGTCATCAGGCCAAGGTCAATGTCACAGTAACCTTTAAAGCAAATAAAGTTAACAAATCTTCTCCCACTGATATCTCTACAATGCCTGACCCTACGATCATTAAACTTGACATGGATGTTAAGCCTGACCAGTAGATCACCCTTATTGATTGTAGGATTCATAGAGCCAAAAGTCAAGGTCACAGTGATCTTGAATGGTAAAAGGTTATCCGAGTGATAACTCAACAATGCCTGAACCCATGGTCTTCAAACTTGACTTGGAGTTGCATCTGACTTGTAGATGACCCCTTATGATTTAAGGGGTCATTGGGCCAAAGGTCAAGGTCACAGTGACCTTGAACGAAAAAAACTTGTCTGTGTGATAACTTGACAATGCCTGCACCCATGGCCCTCGAACTTGACATTTAGGTTTCAGCTGATGACTCTGGATTTTGAGTTCATAGAGTCAAAGGTCATGGTCATAACACACTCTATCCTCACACTTTAATGGTCATAATCTTAAAACTGCCTTAACGGCAACAAATCAGCTGTCATTTCGGTCCATGCATATTACATTCAATTGTCCATATAATCCTGACAACATGGCGCTCAGGGGGGGCATAATGTTTGACAAACATCTCTTGTTGATTACTAATTTGTCAAATGAATTACCGAAAAAGCTTTTTCGATAGTTATTGCACCTTGAAATTTTGTTCTATTTCAATTGAACTCAGACATGAAATAAACTATTTTGCAAATTTTAACGCCAACAAAAATGGGTTCATTATTTTAACTGAAATCAGACATAAAATGGCCTATTTCACAATCATATTTCCTGCTTACATCATATTTTCTATTAGACCTATTTCTGATTGTCATGGTTCATCATTTATAATGGTCAGATCAATTTAAAACAGACAAATTTAAGTTTGTAAACTATACATGATAACTGATTCCTGTTCATATTTTCTTCAACATTTTGCAAAACAAAATTCTAAAGGTACCAGAATTTCAAATCTTACTTAATCCAGCGCATGAACTTGGCAACGACCCCAACCTGAAAGCCAATGGTTGTTGGTTGGGGTTCTTCTTTATACTCAATGCGTTGAATATTCAGTAAATCCTCCCACGTCTCGATGCCTCCCTTCTTCTCCTCAGGACCGCCTGCATTGCGTGATAACCTGGTGAAATTGTGTATAAATCAAATTTGGGGACAAGTTAAAATGGTTAAAGTGGTTTGTCTGTGCTAGATGTAAATCCATGAAGAAAAACAGTAGTGTTTCGTCTTTCCTAGATATAAATCAATGATGAAAATCAGTAGTGTTTGGTCTAGATATGAATTGATGATGAAAAACAGTAGTGTATTATCTGGCTTAGATATAAATCGATGATGAAAAAACAGTAGACTAAGTGTATCATCTGGCGTTAGATATAAATTGATGATGAAAAAACAGTAGACTAAGTGTATCATCTGGCTTAGATATAAATTGATGATGAAAAAACAGTAGTGTATCATTTGGATTAGATATAAATTGATGATGAAAAACAGTAGTGTATCGTCTGGCTTAGATATAAATTGATGATGAAAAACAGTAGTGTATCATCTGGCTTAGATATAAATCGATGATGAAAAACAGTAGTGTATCGTCTGGCTTAGATATAAATTGATGATGAAAAACAGTAGTGTATCGTCTGGCTTAGATATAAATTGATGATGAAAAGCAGTAGTGTATCGTCTGGCTTAGATATAAATTGATGATGAAAAGCAGTAGTGTATCGTCTGGCTTAGATATAAATTGATGATGAAAAACAGTAGTGTATCGTCTTGCTTAGATATAAATTGATGATGAAAAACAGTAGTGTATCGTCTTGCTTAGATATAAATCGGTGATGAAAAACAGTAGTGTATCGTCTTGCTTAAATATAAATCGATGATGAAAAACAGTAGTGTATCGTCTGGCTTAGATATAAATTGATGATGAAAAGCAGTAGTGTATCGTCTGGCTTAGATATAAATTGATGATGAAAAACAGTAGTGTATCGTCTGGCTTAGATATAAATTGATGATGAAAAACAGTAGTGTATTGTCTGGCTTAGATATAAATTGATGATGAAAAGCAGTAGTGTATCGTCTGGCTTAGATATAAATTGATGATGAAAAACAGTAGTGTATCGTCTGGCTTAGATATAAATTGATGATGAAAAGCAGTAGTGTATCGTCTGGCTTAGATATAAATTGATGATGAAAAACAGTAGTGTATCGTCTGGCTTAGATATAAATTGATGATGAAAAGCAGTAGTGTATCGTCTGGCTTAGATATAAATTGATGATGAAAAGCAGTAGTGTATCGTCTGGCTTAGATATAAATTGATGATGAAAAACAGTAGTGTATCGTCTGGCTTAGATATAAATTGATGATGAAAAACAGTAGTGTATCATCTGGCTTAGATATAAATTGATGATGAAAAACAGTAGTGTATCGTCTTGCTTAAATATAAATTGATGATGAAAAGCAGTAGTGTATCGTCTGGCTTAGATATAAATTGATGATGAAAAACAGTATTGTATCGTCTTGCTTAGATATAAATTGATGATGAAAAACAGTAGTGTATCGTCTTGCTTAAATATAAATCGATGATGAAAAACAGTAGTGTATCATCTGGATTAGATATAAATTGATGATGAAAAGCAGTAGTGTATCGTCTGGCTTAGATATAAATTGATGATGAAAAACAGTAGTGTATCGTCTGGCTTAGATATAAATTGATGATGAAAAACAGTAGTGTATCGTCTGGCTTAGATATAAATTGATGATGAAAAACAGTAGTGTATCGTCTGGCTTAGATATAAATTGATGATGAAAAACAGTAGTGTATTAGATATAAATTGATGATGAAAAACAGTAGTGTATCGTCTTGCTTAAATATAAATCGATGATGAAAAACAGTAGTGTATCATCTGGATTAGATATAAATTGATGATGAAAAGCAGTATTGTATCGTCTTGTTTAGATATGAATTGATGATGAAAAACAGTAGTGTATCGTCTGGCTTAGATATAAATTAATCATGAAAAACAGCAGTGTTTGGTCTAGATATAAATTAATGATGATAAAACAGTAGTGCTTGGTCTAGATATAAATAGATGATGAAAAAACAGTAGTGCTTGGTCTAGATATAAATTGATGACGAAAAAACAGTAGTGTTTTGTCTAGATATAATTAGAAAAAAAAGTAACAAATGACTAAATTGTTGCACAAATATTGTGAGTTACCTGCGTCCAAATACACTTGTGTTTGCCTTATCTAGGAGGTTGACCTTTCTTGAGACGCCAAACATGGACATAGGGACAGCTGGATCATTCTCGTTCTCAAGGTCCACATTCGACATCCGTGGTCGAAGGTTTTGACGTCTACAACACAGTCAGTTATACTTATTCAGTTTAGTTTTGAAGACCATTTCAAGCTTACGTGATTCAAACTAGTCCATTTTCACAGTTGTCGCAATTAACACAAGCCCGCAAGCCCCGCACTGCTAAAAGATCTTCCGGTCTTGCTCAAAATTATGTATTTTATATAGCAGAGCTTGTTCAAAAATTTGATGCCAAGCAATAGTATAAGAATTAAGACTTGTTCAACCAAGAGTCTTATTTCGATGACTGTTTCCAAGGTAGGTAAACTAGCAGATTCGTTTGGGGGGATCCAAGTTTAATTTTTATGGCAATATGGGTAAAAAAAAGTAATTAAATAGGCTCGAGCAAACATTTCATGCCATATACATTTTGGTTTTGAGGGAGGGGCCCACATCAAAAGGTTGTTTCTAAGCTACTCTCTTAGCTCAGTACATGGCAATAAATAGGTATAACTATATAAATGTGCTAATGATGGGTAAGTTCAGTGCGGGGCAATATATAAGTATAACAATATAAATGTGATTACGAAGGGCATGTTCAGTGCAATAAATAAGTATAATATAAAGGTGATTACATAGGGTTAGTTCCCCTGCTGCCAATGCCGCGTTCTCCCTCCCGGGAATAACTGCCTTCTTTCTGTAGCCGCTCAACCAGTTCCCTAGAGAGCGGAACCTGAACAGTAATTGGTTGGAAATGTTCAATAAGGTGTTAAAGGAAAAATATGTTTGTTTCTGGTTTCTGACCTACCCTATTTCTTTGCCCCGAAACAAGATTTATTGCTTTAAGAAATATATAATATAATATATTAAAGTTTTAGGCTTTTAATTATACCAGCAATCCGTATCATCGTAACTGGACAGCATTTGTACCAACCAATATGGTACTCATTTAATGCATAAGTAAATTATAGCGCGGACACCAGCATGTGTACTCTGACCTTTAAATGTCTTGTGTAGCCTTGACCTTTGAGGTATGGACCCGGGTCAAGGACACAGAACATTGTCTCAATGAAAACATCATTTGTACCAAGTTAAATGGTTATCCATCACAACTAAGATATAGCCCATACATGAAATGCCGCGGAAAGACAGATAGACTGACGGATGTACAAAGTGCATTCCTATAATCCCCTTTCCATTCCATGGCGTGGGATTAAAAAAAGCACTCTGTAAATTATTCAAACATTTTGTTGATGAATAACCTTTAAAAAGATATTCAAACAGATTGAGCCAGGAGTATTTCCAACATCAGTAACATCCCTTTCCATACAAAAAGTTACCTTTGAGCGTATATCCCTCAGCTTCATGTTATGAAGTGCATTAAGTAGACCATACAAGGATTTGAGAAACAAATGATGGTCCCTCAATTGCCGCTCTTTCCTCAACATCCTGTAAGAAGTGAATCCAGGGCTTATTAAAGGGGCACAATATAGGTTTACTCTTCATCAGGGGCATCCAGGGTGTATCAAAGGGGCACAGTATAGGTTTACTCTTCATCAGTGGCATCCAGGGTGTATTGATTAGGGGCTCAATATAGGTCTACTCTTCATCAGTGGCATCCAGGGTGTATTGATTAGGGGCTCAATATAGGTCTACTCTTCATCAGTGGCATCCAGGGTGTATTGATTAGGGGCTCAATATAGGTTTACTCTTCATCAGTGGCATCCAGGGCTTATTAAAGGGGCACAATATAGGTTTACTCTTCATCAGTGGCATCCAGGGCTTATTAAAGGGGCACAATATAGGTTTACTCTTCATCAGCGGCATCCAGGGCTTAATAAAGGGGCACAATATAGGTTTACACTTCATCAGTGGCATCCAGGGTGTATCAAAGGGGCACAATATAGGTTTACTCTTCATCAGTGGCATCCAGGGTGTATCAAAGGGGCACAATATAGGTTTACACTTCATCAGTGGCATCCAGGGTGTATCAAAGGGGCACAATATAGATTTACACTTCATCAGTGGCATCCAGGGTGTATCAAAGGGGCACAATATAGGTTTACTCTTCATCAGGGGCATCCAGGGTGTATTAAAGGGGCACAGTATAGGTTAACACTTCATCAGGGGCATTTTTTTATTGGTATGCAAATCACGTACTTTTGTATGTTTTAATTATATTGTTGAAATGAGTTAAACATAATAATGCAATAAAATTTTAAAAAAAGATGCTTCTATCTTTAAAGTGTAACCTATATTGTGTCCATTTAGTCACTTGTCCACAATTTATGGCATCAGATATCAAACAAAATAATTCCATGTGAATAAGATGTTTGTTTTAATAATAAATCATCGCAGCGTTTTTTTTTTATTTCGTCCCTTTTTTTGCTGAATTTTGAACCTAGGTAAAAAAAATCCACTTTTTTTATTAGGACATGCATTGACCTCTTAACATTTAGCAAATGTAGCAATATAGTGCCATTTATGAATATTTTGATAAGATTTTGGAATAAAAGGTTTGAAAAGAAGTTGAACCTTACATGTCAAATCATGTAAGTATTTTCCCCCTTTTTGCCAACACAACGCTATTTTTACCCTATCATTGGGCCCCACAACCATTCCTTGAGAATAAAAAAACCCACTGCAAATATAGGTCCAAAAATGTGTCCCAGAAATGCCTAGAAGAAAACCAGCCATGTTATTGCTAGGTTTTTTTTTAACCTTTGTTATCATGAGTGTGTTTCTCACACAGCAAGAGGAAAAAGTGCCATTACTTACGATGCTGATATTCCACTGTTGAATTGTATCAAGTTGACCTTATTGCTCTTCGTGCCCTTTGAAGAAGGTTGAAATGGTCCTGCCTTGGCGGAAATCTTCCTGCCAAGGAGAGGCATTTGTGGCGGGGCCATCGCTTCACAGATCTCTATCAATTTTTTCTCCCGGAAAAAGAGGTCTGGTGAGCTGCCTTTCCCTGCAGCAAAATTATACTTTGAAAGGAAATATCTAATTTTATAATAATTAAAGGGACTAGACACCAAATGGTTCAAAAATCGGCAAATACTGTAATTCCTCTTAACAAGCCTAAAATTGTCAATGCAAGCTAGTAGGAGGCCGAAAAATACATCATTTTACGTGATTAAAAGAATAAACGCAACAATCATGTGACTGTCTAATCTGTGCTTCCCCATTAAAAATAGCGCATTCTGATTGCCCAGCTTAAATCATATATCTGTTAATGAGAAGATAAAGATAACGACGCTATCTTTAAACATACTGGGGTTTACGTGGTAGACAACCCCAGTAAATTTTGAAAAATGAGCAACAACTGCGAAAGATGCATGTGTCGTCAGTAAGATTCAATGCGTTGCAAACAACAATTGTCATTGTCAATTTTATGTTAGTTTTTGACAATTTTCTGTTATTCTTGCAATTGTATCATCTGGTGTCAAGTCTCGTTAGTTCTTAAAGGTTTTAAAGAAGACTGCATGAAAATCAGAAATTATAAAGCAAAAAAACAACAAAAAACAATCACTCAGCCACAAAGAATTCAAACAAAATCACCCAGATATAAAACAGCTCCAAGCAGTCTTCACACTATTTTTTTTCAAGCACTAGCCCAGTCGGGCTAGCAGCCTGGAAAAAGCACTAGCCCGAATCAAGTTTCACTAGCCCGAACCAAAATAACTTTTTAACAGAGATATTTTAATATATGTGTAAGGTAATAAAGCTATAACACCAGTAAACTGTTTTCTCATTTTAATCTCTACTGTATTCCATCAACAATGAAAACACAAGGTCTCCTGACATCTCGCAGTCGCTTTCTCCGTCACTATCGTCTCCATCATACATCATCTTCTCTTGCACCAGCGATGTCGTAGTTGACTAAAAGTAATGCATGAAATGGCATAAAATTGACTTGTCAAAATAACTGTTCAACCGAAAATAGTATTTACTAATTATTGTAAAATTCAGTACAAACAGTTATATTGTAACTGAGATCTTTTGTTTGATTGTGATACCTGGATTTCACTGGTACTTTGAGAGCTTGTGTCTGCCATCTCGTCTGCCTGGTCCATCTCATCTGCCTGGTCGAGATCAGAGTCTGCATGGGTGATGACCTCCTTGGGTCTGGCAGGCTGCTTTATACGCTCTCCTACACATCTCGTCTGGCCAGATGGAGTTGAGGTCTGAAATTGTGAACATGTACATTGTATTATTAAAACATATCTAGATTATTCAATTATTGTTTGTCATGCTTTTGAATTCATAAAGTTTCATATACTTTTTAATGACTATATTAATTCCTGCTGTATTTAACCTACCATCCATTCAGCGATGGCTGCTTTAGGGTCGAACTCTTCGATGGTTGGAGACATGATCTTGATAGCCATCAAATCATTCAGTCGAGTGTTTCCAAGTCGTCCTCTTCTCTTGGTCTTGACTGGAACTTTCGTTTTCTTGCCTTTTCGTAAACCTTAGTTACCTCCATTTTAGCATCAGGCTTGTCACCAGGAGCCTTTCTTTTCGGGGTAGCTCCTTAGAATTAACGTAGAAGCGACATCGTTCAGTGTGAAGAAATGACAGCTACACGAATAGACTGTATCCCATTCTCAATTTTTCAAGCGTCCCTCAAGTACACGAAATGTTACATTTTGAATAAGCATTTATCGATCTGATGCGAATCGCGGTAAACCAGTCATAGTGCAAGCGTCTATTAAGCGCATTTCAATAAGCGTCTAGGTAGCCTGTTGTAACAGATACGGATACCGTATTTTTTCGGATAATTATTTTTCGGGAAAAAATCACTCGACAGGGCGGGCTAGTGACTTGATTTTTTCAGTCGACCGAGCGGAAAACAGCTCGACTCGGTCGATGGTCGAGTGGGTTACGTCGAAGACTGGCTCCAAGGCAGAAAATATGAAAAACAAGAATGATCACAATGACATGATTATTGAGCTTGTAAAACATCTATGTCCCCATAATGGCAGCCATCTAGTCAAATCACATTAAATGTCTGTGCGGTAAATAAAGGTCATAACCAAGTTTGAGGACCGTAAGTGCAAGTGTACTCTTAATAACAATCAGACAATGTTTTTTCACTATGACCCTGACTTTTGACCTGCTGACCTCAAAATAAATAGGGGCCAGGGTCTTTTTACCAGCTATGGGGAGACACCCTAACTGGGTATCGGCTATGGCAAAGAAGGGTAAAAAGGTCCTGGGGGTCATCTAGAGGTCATAACAAACCTTCCTTCCAAATTTGAGGACAATAGGCCTAAGCTTACTATTTTTCAATCAGATGAGCTGTTTATATCCACGGTCACCCCAACCATGACCTTTGACATATTGACCTCAAAATCAATAGAAATTATCTGCTCTTACATCTCTCCATACCAGGTTTGAGAGCTGATGGACCAACCATGCTCTATTTATCATCGGACAAGTTCTTCATTTTCATGGTCATTTACATACCTGACTTAGCACTACTTTGTCTGGATGAGGCCTTGGACTGTTTGGGGGGTAGAGGCAGACAGTTGGAAGACACAGACCTCAGGACCTTGTACATACCTGACTTAATGCTACTGGGTCTGGATGAGGCCTTGGACTGTTTGGGGGGTAGAGGCAGACAGTTGGAAGACACAGACCTCAGGACCTTGTACATACCTGACTTAACGCTACTGGGTCTGGATGAGGCCTTGGACTGTTTGGGGGGTAGAGGCAGACAGTTGGAAGACACAGACCTCAGGACCTTGTACATACCTGACTTAACGCTACTGGGTCTGGATGAGGCCTTGGACTGTTTGGGGGGTAGAGGCAGACAGTTGGAAGACACAGACCTCAGGACCTTGTACATACCTGACTTAACGCTACTGGGTCTGGATGAAGCCTTGGACTGTTTGGTGAGTAGAGGCAGACAGTTGGATGACACAGACCTCAGGACCATTTCTCCCTCTTCTGGACGGTTCGCTTCCTCCTCCACCTTTCTCAACTCTTGCTGCAAGAATATTGTAAAATACAATCATAGTTTTGTTTACACTTATTTATTTTAGCTTCACTGTGAAAGCTTATACATGTATGAATCACTGTCTGGTCTGTTTCTCCAGAGTTAAACTAAACTACCGGTGCCCATTATAAGGGAAAGGTATTTTGGTCATTTTGTAGGGGCCAATTCAAAATTATTCCCAAATCAATCTTGTTCATATTTTCCCAAGTCACCAGAAAGAAAGGGGAAATATACATTTCGACTGCTATTTAAACAGTACTTACACAAACACAATTGATATTTTTGTACAGGTCACCAAATTGTGGGGTCTTAGTTTCTATGGAAGTTACTCAAATGTGGCACGGAATTTCCAACTTAGATGGGAAGACATCTTGGATAAAAGGTTGAAACTTTTACTACTAAACCACCTGATCCTCATATTATTACACTCCAGTTCTCGTGCATCATAATGGTATACACACATTAAATTTACTTAGATGGCAGGAATTTCTATCCTCATATTTCTTGCTTGTATCACATAAATTTACAATGAGACTATTGCAATTTTAGCGTAAAATTTTATTGTAAAATTATGCACCAGTCAATTGTAACCACGGCACCCCCCAGGTCCAGGGACAAACAGATGATAAAATCCCCGACAAATGCCCCGGCAAACCCAGAGACCCTAGGTAAGGCCCATTCCCCGCTATATTTAAAGCGAAGACAAAACCACAACATTTACCCGGCACTGCAGGGCTACCTGAAAGGTAAAAACACGGCCCATTTCCCCGGCTAACCCCAGTATACCCCAGACCTGAGGGGGCCGTGGTTACGCTTGACTGGTGCATTAACTGGTCAATATAACAAAAACAATATACAACCAAAACAATCTCTGTATATATTCTCAAATTAAATAAAAAAAATCCATCAGAGTTTCAATGAATAAACATTTTTCATGCAATATAACCAAGGCTATGTAACTACCCCAACTTAATCGAAAAACATCTTAAAACAGCAGAGCAGTAACAAACCTCAACTGCCCTGACATGATCCTCATAGGGTATGCCGGCCTTCACGCTGATGGTTCGATCACGTGACTCCCTCAAGAGTCTCTTGATTTCGTCATACCCTGCAGATCGGCACGTGTCAGTAAGCTCTGTGGTGAAAACTGTGGAACCCCTTTCAGACCTCTGGGAATGGAAAACAAACGAACAACTTAAAATATTTACTTTCACACATCATTGTCATTCAAATCTTTCAAATGGTTGTCCAGTTAGGGCAGTGGTTAGTGCACTCGCTTCTCACCCAGACGACCCAGGTTCAATACCTGGCCTTGGCATATGTGAGTTTAGTTCGTGGTCTCCAAGCATGACAAATGGATTTCCTCTGGGTACATCGGTTTCCCTGAAAACACAAGTCCACACTCTCGCATAACATGGTGCCAACAAGAGCGATTAATACAATGTTGTAATAACTTTTTTCAAACTCACCAGAAATCAAAATTTTACAGTATTACCAATAGCTCGACCAAATTATTGGTACACTCGATACCTTAATCAGTAAAACTGACTGTGAGGTCTTTGGAATAAAATTCCACATACACTTATTTCATGACATACATAAATTTAACATTGACTTCATATTACTTGGTTCATAAATTATATAGAACAATAGTTTTACTATGGCTTCTAAATCTTTTCTTAGTGCATCCATTCTCAAGTCCTCCAACACAGTTCCCCGTCTTTGCTGCCATTTTCCCTGAAATTGGAATTATTGATACATGTATAACACACTGCAAAGATATATGCATTTCCGTGGCATTCAAGTCTACAGCTAACAAAGTTTTGACCAATTTCTTATGAAAAACATATTTAAAATTATGCAAACTCAAATTTAGTTATGCTACATGACATCAAGTTTGGTTCTGTAGGTATTTTGGTAATAACTTTTTTCTAAATCTTGGGCTTATAAGTTTTTATAGAAAAGGCCTTCCGTGGCATTATAATACTGTATTCAGTCATCAAAATGAGACCTTTGGATAAATAAGCCAGAATTTTTATGTTAGTGCTTGGCATCATCCTTTTATAACAAGTTCTCCTACACTATAATCATGAATTTGAGCAAGTCCGAAAAGCAGGGCTAATTCTTATTTTGACTAGCGAACAATGATTAAAAAAAACACACAAAATTACAAGCCCTGTTAAGTCTTAAGATGTTCGCCATGCAACACTGTTTTGTACATACAGCAGGGCATCTGGGCCACACTATAATAAAGAGCGTATGACTCAACATTGTAAAATTCCAGGCATAACCCAATTTGGCGTAAACTGGGTTTCAATAAAAAATATTGTTAGGTCATAGATTCTGCCCGGTATTTAACGTAACAGGACTTCCGGAGCACTCTTATGCAGTGTATTAGGTTTCCGACGGAGATACTTAAAGCTGCACTCTCACAGATTTACCATTATAACAATTTTTATTATTTTTTGTCTTGGAAAGGGCAAATTTTTGCGTAGATATCTGCAAACCAATGATATAAGATTGCTGACAAAAAAAATTAGATCGTATATTTTCATATTTCTGTTCAAAAATTAATGTTTTATGGCTTAAACCGTTACTAACGGTTTACGAAAAATGCATAAAACATTAATTTTTGAACTTAAATATAAAAATCTGCGATCTATTTTTTTGTCAGCAGTCTTGTATAACCGGTTTCCATGGATTTTCGTAAAAATTGGCTCATTCCAAGATCAAAAATAAAAAAGGTGTTAAAAGGTTCAATCTGTGTGAGTGCAGCTTTAAGTGAAATGGCACCCTGGCTTGTAACTTTATCTTTACCTTAACAAACTGATAAAAAAGGGTAGAAATAGTGTCGTTTTGGCAAAATGGTGGAAAAACTAACATAATTCCTAAAATGTTCAACTTGTTTGCAAATTTTATTCAACAAACCTATAGACATAGTCATACATGGCTCTATATGGCTACATTTGCTAAATGTTAAGAGGTCAATGCTCCTCCAAAAAATATAATTATAAGAGGATTTTTTTTTACCCGGCCGGGGAAAAACATACAGATATGCTTTTTCATGATGGGAACGAGGTCAAATTTGGCCCCCAAAATGGTATTCATAGAATAAATACTGTAAACTCGGACTATTTTTAGTCTTACATTTTGGTGATTTAGTTAATATTTTAGCATATGGCAATTATGTTGCGGGCACCTGAAAACAATTGCCGAATTAATACTTGAAGCCAACTAATACTACATTATACTAGTATCCTGTTTTGACCTTAATAAGGGCTACTTTTTTAAGACTTCACCACCTGTCTCTCAAAATATTGTTAGAATTTTAAATGATCATTAAACACCTTCTTCTCCACATGTACAGATGGTAACGTGGACAGGACAAGGTCTAAGGGGTCCAGGATGACCTCCCCTCCGATCGGCTTGAATGGCTCGGTCAAAGAGCTGTTGAATCCACACTGCAAGTTGGCCTGGCGTCTGTGGAAGTTGTTTTTCCAGTAATCTATTGGTTTTTCTTTCTGACATATAGTGTCAGTCCTGCACTGAACTTGTTCATGATGGTAGTGAACAGCTGCAAATAGAGTCATGCATTTAAAGCTAAATCAAATAACTTGCAGACTTGCTTTGACACCCCCCACCCCCGCTCAACCAAAAATAAATGCTTTGGTTAGGGTTACACCCTTTTCAAAATTTTTTTTAATTTTTTTAATTTTTTTACAAACTGGCTATAAGATTGGCCCCTATTTTGTGGTTAGGGTCGGGTCACTCAAATCAAATGTTCTTTTTTAAGGCCTTCGGTCTGCCTGCTTTGTTTGTCTAGGATACGTTCCTAAAATTACTACTGGTAGGTAGGGAAGGAAGGGATTTTTTCTTTTTTTCAAATATACATTATGCCAAGATCATTTTCTTGCAAATGGCACTTTTTAATTTCTTGCAAATGTCACTTCTATATTGCTGTTGTTATGTAGCTTTATTTTGTCAACATAGTATGAGAGTTTATCTTTAAGAAAAAATTATGTTTATGGTGGGAAGACCATATTTTTTTTTCGTTTTCCCTTTTCTTTTCTGTTTAAATTAACTAGGGTTAGCAGCTTTGATTAGATAGGGTTGGGTCACCCGGAACTAAAAATTTTCTAGGACTTAAACAAATTAACGTGTAGCCTTATTTTCATCGAAACGTTGCTGGAAAATCGAAACTGATATTTCTTAGTTATTGATATTAATATTAATGAATCATTCCACAGCACAACATTTCTATAAACTTCTATAATGTTAAGTTTCTAAATTGCATTTATATTCATATCTACTAAAAACTGGAGTATTTGTTTCACCATTTAATAGTGAAAATTGTGTCATCCTTGTTGTTATATGATGTTTTCTTTGTTATTATCTAGTCTAATTATGGTGATGAAGAAAAGATGTAATGATGATAGAAATAGAGAGATATATACTGATATCAATCATATAAGGTTTTCAAGATACTTATTATTTTTTCGATGATTTATTATTTATTATCAAAAAATAATTAAATCTCAAGTTAAAACAACAGACAAATTATCTATCACACTTATTATGTGCACAGGTTATTGACATTGGCCTGCTCAAAAGCAATATTAGCTCCTAAACAGCAAAGCGAAGGTGACTGTGAGTGTGTGTTGAGGATTAAAACTCATAAACAAGTGGGTACAAATTTATTCAACAAAAGCAAAGGTAACTGTGAGTGTGTGCTTGAGGATTAAAACTCATTAACGAGTGGGTACAAATTTATTCAACAAAAATCAACATTTATACAAAATGGTGGACTGCAACACCCTTTTCATTAACCGGAATATATTTATGTGAAAATAAGGTCTTTAAAGAAAATTGCCTTCAAGTTTTGGTCATTTTCTGGTACATTTGATACAGTTTTAGCATTGTTATTCAACATTGATGCATGGTATTGCTATTAATACTTTCGCCCAGTGTTTAAATGGGAGAGAGTTGTTGGGTTACAGGGATACATAAAAAATGTCAATATAATAAAAAAGTATTCCTGATCGCTCATAGTATGATAACTATACTGTATCCTTACTACCTTAGTAAGCAAACCATCAAATACAACCTACCCAAAGGCAACTTTCCAGAATTAATAACTTATACACATTAGTTGCCTTATTGTTGCTAATAACTAATGTGCAATTAGTTGCTTTATTGCTGTTATACAGAAATAATGAAACTTGCACCTAAAAGTACTCACGTGATTGTGGTTTGTAATTTTGACGGATTAATTTGGTGATTGTTTCACCCGACATTGGTGTATTCCGGTTCGACAGTGGTGGTAGCATGCTTAAATCGAATTTGTTCAGTTCATTCCTTATGGGGAAAAGTTCGTTTTTGTAGCAATCAGTATTTTCTTAAAAAAATACAAAAAATGATTTTCAAACTAGGGCGGCATGTTTACTTCCGTTTTACTGATGACGTCAAAAGAGCGCAAGAAACAATGAACGGAAAGAAAATATTGCCCGGTATAAAAGACTGGCCGGATCGGACCTAATCGTCAAAACTCGGCAATCTCCGACAAGCTTCGATATAGTCAATTAGAACTGCAATCGTAACTTTGAGTAGAAAATCCTTAAATAAATAGTTCAGTAACACACAGGTTGCAAATCAGCTGACTTTTGGCCTACTGTTAAACCTTTTTTGACAAATAAGGGGAACATCAAGCGCAAAGATACCATTTTACTTGAAAAACAAAATTTGTAACAGATCAAAGGTCAACAGTATTTGAAAACTTTGTCCTCGAACTTGAGAACGGTGGACCGTCTCCGTGGCCAAGTGGTTAAGGCGTCCGCCTACGGAGCGGGAGGTCGTGGGCTCGATTCCGGGCCGCGCTATATACCGAAATACGTTTAAAGTTGGTACAAGTAGCTCCCTTGATTGGCGCACGGCGTTTAAAGGGTAGTGCATGGAAAGTGGTGTACTCAGAACTGGTTGAACACAGGAAGGCTGTATCCAGTGTATAGGTGCTTTACACCGAGCACGTTAAAGAACCAAGAGGTCCCTTCACAAAGAGCTAGGGTATCGCACCCGGATCTCTTGTATCTCACTCTGTTTCTCTAAGTCATCGCTATGACTGGTGACATTCTTACTAAGAAACTATGTCCGCGCAAAAAAAGACGTTCGGCCTAGGACGATGCAATTAAATATTGTAAAGTTAAAGGTCATGGTCACGAACTTATAAAGGCATTTTAGTAAGATTGTCCACAGTAGATGACCTTAACTGTTTTAGCAGTCAGTAGGTCAAAGGTTAACGTCATAATTAATTCTTTTCCGAAGCACTACCCAGGAATGGTCTGACTTTGAACCATGAAGCTTTCTTCAACAGCTGATAACCCTAAACAATTAGGGATCAAAGGTCAAGGTCACGATAATTGCTTTAGTGTATTGTTTGTAAAAAAATCGATGCTATTTTGCAGATATTTCTGACATAGTGGCGGTCAAAGTGCGGTTGTATAATATGTTGTATTTCTTTATTGCATGGGGATCCTGACACAGTCGATTCTCGTTATGTCGAACTCTGTTATCTCGATTTTTTCGAACGTGTTTAGTAAAGTTAGAGATGTTTTGTATTCCGGTTATAACGATTTTTTGTTATCTCGAAGTATTTCCAAAGTCCAAACGACTTCGACATGACGAATTTTGACTGTTGTTTAAAATATTTTATTCGACATATAATTTTTATTATTTATTTTTTCATACACACAAATGCACTTGTATGACGTTGTGTATATCCCGTTTTATTGTGTGTACATGTGACACTTACTTCTTTTAAGGGACAGGATCGAGATTTATTGGATCACACATTCGGTAAATTAGTTCCGTATGGAATGTGAGGAAATTGCTTGCTTAAACAATAAAACATCGTCAAAAAGTTCAAATGATAGCTCTATTGTTGAATTTTAAACCAAAAAAAAGCGACAGAAAATGCTATATTTTGCTAAAAAGCGTATATAACGTTAATAAAATCGATCTATTTTAGGCTTGTGTTCACAAATTATGTTCAAATGAATACCTGACAATTGTTGTTGTTTTTTTTGTTTTTTTAAAGTAGGTAGCATAACTTTTTAACACAATGCGCACAATACAGGTTGATGAAAAAAAAACATGTTTTTTTTATTATTTTAAAGTTGTTAATGCATTATCATTTTCAACTCGTTTGACTTTACTGATAAAAACAAACAAAAACAACATATAATTTAGGTACAGTTAAAGTATTAGCGACATTTTGGCGCTTTACTCTCACAGATTGAACGTTTTGACAACTTTTTTATTTATTTTTTTGTCTTGGAACGAGCAAATTTTTGTGAAAATCCATAGAAACCAGTCATTTAAGACTGCTGACAAAAAACCAAATCGCATTTGTTTATATTTAAGTACAAAAAAATGATGTTTTATGCATTTTTTCTTAAATCGTCAGTAACGGTTTAAGCCATAAAACATTAATTTTCGAACGGAAGTATGAAAATCTACGATCTTTTTTTTTGTCAGTAATCTTATATCATTGGTTTGCAGATATTTTCCGCCAAAAATGCTCATTCCAAGACAAACAATAAAAACGTTATTCATATGGTCAATCTGTGGGAGTGCAGCTTTGAAGTGTAATGAGTTACATGAGAATGCATTTATATTAAAAAAAATCCAACAATCTCTATCGTGTAAACTAATGCTCGATAAATTCCTTCATTGAATCACGGTGGAGAACCCACGTGACTTATTTGGTCAAGTGCACGGCAACAAATGTCAACAAGTCTCGATTCAGGTAAGGTTTTTAAAGATAACTTTCTTAATATTTGGAGAATTTTTGTGAAATAAAGACCATAAACCCCGCATTTAAGAGCTCTATCCACGGTAATAAAGAACTTTCTCTAATATTCTAAAGTTTTCCTGAAAATCTTGACCAACTGATTTCTCAGAGTTGAAATCTAAGGCAAAGTACACGGCTTTTGACAAATCTATCGGTTTACCTCATGTAAGCCGTAAATAATTCATACAAAAATCTTATTTTAAGCAAATTTTATGTATTTTAAAGTTTTCAGCGTGTATTGTTAAACTTCTTATAGTTATTTCAAAGGCGAAAATGAACTAACACCAAATTGATAAAGTACACGGACATTTTAGGTTTGATAAAGTACATATGATCGAAAATTAGGTCACTAGGTCAAATCTTAGATTTTTTTGTCCGGATCGGAAATGATTGGTCGGATTATGTTCAAACTTGGTCATGATTTACCCCTTGATGAAATAAGGGCCGCTTGTAAAAGTGGGGAAATGGTGTCGAAAACTAGATCACTAGGTCAAATCTTATAAAAATCTTTGAAACACATTAGAGGCATTATGTATGGTCTAATATTCATGAAACTTGATCAGAATGTTTCCTTGATGAATTCTTGGACATGTTTTAAACTGGGTCACATGTGATAAAAAATTAGATCACTAGGTCAAATCTTTCAAAAATCTTGTCCGAAACTATGTTATGGTCAGAATGTTCTCTTGGGTAAAAGTTCGACTGCGTTTTAAAAGTGGGTCATATGGGTAAAAACAAGGTCAAATCTTAGTTAAAAATATTGGGAACACACTAGAGGCAATCTAATATTCATGAAACTTAATCAGACTGTTTTCCTTGACTGTTGTTGAATAGTTCGAAACTGGGTCACATGGGGTCAGAATACAGGTCAGTAGGTAAAAATTGTGTCCCGAACCAAACATTGGTATTGAATAGTCAGTTATGTTCAAATTTGGTCAGAATGTTTGCCTTAATAAAATCTTACAAGTTTTAAAATTGGTCACATGGGGTCAAAAATTAGGTCACTGTGTCATATCTTACAGAAATCTTGTTTTAACTTATGATGATGTTTAATCATTTTTACAATCATTTTGTTCACAATTAACATGGACATTTATTATCATCATCATCATCATAGTCGGGCGTCGTCCATCATCATTATCATCATCATCATCATCATCATCATCATCATCATCATGTGTTTTTTTAATCTTAGACACTATCTATACATTAAAAACGCGTTCTACCTTCAAAGATCATAGGTTTGTTATACTTCGGAAAACCTGTAAACATTACAGACTTTTTTTGAACACGCCATTGACCGTTTCTTCACATCAAACAATAAAGCTATTTTTTTCTCACTTTAATAAAAATCAAACAAAAATACAGCTTTAAGACCAACATGATACTCCAAAACATAAACAGCAAAGCACAATGTTTAAAACATCCAGAAAACGTACGTAAATATACAAAACAACTGTTAAGTGCATAGAAAGAAGAAAAAAATGTCAACGACTGGTTCATTTTAGTGTATTAATTGTATCTTAAGTGCAAATGTATTACCGAAAATGATTTTACTTTCTCGAAGGTCTAAATATGGTACATTCGCAGTGGTGAAACACGTATACTTCGGCCAATATTTTCAACATTTTCTGTTCATTTATTGATCAACGAAATGTCCATTTTGAATAATATAATGATATATTTTGGAGAACTTTGCGAGATATCTTTTGGATAACTTGGAGATGTCTTTTGGATAACTTTGCGAGATATCCTTTGGATAACTTTGCGAGATATCTTTTGGATAACTTTGCGAGATATTTTTTGGATAACTTGGAGATGTGTTTTGGATAACTTTGGCAGACATCTTTTGGATAACTTTATTGATATATTTTGGACAACTTTGAAAAATATCATTTGGATAACTTGTAGATGTCTTTTGGAAAACTTTGAGATATATCTTTTGAATATATGTTCGATAAATTGCATGTGCATACATACACAGGAACAATCCTAACTTCTCGGCAATCGCCATGTATTGATTCTTTAAATAGCCGAGCTTTCTGGAGTGACTCATGAAACTGAGAGCCAGACCCTTTCAAAACGTATAATGAAACTTTTTAGCTCTCAATAGCTTGGTCTTGCTCCAGCTGGTTTTCCTCGCCCCGTGACGCGAGCACTGATCCCGACGTCGTCGGCAAGCACATGCAGTGACCGGGAACAGCCCTGCACGCATGGTTATGTCTGATTTCGGCACACAGAGGCCTCTTTTTTGCTTTCCTCCAAGGACTGTCGACGCACTGTCCATTACGTAACTGCCGGCAAAGACGCTGACTGTCGACCGACAACTGGATCGAACAGATCACCATCAGGATAAGACAGATCGCGAGGACTTTCTTGTCCATTTCTCAGAGTACTGAAAAAGTAACGAAGTATTTCAGTTACTGAAGGTTGATTTGATTTAAACATATTTTATTGCCTTTTTTCTTTCAACATAATCGGTATTTACAACAATAATATAGAGTATACAAAAAGCAAATTGGTTGGACACAAGTTCTAACAACATTAGTAACATCTTCCCACTGAAGGTTCACACATTGACGGCGATGGATGTCTTTTTACACAGTCGAGCCAAAAAAGCTCGAACACGCTTGGCTCCATTTCCTCGTTGGCTCGAGCAGGATATAAAGGACTGATTTCTTTCTACTTAAGATCAGCATTCCCGCTTGGCGCGACTTTGCCGAGGCTCGATGTATTTTCGCCGGTCCCTGGGAGTTCGAGCCAACGGGATTAATATTATTATTTTTATTATTCTTATCATTGTTAATATTAGTATTAGTATTATATTATAACATAACATAACATAAGATTTATTTCGATGTAAGCATATACAGCTTATTATCGCATACAAAATATAATTACAAACATGCATGAAAATGGAATGTATAACAATAATACGATCATAGCATACAAAATGGTAAACCGCAATTATCGCGGGAGTGCGAAAATACATAACTATACGATATATATCACACAGGAATGTTGATTAAAGAATTTCTCACTTTATTTGCTTTAATAACATAAATAGCTAATTTGTGTAATAATTGTTTTTTTGTCGTATTTAAGAGGTTTACAAATTTAAACATGCTTGGTTTCCCCCAATAAAATTTTGGTATATAGGGTATATAGTAATTATTATTATTATTTTTATTGTTATTGTTTGAAAATCGGACTCCATTTGCTATCGATAATCGAAAAGAATCGGCCAAGCATTTCGATTTACTAACGGACAATAATCGAAAGCTCATAATATAAGTAAGAAATACATTCTTTATACATAGTATCATTATAATCATTTAAATGGTTAGACATGGAATCAGTACGTCGGATGCCATAGTCATGCTTTTGGCAACAGTAAGTACATTTCTAGTGTTGAGAATCGGTTGCAATTTTACTATCGATGATCGGTTCCACTCAAGTACCCGATTATCGATAGTACAATCGGTTTTTAAAATACTAGATAGTACCCGAGTTGTAGTTTTATTCATGTGCAGTATTCAACTCTTAATCATTATATGCATATACCTTATGTCTATGATTGAAGTTATTAAGTGTTGTTGTATAAAAAAAAGTTCATTTCCTTGCTCATTATGGCTTTCATCAGCCATTTTGTTAAATATAACATCTGAACACTTACATTTCCATAACCTTTTTCTGTCTTTGATAAAATAACGAAAAACCATAACAACACAACACATACTTAATAATTGCAAATCGATTGCAAAATGATGCACACCGCATCAAGCAAGTTATCTCTGCATAATATCTATGTTAAAGCATATTTATATTTGTAAACCAGCTTAACATTCAATAACCTGTTGTTTTAACATTTCATTAGAATATGTTAATTTCATTAAACTATCACAAAAGAGTAAATTAGTTAATTACAAACGATAACAAAAATGTTTCAAAACCAGGATGCATCGAGCCGAGATCCCCAGTATTTGCAGGTACTGGACCCAATCATCGACACCATAAAGACAGGTTATTGAATGTTATATGAAATATATAAACAATTAAAACAATTTGTAATTTTGGAGTTTTTTTTGTTTTTAAGCAAACCTGTTTACATTCACCGCATTTGTGTAAGAGAGTGACCACCTTTGGTAAAATGAACTCATTGACAACGAGAATTTTTCGAAAAGAAAAGAATGACATTTACTCGACTTTTGCCACTAAACAAAAAAATAACCCGTAGTTACCGGAAGAAACATTAGCGACATCGATTTTGGTCAACCACTATCGATTGTCGACGACAAAGCTGTCAGCGACGATATATCGATTGTACTATTATTATTATTATTATTATTATTATTATTATTATTATTATATAATATTTTTTTTAAAGCGTTTTCGCTTTACGCCAAAAATATTTTCTGTAGGATTGGTTCTGAAGGCAGGGCGAATGTCAAGGGGTTATGCCCCTAAATTACTCCTACGTTAATTCCTGGTATCGCCCCTATAGGTGAGTTGAATTGTTGAATTGTTTCATTTGTTTAATTATTATTAATTATTCTTTTGTACAAAAAAATATCAATACATGCAAAATGTACATGTATACAAATAAAACCAAATGAAAAAAAATGGATTGGCTACAAGCAATAGTGAAGTCATCCGTAGCGTCATTGTCATATTGTATCTAATTGTTCGACATAACCTAAAGCCAAACACATTTCAAATGTTTGAAGTGGGTACTTGCCGTTAACACGATATCCTTTTATATGCCCAGTTCAAGCGATCATTAAATGCTTATTCCACACGATATGCTGTAATGCTCAGAACATACAATTTTCTTTGGTTCCTTCACACGATATGATTTAAGGCTCACTACACGATATGCTTTAATTAAGGCTCAGTTCACATGATATGCTTAAAGGCTTACCCACACGATATGCTTTAAGGCTCACTCACACGATATGATTGAAGGCTCACCCACACGATATGCTTTAAGGCTCGCTACACGATATGCTTTAAGGCTCACCCACACGATATGATTTAAGGCTCACCCACACGATATGCTTTAAGGCTCACTACACGATATGCTTTAAGGCTCACCCACACGATATGCTTTAAGGCTCACCCACACGATATGCTTTAAGGCTCACCCACACGATATGCTTTAAGGCTCACCCACACGATATGCTTTAAGGCTCACCCACACGATATGCTTTAAGGCTCACCCACACGATATGCTTTAAGGCTCACCCACACGATATGCTTTAAGGCTCACCCACACGATATGATTTAAGGCTCACCCACACGATATGCTTTAAGGCTCGCTACACGATATGCTTTAATTAAGGCTCAGTTCACATGATATGCTTAAAGGCTTACCCACACGATATGCTTTAAGGCTCACTCACACGATATGATTTAAGGCTCACCCACACGATATGCTTTAAGGCTCGCTACACGATATGCTTTAAGGCTCACCCACACGATATGCTTTAAGGCTCACTCACACGATATGCTTTAAGGCTCACTACACGATATGCTTTAAGGCTCACCCACACGACATGCTTTAAGGCTCACCCACACGACATGCTTTAAGGCTCACTCACACGATATGCTTTAAGGCTCACCCACACGATATGCTTTAAGGCTCATTACACGATATGCTTTAAGGCGCACTATATGATATGCTTTAAGGCTCATTACACGATATGCTTTAAGGCGCACTATATGATATGCTTTAAGGCTCACTACAAGCTTAAGCATATTGTGTTAAGTGAGTTTAAGCATATCGTGTGAGTGAGCCATAAAGCATATCGTGTTAGTGAGCCTTAAAGCATATCGTGTGAGTGAGCCTTAAAGCATATCGTGTAATGAGCCTTAAAGCATATCGTGTGAGTGAGCCTTAAAGCATATCGTGTAGTGAGCCTTAAAGCATATCGTGTGGGTGAGCCTTAAAGCATATCGTGTAGTGAGCCTTAAAGCATATCGTGTAGTGAGCCTTAAAGCATATCGTGTAGTGAGCCTTAAAGCATATCATGTGACTTGAGCCTTAAAGCATATCAAGCTATGCTTTAAGGCTGGCTTTACAAGTTATGCTGTAAGGCTCACTTCACACGATATGCTTAAGGCGAACTTCACAAGATATGCTTTAAGGATCAGATCAGACGAATTAAATTAAGGCTCAGTTCACACGGTATGCTTTAAGGCTGACTTTACAAGATATGCTTTAAAGCTTACTTCATATGACATGCTTAAATCCAACTTCACACGATATGCTTTAGGCGAACCTCACTCAATATGCTCAGATCAGATCAGACGATACACTTTAAGGCTTAGTTCACACGATATGCTTTAAGGCTGACTTTACAAGATATGCTTTAAGGCTGACTTCACAAGACGCTCACTTAACATGATATGCTTAAGTCAAACTTCACAAGCTATGCTTTAAGGCTTACTTCACATGATATCCTTAAATCCAACTTCACACGATATGCTTTAAGGCTCACACACACGATATGCTTTAAGGATTACTTCACATAATATGCTTAAGTCTCACTTACACGTTATAGTTTAGGCGAACTTTAAACGATGTGCTTAAAGGCTTAGATCAGACAATATGCTTAATCGCTTAGTTCACACAATATGCTTTAAGGCTGACTTCACAAGATATGAGTTAAGGCTGACTTCACAAGATATGCGTTAAGGCTGACTTCACAAGATGTGCCTAAAGGCAGACTTCACAAGATATACTTTATGGCTGACATCACAAAATATGCTTTAAGACTGATTTCAAAAGATATGCTTTAAGGCTGACTTTACAAGATATGCTTTAAGGCTGACTTCACAAGATATGCTTTAAGGCTGACTTCACAAGAAATGCTTTAAGGTTTACTTTACACGATTTGCGTTAAGGATCGCTTTACACGATATGCTTTAAGGCTTACTCACACGATATGCTTCAATAGGCGCAGTTTACACGATATGCTTTGAGGCTCAGTTCACACGATATGGTTTGAGGCTCAGTTCACACGATATGCTTTAATAGGCTCAGTTTACACGATATGCTTTGAGGCTCTGTTCACCTGATGTGCTTTGATAGACTCAGTTCACACGATATGCTTTAATGCTCATTTCACACAATATGCTTCATGGTTCAGTTCACACGATATGCTTTAATGCTCATTTCACACAATATGCTTCATGGTTCAGTTCACACGATATGCTTTAAAACTACGTTCACACGATATGCTTTGAGGCTCAGTTCACACGATGTGCTTTGATAGACTCAGTTCACACGATATGCTTTAAGGCTCACTCACACAATATGCTTCATAACTCAGTTCACACGATATGCGTCAAGGCTCAGTTCACACGATTTGCTTCAAGGCTCAGTTCACACGATTTGCTTCAAGGCTCAGTTCACACGATATGCTTTGAGGCTTAGTTCACACGATTTGCTTCAACGCCCAGTTCACACGATATGCTTAAAGGCTCAGATCAGACAATATGCTATGAGGCTCAGTTCACACGATATGCTTTAATAGGCTCAGTTCACACGATGTGATTTGAGGCTCAGTTCACACGATATGCTTTAAGGCCCACTCACACGATATGCTTCAGTAGGCTCAGTTCACACGATATGCTTTATGGCTCACTCACACGATATGTTTAAATAGGCTCACTTTACGCGATATGCTTTAAGGCTCACTCACACGATATCCTTCAATAGGCTCACTTTACACGATATGCTTCATGGCTCAGTTCACACGATATGCTTCTGGCTCAGTTAACACGATAAGCTCCAAGGCTCAGTTCACACGATTTGCTTTGATATGTTAAGTTCACATGGTATGTTTCAAGGCTTCCTTTAAATGATATGCTTTAAGGCTTACTCACATGATATGCTTTGGTGCTCAGTTTACTCGATATGCCTCAATAGGCTCAGTTCACACGATATGCTTCATGGCTCAGTTCACACGATATGCTTCATTGCTCAGTTCACACGATATGCTTTGAGGATCAGTTCACACGATTTGCTTGGGGGTTAGTTCACACGATATGCTTTGAGGCTCAGTTCACACGAAAAGCTTCAAGGCTCAGTTAACACGATATTCTTCAAGGGTCAGTTCACACGATTTGCTTCAAGGCTCAGTTCACACGATTTGCTTCAAGGCTCAGTTCACACGATTTGCTTCAATACTCACTCACACGATATGCTTGTATAGGCTCAGTTCACACGATTTGCTTCAAGGCTCAGTTCACACGATTTGCTTCAAGGCTCAGTTCACACGATATGCTTGTATAGGCTCAGTTCACACGATTTGCTTCAAGGCTCAGTTCACACGATTTGCTTCAAGGCTCAGTTCACACGATATGCTTGTATAGGCTCAGTTCACACGGTATGCTTTGATGGGCTCAGTCAACACGATATGCTTTAATAGGCTCTGTTCACATGGTAGTCTTAAAGGCTCTAGCAGTAGTTAGTAGTAGTAAGCAATTTATTCGTACAACGTCAATATTTCATATGTTTCAACAATACAACATACAAATATCAAACCAAACTTTATTTGGTCTATAATAAGATAATGAACACTGATGTATGTATGTTGTTTTTTTCTGTATAAATATTAAATATTATTAGCTTTACAGATTGGACCATACATTATGAAACACCTGTATATATCATAGCATTACACATGGGGACAGAGGGCCTTAGTCAGAGTTGACATCCCCATAAAAATGACGCAGACGTGTGGCAAGTACCCGGGGTCTTAGACCGAGGTGACATACCCATAAACAAGAGGCCAAAGAAGGCCTATGCGCTACTGGCATGGCTCGTGTGGTCATTTTCAATCCAGAGCATGTACGTATGAGTAATGGGCAACAAATATATAGTTCACTTTTTGTGTTTGGGTTAGCTGAAAACGCTGCACGTTCAACATCTGAGGATAGAACGTGTTGTAAGCAGATTACTTGCATAAACTATTTTAATATGTGCCAAGTAAAGGTAATCTGAGGGTAAACATATATGCTTTCAACACTGTACTCATGGTCAAAATTTCATTTCTGTAGGTTTAAAAATAAAAAGTTGGTAAAAAGGTCAAAGTCAATGACATCAGAGGGCAACATTGATGCTCGTTTGCAAAACTGTACACATGGTCAAAATTGCATTGCTGTAGCTTTAGAAATTAAAAAGTAAGTCAAAACGGGTGAGGCCAGCTTTTGCCCAAGGGGCATAATTTGAAATGTTTAGCTAGACGGTCATCATATGATGCTCCACAACAAATATCAAAGGTATGGGCCTTGTGGTTTGAAACAAGAAGATTTTGAAAAAAAATCTTAAATAAGCCTCTAGGAAACTTGTGACCCCCGGGGCTGTGCCAGTTTTGACCCAAGGGGCATAATTTGAACAGCAAGGATCTGCAAAGCTGTTTCAGACAAAAAGGTTTTTAACATTTCCCAATTTAAGTATAGCAAACCTGTGAACCCGGGGGCGTGGCCAGTAATGACCCCAAGGGGCATAATTTGAACAAACATTCACAAGCAATTGTAAACTTTACATGTAAACTTGGCTAAAAATAGACTTCGCTCATGAAGACTTGGCTAAAAATATACTTAGCTAAAAATAGCATATTTTATACTTTCAAGACACATAATCTAGGCATGCATGGACGGATCTGGCTGTTTTTCAAAAGTAACCGAGCTTTAATGGATAAATACTGTACAGGTTATATCGAGATACAATCAAAACTGAAGACAGTATTGTGTTCACAAGCAATTGTTTACGGACGCTCGGATTTTTTAATACTTTCAAGGCCCAATATCTAGGCATGCATGTCCGGATCTGGCTGGTTTTCGAAAGGAACCGAGCTCTAATGGATATCTTAATACTGCACAAGTTTCATCGAGATACAATCAAAACTGAAGACTGTATCGTGTTCACAAGCAATTGTTTACAGAGGCACGGACTCACGGACGCACATACTACGTACAAGTTACCATCGCATAAGCTCTTCTGGCCTTTACCCGGGGTCTAAGTCCGAGGTGACATACCCATAAAATTGACGCAGATGTGTGGCAAGTACTCGGTAATCTTTGTTATTGTTTTTACAATATGTATCGAAAGGGAATGATGATCTATTTGTATGACCAGCACTGAGTAAATACAATATATGAAACTAATCCGCGTATAGACAACTCAACCGATGCCATCCAGCTTAATATTTACATGAACAATTTCACTAATACAAATTTATTAAAAGTGCACGCACACGTACGATGCCTCCAACAAAATAATTACAATACAACTACATGAAGATTGAAGTGATTTCATTCCACCAGAACCGTTTGGTTGTAAATGTTTTGTAAAACTGTTATTATTTCAATCGTTTCGCATTTCTTCACACTTTTAATCGAACTAGTTATATGCCGGTCACATAATCATGAATCTCCACTCAATGCATTCGGAACTCCTCGGCCATTTTTTATCGAAAACAAACTCGGATGTCATTCGGAGCTCCTCTGCCATTTTTTTTTTCATTCAGAGCTCCTCGGCCATATTTTTTTCAAAAACAACCTCGGATGTATTTGGACGGTTTACATACTCAAAAAGTGGCACGTTTAAGTCCGCTACAAGTAGATCGCGTTGTAATTTTATTAAGCAGTTAAACTTTATGACTTTACTCGTGGGAATCTTAATTTTGTTTACAATAATTCACTTCACTGGCAATCAATTTAAACTTAGATCAATAAATACAACTCTAAAACAATACATTTAATTAATGATATAATTCAAAAATTACGAACTACTTCAACTGATGTACCGGCATACATCCGAGGTTGTTTTCGATAAAATGGCCGAGGAGTTCCGAATGACTCGGATGTATTTTACGGTTAACATACTCAGAAAACGGTACGTTTAAACTTAAACTTAGCTATTAAACTTAATGACTTATCTCTTTGGAATATTAATTATGTTTGCCATGATACACTTCACTGACAATCAACTTGAACTTAGATCAATAAATACAAGCTAAAACACTACATTTAATTAAGGATATAATTCAAAAAATTACGAACAACTTCAACTGATGTACTGACATACATCCGAGGTTGATTTCGATAAAAATGGCCGAGGAGTTCCGAATGGAACAATTAAGATTTGATAAAGCGGGCGTCTGTATTGTCATCACCGCTGTGTCTCCGTCCCAGTCTCATCTGCCGCCTTTCCGACGGACGCAAGCACGAACCCTCCGCCGCGCGGTCGGCATCTACATCCCGGACCAAATCGCCGACACTCGCCCTGCCGCCTGGTGGCGCAGTAGCGCCGCTGATACGTCTCCACGCAACGCCCTCCCGCGGCCATCCGACAGAGTCCGCCTACTGTCGACCGGAAGTTGGCGACTAGTAAGGCACTGAGGAGCATGAATGTTAAAGCAAAGCGAGGGGAGGACAGCCACATAGTCTGAAAATTTAAAGCCCCGTTTTCGATTTATATGGTGATTTAAAACCGTGATTCAAGCGTGAGGCGTGCATTATGAAATTAATATCCTGTTTAGACGACCAACATTTGCCCCTGTGGTATTTTTCGGACGCTTTTATTTGGCAATAGAAAAAAGGAGTTTTTTTATACAAAGCGAATAGTTT
The DNA here is from genome assembly GCF_026914265.1 of Mya arenaria. Taxonomy (NCBI): domain Eukaryota; kingdom Metazoa; phylum Mollusca; class Bivalvia; order Myida; family Myidae; genus Mya; species Mya arenaria. Next base: position 38,849,343 of record NC_069131.1, read on the forward strand.
GTGTCGAAAAAAATACATATATCTTATTATTAAAGCTTTAATAAGTGGCTTGTGATAGAAATATTTACATATAATATAATTATTTACCGCTTTAAGTTACCCTCCAATAAAAAATAAAGAAATTAATGTAGAGGTCCTGTGCCCTCTCATTGAATTATTGTTCGACTGTTATACACTTTATTTTCAGCTGTGCATTTCTGTTTAAATGTATAATTTTAAAACAAAATATGCATCAAGTAGATTCCTATAATTCCTTGCACCAAAGGGGGGCGCCGGGTAAGTAAAATAATAACTGGTTAACTTGATAAGATTCGTGTTGCCACTAATCTCTAAATATATTTATTCAACTGATTATCTACTTATGATTTGCGAATTTCACTTTAACTAGTTAACCAGTAAGTGTGTGTTACTTATTAAGTGAGTTCGCAAACCATAACTAGATAACCAGTTACTGCTAGGAGCCAAAAGTGCATTAATAGCTAAGTGGTAACACGAACCTTATTACGTTAACCAGTTATTGACTTATAAAGAGAAATTCGCAAATCATAACTAGTTAACCTGTTAATGTTGTACAGCTTTAAAAGTAACAGGTGGCAGTTCTGGGCACTTTCAAGCCAGCTTTTAGTCTTATATAGTGATATATGTTTTCCCGAAAAAGTTGCGCAAATACTAACCAGATAGCTAGATAATTATCGCGTAATTTAATTGGTTAACTCCAGAGAAATCGCGAACGTTAACAGGTTATCTTACAGCAGTTATATGCCACCATTGAAAATCATTCATAGATAAGAAGTTACACTAATTTTATCTAGTTAGCCAGTTATTATTTTACTCATTAAATGGATTTCGCAAACCACAACTAGATAACTTGTTAGTGTTGTACAGCATTAAAAGGTAACAGGTGGCAGTTCTGGGCACTTTTAAGTCTGTTTTTAGTCTTCTGTTAATTATATTACCGTCAAACAATTCCCGAATTTTAATTATATTAGGTAATTATCGAGAAAGTTAGCAATCGTAACAACTCGGCCATCTCCGGCAAGCTTCGAGATAGACAATTCCTGTTGGATACTGACTTAAGTGTTCCGATTGGAAAGTTAAGCGGTTAACACGAAACAATTCGCAAACGTTACCATCGTTACCATTGGAAGGTCATCTTACGGCAGTAATATGCAACCATACCAGATGGACCAAAAACCTAAACGTGAAAAATAGAATTAGTTAAATCAGATGTAAACATTGTATCAGTTGCTTCGTTAGGAAAAATATAGCTGAGGATATTTTCGATAAAAAATTGACTTTTTAAAAAGTAATTATGTATGTATCTGTTTTCATTTTTCTATCATTTTGTAATTATGTCGAATGAAATACCCACATGGCCATATTCACCCCACATCTAGACATGGGGCAAATCCCCATTACCCCGAGGGTAAACTAACCCTAGTAGGTACAAATTTTCCCCCGTGGTAAATCGGGTCATATTTACGAAGTATTAGTTTATAATATAACATTAATATAATATGTAATATTTACCTACATAAAATAAATGGTTATGCCACGACGTCACATGCAAGCATCTATTTGTTTAAGTATACCTACATATTAACAATCTTTAACCACTACTTTTTCGCTTATCAGAATGTGATATTGACCTAGTTCAAACATATAAATGTTTGTAGGTCTTGACACCAAATAAAGGTTCGTCTTCTTCTCATTTTTGAATTTGTTTATGAAATATTTCTTTCTATGCAACGGTGCACAAAACGTGCATACTATTATATCATAAATATATAATATAACGTATATGTCTTTTTATCTTATAATTCACAAACTACATCGCCGAACAACAAATATGACTTATTTTTAATTAAAAAAATCACACCGCATATTTTCCTAAATCACAACAAAAGTAATTATAACTCACAAACCTGTTTTTCTTTATTCCGCGTTAGATTAATGAAAATTCCAGAGAATTTGTACAGCGAATGCTAGTGTTCCGATTGCTGAATTGTTTATGTCGATTTTAACCTTGCAGTATAAATACATCGACTACATTTTGGCCGTGATTCAAGAATATGTGCTCTTTGATATCAATATTCATAGGGAAGTTTACAGAGAGCTAATCATTCCGACCTCTTTGGGGAATTTGAATAACTTCGGACATTTGGGAATGTAGTAATATAATTGGTGATATTTCATCGAATTTCGTAATTAGAATTTATATTCAATATAGGTAATGTGGGCGTTAAAGCTGCACTCTCACAGATATACCATTTCTACACCTTTTTTTGTCTTGGAAAGAGCATTTTTTTTGCGTAAATGTCTGTTAACCAATTATAAAAGATTGCTGACAAAAGATCAGATAGCAGATATTTCCGTTCAAACAATAATGTTTTATGCATAAAACATCAATTTTGGAACTTAAAGATAAAAATCTGCGATCTTATTTTTTGTCAGCAGTCTCAGTATAAAACTGGTTTCAATGGATTTTAGCAAAAAAAGGCTCGTTCCAGGACAAAAATAATTGTCAAAACGTTCACTATGTGAAAGTGCAGCTTTAAGACTGCTGTGTTAATTTTACAAGTTTATTTACGCTCAAAACATATAAATGTGAATAAAGGTAGACGAGAAATATCGTTAAAATAATGACAAATTATAATATTAATTAAATATCTGATCAGTTTATAAACCATACTTTCGGGGCCAGATGTTACAGCATATAGCATTTGAATAAGAAAATACGTAAAGTACACTTAGGAAGCATAAAACATATTCAGAAAAATATATCCGGTTTGGCTACATTCCCGGAGGGGTGGGGGATACATACAACCGAGATGAATGTGCCTATCTTAATTAACTTTTGGCAATCATTCCTACACATAATCCTTTGAAAAAAATGCTAATATATTGTTTCTATATCATGAAAGCTAGTAAATAACGCCTTCTTTCTTTTATCAAAGAGGATATAATGCAAAATAGAATTCATCGCCAATGTCGTTTTGGTAACATAAAGTACATAATGTAGAACATGCTCACGCCATAAAAACCAGAATACGCAAGTGCGAATAGGCTAAAATTAACTAAAGAAATGTTTCCATGAAGTTAAAAAATACGTCCAACGTCTTTGCAAGAGGACAGCGATAATTGTCTTAATCGTTTTGCTCGGATTTTTAAAAAAACACCCCCACCCCACATCAATCTGGTCTTGAAACGAAACGAATGATGAACGAGGCGAATTCATATGTACAGTTATTCCAGAAGAAACAGCCATTATACAGTGATGGTAAACAACATTCCCGAGAAGTTCATAATAGATTCTGATTTCTCATATAACGGTGTATCCCGATAAACATGGAAATACATGTAGGAGAATAAAATAAATTGTGAGAATACATCAAAACAGCGGAATTTGTATTCGTATATGGTTTGAAAACACATAAATTTGCAAGTAGCTGGATCATTTTAGTCAAATATTACTTTAATTTGAACGTGGTAAACAATGCAGCGTTTGGAAAAAGTTAAAGGCCTAGTTTAAGCCTTCTATAAGTGACACCCACCCGAAAAAAACTGTGTACAGTACACAACCTCTGTTTATTGATCTTATTCTGCTCGCTTTGATCCCTCTTATCAGATCTCCGATCTGAGTATACTGCTGTGCAGTTTTTGGAAGTTTTATTTTGGAAATGGACCCTAAATGGCCCTGAGCCAATAAACGAATACACAGGAAATTAGCCCCTACTGTGACACCAGTGCAATTAGCATGAGATGAACAGCAGGGGATTATCATGCCAAACATTCCTTAAACTAGGCCTTTAATCACTTATCTCTTACCGTACTGGGGCCGTATTCAATAACCAACTTAGATTGAACTTTGATTTAAGATTAGTGTTTTGATTGGTTTGTATATTTAGCTGACCAACAGGCTGGGTGGAATCACTGAGGCAAGTCGAAGGATGTTGATAAGATCAATATTAAATACTGGCCCAGCTTATGAAGCTATGCAACTAGGTGTTTTGAAAATCATCCGACAAGTTGAAGTACTAAGATATCCATTAAACCAAGAAATCATCGAAAAAACCAACAACCAAAACTCGCCACAGGCATTGGTAAAGTAAATAATTACCAACTGAACATACCGATAAAAAACTGTCAAACCAGTAGTACATCCAACAATGTTTTGTACCTAATTATTCCACAGTCAACCACCTGCCCTTTCTCTTCCATACATTCTGTCAATCCCTCGATGAAAGAAAAGAGGTTAGAGTATTATTTTGTGACATTTCAAAGGCTTTTGACAGAGTATAGCATATGGGTCTTTACATATACGCGAATCAAAATACATTTCTGGTTCTCTTCTGGTTTTTAAATTACTTATATGATCGCTCACAACGAGTTGTTATTAATGGCTCTGAATATATTATATTGAAACTCGAAGCAGGTGTTCCAAAAGGATTCATCCTCGGGCTATTGCTATCTATTGTTTTTATTAATGACATTGTTAAACACATTCAGTCAGCAATACGTTTCTTTGCGGTTATGTTGTTGTCGACGTTCCTGTTACCGCATCAGCATCTCTAAATGCGGACATCAACAAAACATCACAATGAAAAATGGTAAGTTGCATTCAATCCTTAACAAACCCAGTCACTTAATATTTCATGAAAGCAAAACAAACCGATTCATCCTCCAGTGTGTATGGATAACACACAAATACAAGTGGTTGCCTCACACAAACACTTTCGTTTCGCTTTTTAAATCGAAGGCACATGGCACGATCGTATTCATATTATAAAAGAAAAGGCATGGAAAATGCCTTAAGATTACTGAAGTTCACACTTGACAGAAAGTCACTTGAAATAATGTATTTTCGTCATTTATTAAACCCAACCTTGAATACTGTGATGTTGTCTGGAGAAATCTAACCCAACGAGATGAACATTAACTAAAACAAGTTCAACACGAAGCATTCAGAATTATCACTTAAACTACATAACTTGTCTCTCTCGAAACACTTTATGAAGGATCTGGGTTTGAATCACGGCGAAGACAGCAGAGACTTATATTGTTTTACAAGATGATAACATCATTTACACCTACATATCTTTCATCTCTTATCTCAGATCAAGTACGTTATAACTTCCTATAACCGCAGAAACTCTCCATCTACAAGGAACTACTTTTGCAATACACAATAATTTGCAACCTAACAACAATTGCTCGTTGAAACTGCAAGTTTCTTGTAAATTGCAGAGAATACGATTATCTTCCCATATTCAAACGCAGACTTTAATTTTCCCCTTTATAAGAGACCAGATGTTCCGTCGTTTAACTACGAAGGTACTCGCAAGGACACACCTGATCATACACGCATTATGACCCACTGTATCTAAGCACCCTTTTATAGCATTTGTTTTCAAAACAATATTGTTCCAGATCCACTCTGTCGATGTGGCCAAATCGAATCAACAGAGAAGTATTTCTTTTACTGTCAACTCTACCACCAGCAAAGACAAATCCTTTTTTAAAGTGTTCAACAAACTGAGAATTTTTGTTTAAAAGAAAAAAGCAAACAGAACTACATAATTATATATATATTCAACCATCACAATTTTTCTCCGTCACGAAAATATTTTCTAAGATGCAAAAGGATTACCCCTGAATTCAGACCAGTCGTTAAATTTTAACTTGATTTTTACTCCCTCTTCTTCCAATCCACTTATTTATTTCTTTTCTGATACATTCGTTCTTGATTAAAGAAAAAATGTTATTGAAATTATTTCTTTTTGGCTTCAGATGTTTGCATTTGTTATGACCACACTGTTGACTTCATAAAATGACAGATAAAGAGAGAGGTTTAAATATGAGCTTTAAGATATCTCCTCAATCCTTAATTATAATGTACATGTAAGTAATACCTTTTTTAATGTATTTCTTTACAAAAAAATATTGTTAAGACTAACCAACAACAAGGGGGCAATTCAATTCAATTCAAGTCAATTCAATATCTTTATTTCCTCCTTGTAGGAGATATGCATTTTATATACAAATAGAAATTTCAATATTCAAAATTCTAATGGAGCATTACAAATATGTACAACATGAATATAAAATATAAACCAGGGTTAATTTTCCACATTGGGATATTTCGATATAAACTATTATTATTATTTGGAGTGGGCCGTATCAGTGAACAATATCAGATGCAACAGATTCTCCAAGGTCGTGGTTAAGTAGACAACATTTAATATGAATGATATGATTGTGTACAGTGAAACAAAGGTGGAACATGATAAAACACTTATTACATGTGGCAAACGGGAAAGAGGCCGTAACTGACATTTGCAAAACCGGTGGTCCAATCGCTCGCATGTTTGATTTTGTAATGTCGGTTGAAATATTTTGTTAAATTTTGCAACGATGTTCTCATTATCATATTTGTTTTTTCATGCAAAAAAAATATATTTGAATTCAAGAATGAATTGTCTGAAAGAGGTATATGGCAGGATGAAATCAACGGTTGTAGATGCGAGCGAGTCGAAAACGCGAGACAATAGTGCAAGGTATATTTCTATCTCTCGACCGTTTCGGCTCCAATGGGTATCTTTTGCGTAGAAATGCAAAAACATGAGGGGGGGGGGGGGGTACTTAACAAACAAAAAATGCAATTGTTGAATTGAAACGGAAATTAGATAGTTCAGAAACACTGGCCTACTATGAGAAAAAATGCACCAGCTAGGGATACAAACCCTGTAGGATTAGGCTATGCACTAGAACAGGAACAAAAAGGGTAATACGTTCAATATGTAATGCAAGCCGCAGTCTGTCTGATGTAAAGAAAAAATATCGGCAAAGATTTCACCCATGGCTATGTGGTATAGAAATTTAAGTACGAGTAGTTAGAGTACATCTGCACGCCGATACCAAAGCCAGATGCCAGAAATGAACTTTTGGGTGTTGCCAATAATGTATCTAGGCTTATCGATGAACCACCTGGTCAAAAACGAGCCAGTATATATGAATGACCAAGATTGCATAGATTGCATTGATTTGTTAAGCAAAAGGCAACTTCCACTGCATCGATAACTAAAACATAATAAAGATGCACTCTCACATACGATTTACCACAATTAATACTATTGTTTTATTATTTCAAAAAGGATGAATAAATGTCGAGAACAATGGTTCTAATAAAGGATACATATATTTTAATTTGAAAGAATTGTGCACAAACCACAGTGTTTCTATCATTTTAGATCATAGTAGATCACAGTAAATCTTTTAGCATTTACCAATCATTTAATATTTTTGCATTTTCAGCTATTAAATACACGGTTACAATCTTGTTATCAGTAATTAATATTTTCCAGAAATGCATTATTAAGTAAGTAGTTAAAGGTTTATCAGTCAAAATATATGTTTGTTATACATGTGTATGCATTGATATTGAATAAGAGTGTCACTTTAAAATCTTAGAAAATGCATTGTAACTGGGAAGATTACAAGGCAATTCAGCTAGAACTTTGTATTGTTGGCAATACAGTTCTGGGAGGCAGAAGAATAGTTGACTTGCAATTGGCGCACATTGGTCCTCCGTGTTACTTGTTGCTATGAAACCACTTTTTAGAACAAGGAAGTATGATGACCTGGTGTTGCCAAACATGTAGTGAAACTCTGTAGATCTTGTCGGCTGGTAGGTCAGGGAGAACCAAAATTCTGAACAAGCCGTGGGAATAATTGGCAAGCGATATTTTAGTACAAATAGGTTCTTCTGGTGAATACATTATGCATGTATTGATGCTTTGGGCTAGAGATTACGTAGTCGATTACTTGTGAGAAGCTGATTCTAGTTATGTCAAAATGGTTTGCGATTCATGGTTTACCATTGCCGTTGCACACTGACAATTTTCAGGGGAGAATTTAAAGAATTTCTAGCCAAAATCCTAAAGAAAATCAAACAGGAATACTCCATTATAATCCTATGCAAATGGAGCATATGAGAGACATAATAGATCTATTCTTAAGAGAATTCGCATTGAACATTGCATGTCGGGAATTGATGATGATGATTTTCTGAAAATGTACAGAAGTACGGCACATTCTGTTATATGTGTAATTCCGGCATTATTAGGTCAAAATTTCAAGAAATAAGCAATCTTCGCAAGGTTGATAGTGAAAATCGTGATCACAACGCTGAGCAAAAAAAGAATGAGAAAACCTCAATTTTTGTTTTATAAATCTGGAAATAGTGTGGTTATTCAAGATGAAAATGATTCACAGGAAAAGAGAAATATCACACATGTTAAGGAATTCAATGAGAGCCAATCACAATCATAATCAATGATATATGCTGTTTCTACTCGCCTGCTATAATTGTTATTAATGACACCCTTGTGTTGATATTTGGCAAAAATTTCCTAGTATGACAGAGATTACCTTGATTAATAAAATTTCTAGATTAAAAAAATAATTTAGGTCAAAGAAAATAATTTGATGGTGCATGTGAAAAAAAGAAGTTTAGATTTGGAAATATTGATATAAGTTGGTAATTAAGCTAATGTAGTGTGTACAGATAGGAATTCATATAAGCTCCAACAAGTCATGATAATCTTTCAATTAAGGAATGAATTGCGGGGTTGATGTCATTATCGGGGTATGAACGCAATTGGGTTGGTCAATGTGTGTGGTGTCCGAAGGACTCCACGCGTACTTTGACCAACCCAATTGCGTTCATATCCCCGATAATGACATCAACCCCGCAATTCATTCCTTATATTTACACCAATAGTTCATTATTTCATTCAAGAATTGTTAAAAAAATACTTCATTTCATTTAAGAAAACCTTTCAGTAATCCGTTCTTACCCATTCTGTAAATAGAACGACCCGACTATAACCGGAAACATTTTTTTTCAAATGACATCACAATAACGCGGGAAAAGATCAACCACTTGAAATCACTTTAAAACGTAAAATTGAAACACTTCTGGTACCAATACATTTAAAATATAATAAACTAACACTTTTAAAAATGTTGATCTATATTTTACGGGACCTGCAGACATAATACAGCCAATAACAAGATCAATAGCTTTCATGTATATTGTTATGCAATGAATTACGATCCGAACATATCCTAAGATGTTGCGTTCATCGATTGATGAACGCAATTGCCGAAAGGCAATTCATTTAAGGAGTGGAAGTTGAGGTGTAAATATGGAAAGATATGCATCGGTTATTGAGTGAACATTGCATATGCATGATAATGTTATATTCTGTTAATAAACTTAATAATCAAATATGTGATTGTCTTTATTCCCAACGAAGGAGATATCACAAAACAATGAGTAAAATTCCATCAATTTCAATTACTATTGTCCATTATACACACAAGGGGGAAATTGAGACATATAAATCGTAACAACTCGGTCATCTTCGGCAAGCTTCTGGATAGACAATATGTTCGATAATGGCCAGGGTGTAAGACAGATGTGTAGCGGGTCATGTCCATGCTCCGCCAAGGGATTTATTTTTTTATGCTAAAATGTGCGTATGGACCATTTGTCCAGGCAGATTCAAGACTCCACCTACCACGGTCAGAAAATCATGCGCATTCATACACCTACATGTATCGAGTTCCTAACCTCAAGTCCGCAACTGACTATCGTAATTGAACCAAGTCCGATTTACAATGGGCAATATGTCAAAACTCTTAGGCTTAGAATAATTTTATATCGAAATCCCAAGTTACGCTCCACTTTCAAACTAACTCTTATAATTGTAGAAAAATGATGGATGATATGGGGTTAAGGAGTCGATCGAGGCTACGGTCTGGTGCAGGGGCGACTCCAGGAATTGACGTTAGAGGAGCGTATCTTGGGGCGCAACCCTTTAAACGTTCACCCTGCCCCAACATGAAACAGAATTTAATGGTTTAAATTGTTGGCTGGGGGTTACCTCCCAAAGACATTGTTTTACAATTCTAGTCCGTATTTTATAACTGTTATTTTTCTCCGGTATTGACATAAAAATAAACTTGGACAATTTAAAGGGAGAGAGGGAGGGGGTGACGAGCGCCGGGTACCCCCCACCGGAATCCGCTAGTGTATTCAATATTTAGCGGTTAAAGGGGGACGGGTGCAAACAAAAACTTAAAAAAGAAAAAAACAAACAATTTCAGTCGCCAAAAACCTGGGACTTATTTATTACGTACCCTAGCATCGTTTACTCTCTAAAATTCGGTCATCTTGTATCCTTTTGACGGTCATTTCGTACCTTACCATTGGTCACTTTATACCCTACCAACTAGCAAATAGAAAAATGATGTGCTAATGGGCTTGCATAGATTTACGAAATATGGTTTTTGCTACATAATCCCTTAAATGTTAATTTTTCGCGATAATGGGTCCAAGTCCGAGGTTATGCCGTTATTCCCCGTTGGAAATAAGTGCTTGCACTTTCACGGGTTCTCTTTGACCGTAAGGTCTACTGAAGAAATACACACATACGCCTTCTCTTATTCGAACGTCAACTATGAAATTTTCCTCGATGCTCCGGATATAGAGGCGCATCTGTACCATTCTTGTTCTCCCAGGGCCACGTCACATATATACGGGTATTTTCTTTGTCTGGTTCCCGCTTCTTGATATTCCTAAAACAATAGTATAAGGGGACGGAACTCCAGACTGGTATTTTCTTTCCTTTATTTTTTCTTTAGGCTAATGAAAGATACGGTTCAAAAGAAATGAAAGAAAGAGAATTGCGGTTTAAAACCTAACCGATTTTCTTGTAATTTATAACACTCTAGGTCGAAAAAAACAACGAATATCCCACGCTACGAATGAATTTATAGGTAGGTAGCAAATGTGGCGCAGCTGATCTTTCCTTTATTGAATAGAAACACGAAAATCTTCCGTTAATTGATTGGAGCAAGTGCGCGGGATTCCTCCGCGTCTTGCTGGTCAGTTAACAATAGAATTGAGGCCATAATTAGCAGTTATTTACCGTTACTTTATTAAGCATTTTAACTCTTTCAATTACAGCCTGACTTTGAGGTGTTATTATTCTATTGTTATCATCAGCAATACGATATCCTTTCGGTAGCATAATTTATTCTGGATAGGAAAGACAACTCTTCCAGAACTGTGAAATTTGGTTACATACAACTATATTTTTTTTATTAGGATATTATTTAGTTTCTCATCTGGAGCAATGGAATATGCAGAGTTGTTATGCCACACCTCTATTACCCCTCCCCTATCAATAACGGAAATGGCAAAAATAGTCACAGGCTTTAAAACTGGCCAAGGCAAAGTTAAATATATTAGCCACTATTGCACCAGTCAATTGTAACCATGGCCCCCCCAGGTCCGGGGAACCATACAGGGGCGTACGGAAAATGTAAACTTGATTGCTCTTTCAGGTTTGAAAACAGTTGATCTCAGCTTACTGGTACCAAAAACCATCCTTTAATATTATACTGCCGACAATAGTATTACAATGGGAACCACTGACATTGATGTGATAAAGGAGATCCCTGGGTACAAGGTCATCCTAAAGGCAGTGGTCAAGAGTCAGATTCAACAGCTGGTAAGTGGTCCTCTCTTTCACCTAGATTTGTGTTCCATGCAGGGCTGTCATTTGACGATATTAGGCTCCATTGCGCGAGTCAAGGAATATACTTAGTGGTCGGTCATCTCTCAGTTTCAGCTGGATTTGTGCTTCATGTATTTACAAAATGGTCTTGCTTGATTGAATTTATTTTTTAAATCTAAGTCAGTTGAATAAATTATCTCCCTCTAAAATCTATGTGTATTTAGGTATTAAAATAAAGTTTAAAGGGTGAGCGTGGATAAAGTGTCAGCCTCTCGCCCAAGAGGTCATGGCTTCAAAGCCCACAAGAGCTAGTTTCTCAAGGCATTACAAAACGGACACAAGTACTGGTTACTACCCAGGAATGGATTCAAGAGTGACTCATGTCAGCTTTATATTTTCACAAGCAAACTCAAATATTTGTTTATAAACCAAATAACCAAAGTTACTGGTTTTAGCTAAAAAGTTATAATTATTGCAGTGTAAGATAGCAGTATGTTCACCTTGTGAACACCAAAAGGGAATATTTCACTCATGACTACGCCACTGGTGAAAGATTTTGGTGCTCGCATGTCTGATCATGACATGTATTTATATGATTTTGATTATTTGACCAGGTTGAACAGTTAGCCGAACACACAAACGAGGAGTCCGTGATACTTACTGCAAGCGTTGCAGACGGCACGATCAGCCATATTGGATCAGAGAGCGGCAAATCATTCCTCCAGGACAATGACGACTTCAAGTCACAGTTCCTGGGCTTCTGCCTCAAGTGTAAGTAAAACGACAGGGGTTGAAATTCACAGGGGTTTTAAGTTCAGGGTTAATCATAAAATCAGCAGGGCTTCCATTAAGAATTTGAAACTGGAAGTATGAACTTCCTGACCATCAATATTGGAAGTTTTTCACTGGAATTTGGAAGTTTAAGTTCCCCAAATACAATTTTTTTTTCCAGTATTTTTAAATAAATAATAAAACATAAAAAAAAATGGAACTATAACGTGCCAAATTCACAGATTTATATAATAATAATAATTAATTTTACTTTAAGACTAATTGAAATTGTGAACATAAAAGTTCTATTGACACCAGGATTTGATATTTCGAACTTCCAAGATTTTGACTTTGGAAGTTTTGCTTGGATATTTGCCTCAAAAACAGAAGGAAGTACTTTAATATAAATCATAAAATGACTTACATAGCATTTTAAGGGTCTTATAATTATACAGACATGAGCAATTTTTCTGGATTGACAAATATCTGCTGTTAGAACCCCTGATATCAGGGCTTATGCTTGTCAGTGTTTTTGGAGAAAGGTCTTGTGTATTTTCATAGCCTTGGTGTGAATGTTGGCGGCGTCTCGTGAAAACTTGAAACTGTAACCAGATCTCAAAAAATGTTCAAGAAGTTGAATGACACAATATGCACATGTAAGGCACATGTAACTCTGCCTTTTATAAACGTCAAGTTACCCGAAGTCCAGTGATTTTTAGCTCGACTATTCGAAGAATAAGGAGAGCTATACTACTCACCCAAGTGTCAGCGTCACCCCTTGGTTAAGGTTTTGCGTGCAAGCACACATTTAACAGGTTAATATCTCAACAACTACTTGAGGTATTGCATTGAGACTTTATACAATGGTACTCAACCATACAACCTACTTAATTAACCAAGTTTGATAACTCTACTTTGCATTTAATGCTATTAATAGGCCTTTATTATTTGACTTAGAAATTCTGGTTAAGGTTTTGCGTGAAAACACACATAGGTTGATATCTCAGCAACTACTTCAGGTATTGCATTGAGACTTGATACAATGGTACTCAACCATCCAACCTACTCAATTAACCAAGTTAGATAACTCTAGATTGCATTTAATGCAAATAATAGGCCTTTATTATTTGACTTAGAAATTCTGGTTAAGGTTTTGCGTGCAAGCACACATAGGTTAATATCTCAGCAACTACTTGAGGTATTGCATTGAGACTTGATACAATGGTACTCAACCATCCAACCTACTTAATTTATCAAGTTAGATAACTCTAGTTTGCATTTAATGCAAATAATAGGCCTTTATTATCTGACTTAGAAATTCTGGTTAAGGTTTTGCGTGCAAGCACACATAGGTTAATATCTCAGCAACTGCTTGAGGTATTGCATTGAGACTTGATACAATGGTACTCAACCATCCAACCTACTTAATTTACCAAGTTAGATAACTCTAGTTTGCATTTTATGAAAATAATGGCCCTTTATTGTTCGACTCAGAAATTCTGGTTAAGGTTTTGGATGTAAGCACACATAGGTTAATATCTCAGCAACTACTGGATGAATTGCATTGAGACTTTATAAAATGGTACTCAACCATCCAATCTACTTAAATAACCAAGTAAGGTAACTCTAGTTTGCACTAAATTCAAATAATGGCCCCTTTTTTATTCAACATAGAAATTCTGGTTAAGGTTTTGCATGTAACCACTTTTAAGTCAATGCTTCAGCAAATACATCATGTATTGCATTGAAACTTTACACACAGGCTCCCAACCATTTTACCTTCTTATTTAATCAAATAAGATAACTCTATCTTTCATATTATATAATTTTTGCCCCTTTATTAAGCAACTTAGAAATTCTGGTTAAGGTCTTGCATGTTAGCACACATAGGATAATATCTCAGCAACTACTTGATGTATTGCATTGAGACTTTATACAATGGTATTCAACCACCCAACCTAATTGAATAATCAAGTAAGATAACTGTGTTTTTAAAATAATGGCCCTTTATTATTACACTTAAAAATTCTGGTTAAAATTTTGCATGTAAGGCCAAAAAAATTAAATTGTTTGTTTAGGGTAACCTTCCTAAAATTTCTAGGTAGGGTAGGTAGGGATTTTTTAATTTTTTTTCAAAATCTGTAGAAGTTCAGAGTTTTCTTGCACATGGCAGTCTTTCCTACATTACTGTCATTGCCTGACTTTGTTTTATCATATCAACAATAATTCTGATTAAAATCTGCATTTATCCGCCCTTCGTAACTCTCTATTCGCTAACGAATATTTTTTTGCTCAGAAACGGGAAAAAATAGTTAGGGTCGGCGCATTTTTATAGGTAGAGTCTGGTTACCCGAAACGGACATTTTTTTTTTAGGCCTAACCACATATATGCTAATATCTCTGCACATCATGTATTGCATTGAAATCTAATCTAACAGTGATCCATGCATGTTTCGCCAAAACTTTTCAATCCCTACACTGAAAAGCGACGGAATAGTCAAGCGCGTTGTCTGTGACAGCTCTTGTTCTTGGTGTAATTTACTGCCTTCCAAAGGCTGTTTCCCTTTGTGAAAACATTTCCATTTTTCCAAAAAAATACATTATTTTTTTCCAATTTGCAAGGCACAGGCAGTGGAAATAATTCCAAAAAAGTCACTGAAGTCACCCTTGTTTGAGTGAAAAATCAAGTGCAAAACTATAATAAATCATTTACCTGATATCATTGTAGGCCAATCAAAACGCTTGTTACATTATGGCAAAATTTAGACATGGCTACCATATTGGAATTCCAACAGAAGACTTTTCTTTTGCTGTTTTGGATGGTGGAAAAGAGAATCTATATTAAAGAAATTACGTCTTGTTTTTCTTGTCGCTTGTGTCCATCTTATTTAGTTGACGGGGTAAAATCCAAAGAATTCTTAATTCTTTAATTTTATTGATAATATAGTATATTAAATACAGACTATTTCTAAAACATGCCTTTTCCGTTAGCTATTGACAAGCTGATTCACCTTTTAAGATTACCAGGAATATGAACACTTAGTAGTGCATTTTTTTATTAAAAAACAACAACTTGTGACATGTTCAGAAGTTTGGTCACTTGTCTGTCTCTGCATTCGAAGTGTTTTGCACTCAAAATCTTCTTAATTTAAAACTTAGTTTCAAGCACAAATCATTGAGAGACTTAAAATGTTCATAAATAATATCATCCTTCTACGCTATGAAACTGCTGTTGTTTACTGAAGATTATAATCCATTGACTATGACACTGATTTTCAAGTAAAATGTGTATTTTACATTATGAAAAGATGAAAGTAAACTGAAATTAATAACAGAAATAGAAGAACAATGGTGCGTCCTGCAAAAACCCGGACTAAAATTACTTTTCAAGTACTTCATCTAAATTTCTTCATAACTGAAGTTCAACTTAGGATTAAATAATTAGAAAAAGTGTGTTCAAAATGGTTTAGAAAAGACATATATACATACAAAAAAATAAGCTTACATCACTTAAACATTATAGGACTTCAGTGGAAAGAGATATGTCGTTGTAAAATTTAAGCCAAAGAATTATGGACGGTTTGCCTTTATTAATAGCAGCCTCCTGCCCTCATAGAGACCAACATACCATATTTTCTTGACTATAAGACGGGGAAATTGGGTCCCGATTGTTAACCCCAAAGTAGGGGACCCGTCTTATAAGCGAGTCGATAAAATATTAAAAAGATTCAAGTCAAAATCAGTAAAATTTTACATAGGCTATTCGTCTATCCAGTATATCGTCTGCTGATACAAGTATCGGGCGTTTAAGTAAACAACAACACGAAATCTCTTCACCGCGCGTGCTCTGACGTCACACAGTGTACCGTTTGATCTGCATTTTTTTCTCATGGCGCGTGTCAGTATAATTTGTTTGACAGATATATCAAATCAATAAATTGGAATCTTAATATGATGTAGGTACCTAACTGTCAATTTGATTAAGCAAACAAATGACAATGCGAATATGAATTCTTTATGTTCGTCGCCAATCAAGGGACAATATTGCCTATTAAGCATTATTGCTAAACAAACACATATTCATGCACTGCCTCGGCTTTTCGCAGTTATGTTATTAAAGCCATTTATTTTGCCGAAGAACTTCATTGGTGTCTTCACTAAAAATAATAAACTAAAACAAACAAAAGTTGTTATTGATTAATTATTATAATTCCGATAAGTAACGACCTGTCCTGCAAAATTAAATGCGTAACCATGTACTAATTTTTAACCTACCTCCAAATAGAGAGCTCACAGTTGACCGCCATTTTCTATGAGTAAAACAAAAGAAGTTACCGCGAAAGTCGATAATTGTCCGTTGAGCTTGAACATTTTTTACACATTCGGAGGAATTTAAGCATTTTAGATTTGCTTAAAAATTGACCCCGCCTTATAAGCGAGTCGAAACAAAAAGCACCAGATTTCATGGGCAAAGTTAGGGGGCCGTCTTATAAGCGAATCGCCTTATAGTCGAGGAAATACGGTAGACCCTCCTGTCTCATAAAAATAAATGCTCCAGACTGTCAAATATTTCTAGTATTTTGTTTAAAACTTAATAAGATAATAAATGCATACACACTTTATACATTTGGCATTTGAAACCTTGTATTAATTCAATTAAACACTAATTCCTAACATTTTATTATAAATTCATTATGTTCAACTTCGTCACATCCTGATACAATGTGCTCTTTTTACCGTGTCCCATTTCTGCAGCACCCTGTCCTTTTTAGAACCTGGCTTAAACTTTATTTAGGCCTGTCTTCCATCTATTTCTTTCTTATCACAGATCACCATCGCAAACAGATGGAGAAAGAAAAGGAAAAAGCTGAGAAAGAAGAACGAGAGAGGCAGGAATTGTTGCAACAACAGCAGCAACAACAACAGATGATGCAGCAGCAGCTGGCATTTTCTCAACCACCACGGTTTTCCCGATCTCCACGCCAATTCTCACCAAGATTCCCCTCACCACGACATCAACCCTATCCATCGGGCCGACCCCCTCGGAGACCCCCAGCCCCTAATTTTGGGCCTGGTCAGGGTGTTCAAGGCTTAGCTATGCCTGGTGCGAGAAATGTGAAAGTGGAACCAAGTGATAGTGACGAAGCTTCAAACCAAAGTGGCACTGATGCTGGCAACGTTAAACATGAGACGACTGGTAGTGTTCAAGAATCTGGTGCTAATACTGACAATGAAAACCGTGACTCAGACGGGTCTAATCTCGCCGCAGGCGATCAGGGAGGGGAGCAGCAGGGGTCAGGCAGCGGGCCTCAGACCCCGGGCTCAGACCCAGACATTAATGTTAAACTTGAAGCACTTACCGAGGAAGAGCTGGACTTAGAAATAACTGGTGTAGAACCGGGCACTGCAGGTGCCGGTATGTCCCAATCAGAGTGGGATCCGAACGCTTCGTTAGGGATGGATTACGGTCAAGGGGCGACTGGTTCGTCAGCTGATATGCAGGGCCAGGCGGGATACAGTAAGTGTAGCTTGTTATAGATTTCTTTAAACCAACTCTCTTGGCTTTGTAAAAATGTTCAGTATATATGACCCCTTTGAGGAAAGAGACATTCAAACCAGTACAGATTGTCCTAATTGAGCGATTGTTTGAAAATTTAAGGAACTAGAACGTTTGCTATAAATAACTCTGCAAGTCTGTATTTACAGGACTTTTGCTTCATAATTTAATGTAAAATGCTTTCATCAAAACAACAGTTTGTGAAAAAACATTGATAAGCTCGTCTGTGAAAAAAGTTGTGGTATCGTGACAGCCTTGTCAGCAACAGTGACAAAATGCCTAATAATGTGAATGAGAGTAAGACTATTCAAATGTATCTGAACTTAACTAGTTGACTTGTTAAAAGTTGAACAAAAATAAATAGATAAATTAAGAAGTATATATATATTAATTTGTATTTAGGATTGTGATTCCATATTTTGTGGAAAAAAAGTTGGGCTATAGTCAAAAAGAAACACCGCATAGCCTTCGCATTAGCATTAAAAATCTTCTATCTTGGCTCAAGTTTGAAATTCTAAATGATGATTCATGAAACTTGGTACATACTTTGTCATAGCCAGTATGCACATGTTCATCAAGGCCCATGACACTTGTTTAAAGTTATGCCCCTCATTAGGTTGATGAAATAATGATATTGCGACATTTGTATCTGTGTGCGGTGCTTTTGTATTTCTGGAACATGGAATAGTAATAAAAAAGCCAAGAGGGTTGGTCCGCAAAACACATTTTTGCAAGTCCGGCAACGACTATAAGTACTTTCATGTGGTCTTCAAAAAAATTCTTAGATTTAGGGAGTTTATAATTCATCAGTGTGTTATCATTGAAAGACGATTTTGAATTAGAAACCCAATGTAAAGTTGAGAAGCAATGTATGTGTAAATATTTAGCTATTATATTGCAAGTTTGGTTGACGAATTGCAAATTTTCTAGCTTCAGGTTTCTGATCATGCATGCTTCAGGGCTGAATTTTGAGGCCGATAAAAGTCCCCTTTTCCCATTTAGCCCCCGAAATTTATAATTTAGTTAAAAACATTCCTACATAATCTAAAAAAAGCGACTGCATGTCAAATGTAAATTATTAAAACAAAATTTGACACAACATTTTGAACTGTGTCTTGATACATATATGAAACATCAATCTGCATTTAATAAAGTTGTTTTTGTTTGTTGCTGTCAGTTTGCAAAATTCCCTTTTTAGCCAAAAAAATTCCTTAATTCCCTATTTGATTTGACCACATTGAATGTACAGGAACGTACGAGTCGAAACAGGACAGCTTAAATGTGTTTTGTTGTTACCTGTTAAATAGATTATAAATTTCATTTTAATACATTTCTATACTTATATATATTTGTGCTTTTTACGAAATAATATTCTCTTCTTAAAAGTTATCTTACTATATATAAAATATGTTAAAGTATATCTGACAGTTAAACATTTAGAAAAGTTATCATCTCTTAAGGTTGCAAAGAATGAATCGCCATTGTTGAAAATTGCATAATATTTATTTAGGGGTTCTTATTTTAAGTTCTTTAATTATATATTTATGTATACATGTACCGGATAGTATTGCAATTTGCTTGAAGTTATAACTCAATTAGATGAAAAAAATTACAAATATTTGGTAATTTTGAAAAAATGTTTAAAAGTAAAAATCCTGACCCATTAAAAAAAACAAGCCCCTATTGAACAAGTGTATACACACAATTTTAATGATGAGAATGTTTTAGCTATGAATTGATTATATGTACATGTAGCATTTCTTGGTTGAACATGTATATTTAGGAAGCAAGACATTTTTAGGCCCTAGTAATGTTTGCTTGTGTTTTGATATACAAAGCAATCCAGTGAGTGTGCTGAGAAGTTTTATATATAAAGAAATGTTTGTTTACAAAACTGCAACACATGTATGTAAATATATACATGCAAATGTTGTTGTTGTTGATATGTACTGGTGAACACTTTGAAAACCATTTGACATATTAACTAATATGTACTAGAAATGTGATTGTATTTTGCCTGTTATTATATATATATATATATATATATACACACATGTGGATATGTTTTCACTTTGCATCGATATTTATTTGTGCTAATATACATGTATGATAACGTAGTTCTTCCCATTAACATGTTGATGTTGTGAACTATTTTGCAAGCTGGAAAACTCCCTTTCTTTTTTGTCAGAATTTATGGTAGGCCCCTTAAAATATGCAAGATTAGTACACTAAGGGCTATGATTGTGTTAATTGCAACATACGTTTCTCTGAAGTGATTTTGGCTCACTTTAATAAGTAAAATATTTAAGGTTGAAATATCATGTGACATGTACATGTAGGCATGATATTCCACGGAAAAAAATATATACTGAAAGTAGTGTTTTTTTTTTGAAGGTGTACATTTTACAAAATCACAAGACATTCAAGATAAAGTAGTAATTTTCAAAAGGGCAACACATTATTGTCATGATGCAGTTTGCATAAACAGACTCAATTTTATGATGATATTTTCTGCATGGCGCGACACTGAACTGGACGAAGCCAAGTACCACAGGTAGGAATTGTACAATATTTTAATATAATCATTTTCCATGAACTGTCTTCTATTGTTTGCTTCAATGGGGTTACTGTTAAACGAATATGAATCAGACACAGTTATTTTCAGAGGCTAGATCTTTCAGCTTGTTTAGGGCGGACGAGATTGTTTACATTTTCCAGAATTTGACGTCATAGAAGAAGTGTCCCTGGTGTTTTGACCATTTGCGGTGTCTTTTCATTTTCCGTTCTGATGGCTGCTTGCTCACAAGGAAATTGATCACACCTTGCCACAGTCTTGAAAGGAACCATCTCCGATTGAAAGGTTTTGCCAGTCCTTCGTAACAGGAAAAACTGGCATCATGTAAATTCATGTTGTGCATGTGTGATAAAAAATGTTAGAAATGTCATAAAATGTGCAGAAAGTTTTGTGTTTGCCTGAGTGATACAAATTTATACATATTCTGGGTTCTGAGAGACTCTCAAATATGAGGGTTTTTTTTTCAGAAAAAAAATGCTATTGTGTTTATCTCTCAAATCAGGTTACATTGACAAGGTTTGTCAACCATTTATTGAAAAAATGGGGGTTGTTCAGTGTTGACACAAAGTAAAAGCGATAAAATATTTTTGATATATATTTTGGTTACAATCGCGTAACTAACTGAGCCAGTGACTCAGTCAATTTATAAGCTATCTACGAGTTAAATATATATCTATAGATCGCATTGTTATTATTTTTACTTGTCTTTTATTGTAATGATGGATATAAAAGGGTTCTGAATTTATATTTGGAAAATAATTCAGCTGTGAATTTATGCTGTTTAATAGTATATAGATCAGGTGAATATGGTCCAGTTATTAAACTATATAATAATAAGGATTCACAATGGTTGATGTAATTATTTCAGCATCTACTATTCATCAGACAGTAGCAGAAGCCGTGACGGGCCAGCTAACAGAGCACCAGTGTCGCTACTGTCTGAAAATACTCAGCAACAGCTCAAACTTCCGACGCCACCTCAAAACACACGAGGGTGGGCCTATGCATTCATGCGAAATCTGTGGAAGGCAGTTTCTTAGAAAAGACCACCTTAACGCTCATAGAGTTACACATATAAGATTTGTTCAAGATTAAGGATTTAATGGGAAATTCTTGATTGTTATGGTGTGGAAGTGTCAATAATATGACAGAACTGTTCACGAAAACAAAGATTTGACAAGTTTTAATTTAATCAGTGTGCTACTCAAATACTAAAGAAATACCAAGGCTCACAGTCTTGAATGTTATTCAGCCTCATTCCCTGCATCAAAAAGTATACAATTTTACCCAAAGGTGTTTCGAAATTCCCGTTTAGGTTGTTCTGATTATGGGGAATTTCTTTTTTTCAGTAGAGCCAAGAGTAAATTACAAACTATCATGGTTCTAAGGCAAAATCTGTTGACCTCATTTTATTGTAATTTTCCTTCTTGTTGAGAATTTATGATAAAATTTCGTGAATGTTATAAGTATTTGAAGCTGACATTTATTTTTGTAAACAAAGGGAATAAAGATGAATCTGATCTCTGACTTGACATTGTTCGTAATCATGGCCTCTGGTGACACTCGTAGATTTTTTCAAAGTTTTACTCTCCTTGAGAACATACTAGATGTGCAGATATTTTTACTTAATATTTTATGAATAAAGTTTCTTGAAAAAATTGTCATGCCCTTTATATTCCTCAAAACAAATTTGAGAATTCTCCTAATCAAAAGGGTGCAGTTAGTTGGAAAGATTGCAAGAAAAAGATATATTGAGTTTGTTTGTATTTTTTCTTCAGATATTCCAACCAGCCAAGGCGATCTGTTGAAAAACCAGTGCCAATACTGTTTCAAGGTTTTTAGCACCGGGGGCACTTTAAAGCGACACCTGATTTTACACGAGGGTGGAGTAATGTACACGTGCGAAGTTTGCCAGAAACAATTCAATCGCAAGGACACTTGGAGGGCTCATAAGATGGTTCACATGAAGAATTTGTTACCAAACATGTGATGAACAAACGATCGTTATAAGTTTTAAAACATGATGATGTTTAACGCAGTGTTACTGGTGTGAAATAAGAAGATATAATGTGTATTATTTACACTGAAGTTGTGAATCTTTAGAGGAATGTATATATAAAATTTCCAATGGACTCGTATGTCAATCAACACAGCATCTTTGGAATACCTCTGATAAAACAATAATATCATTGTTGGGAATTAGTTTCAGTTTAACTATCGACTCAAGTAACTGATTATCAATAGTACAAACCGTTTTTGACAATACCTAAATTGTAGTTAATTGTAGTTTTATTCTTGTACAATAACGTAATCCTTAACTATGTCATGTACTGTAAATATTTGTAATTTATTTAGTGTTGTTGTTGCTTTCGGCCATATAGTTTAGGATTACAACAGAACACTTCCGAATGTATAAATTAACTCTAACGGAGAAAATTGGCGGAAATTAACAGAATGCAAATAAGAAGAAGAAATTAGAAAAAAAAAAAACTGGCCAGTTAAATCAAAGATCGATTATGGCCAAATACAATCGATTGTCACCAATTTCGGGCCCAACCAATCAATTATTAATCAAATTGATTGAAATCAAAAATTATTTTTCACCATTTATAATAATTGTCTGGTTATTTTTCATAATAAACTGAAATATTCATTTAGTGTTATTCTAACCTGGTTTAAGAACTTCCGGGAACTCATTTGTACAATAAATGAAGTTTTAATACAAAATTCTAAGATGGAAACAAAATTCTATAAGTAAACTTTGTTTTTTCTTCAGCGTCCCGAAGCAGTAGCGGCACTTTATCAACGCCATACAACGAAAATTTGCAGTGCGCCTACTGTTTGAAGTTTTTCTGCACGACAAGCACGTTAAATCGACACTTGAAACTTCACATGGGTGGGCAGTTGCACGCATGTAGTGTGTGCGGAAAAGAATTCCTTAGAATGGATCACCTGAGACGGCATAAACTTACACATTTGAACGTTACCATATAATCCTGCACAGTGGTTGAAATTAGCACAAGCCCACAAGCCCTACTCTGATAAAATGATATAAAATTCCGGGCTTGCTCAAATTCTGGATTATACATAGCAGGGCTCTCACTAGGCTGAAAATTTTGGGAGAAGTGACTTCTCCCTTCAGTCAATTTAGGGAGAAGTGGGGAGACTTTAGGGAGAAGTGATACTTTTCGTAACACCTGATACAAAAACTATGCCATACCACACACCTCAGTTTATATTCACATTCAAATTGATTGCTATAACTATATAAAATGTTCATAAAATAATGTATCATTTTTGGCTCAGCAAAAGTGTATTTGTCAATGTCACATAGTTTATCTCCAAATAGTATCTAAAATGAAACAAAAACCAAGACAGCTAAGGATTTGAAACAATCAAAATGACTAATAAATTAACTGTCAATATAGTAGGGGGACGAATCTTATTTTGGTACGTTCGGGGTAGGGTACGAATGTCACATTCAGCTATGCTGTTATTTACTTGTCTCTGGCTAAATAATTTTAAATATGCTGACATTTAAGAACCAAATGACATTTAAATCACTGTCCTTTATGAAAACTTTACCAATACATAATGGGAGGTTGAGAAATTAACTCGGAAAAATGTTCTGACAAAATGGCGATCTCGCGATTTTTTTTGACATCGTAAACAGGAGAAAGATACTGTAAGTATTTAAACTCTACATAAAGCAAAAAAAATAATATTTTTTTGTGTTTACAAATCAATTTTTTATCATGAACATTTCACTAAAACCAATCAAATATTTGGTGATTACTTTTTAACTTCATTAATGCTTCACACGATTTTTTTTATAATTATGTCACCTTTTCTATCTCATTTTAACGAACGTTTATCATTTTATCACGGTCTTCTCAATGTACATTCTGATTGGTTAACTTTCAATAGCTCCGCCTACCGGCGATGTTTTGGTAATTGGATGACACCCCCCAATTATCGGATTAGGAGATTACCAAATTTTATGAATGGCTAATTGCGATGTCTAATGGGACAGTGGCCAAATACTCGTTGATTGACAGTATTACAATGTGTTATAATTTCGGCGAAGTCAATGTCGCTTTGATGATACAAATGGGCGAAGTCTGGGAATTTTAGGCGACCACTTCGCCCAAGTCGCCCCCTCGCGAGAGCCCTGCATAGCTGGGCTTTTTCAAAAAAATTGATGCCAAGCAATTGTATAAGAATTTTGGCTTGTACTGTATACTAAAGTCTAATTTCGATGACTGATTATCAAGCGTGGATAATTCTGGTGTTTAAATAGTCAAACATTAATATATTATATTATAGCATAGTACTTGGATTTAGTATAAAGAACAGATGAAAATTTGGTGGTTTAATTGTGATTTGACTGTTCCCAAAAAAAATGTGTACTTTTTACACTGGCGGCAATTTTTTTGTATGAAAGGTATTTCCACAAAAAGTATTTATCAATGATAAATATTATCTTCCGGTTAAAATGTTTTTCTGTATTATTTTTTTCCATGTTGTTAATAAAGCTTTTGTTTGCAAAAAAGGAGTTATTTTTTTTTTGAATTCATAGCTTCAATTTGTTTGTGTCAAAACTGATTTTGAAATAATGCTGTCTTGAACAAACTGTTCTCTTAGACTCTTAATTATAATCTAGTCATGGCTTAATCTATACTTTTCAATGAACGCTCATTGAATGATCATGCCGTGCATTGGCAAGAAACATATCTAAGTAAAATTTTGATCGCATTTTGTAAAATTTCAGCTTGTGAGCACAATGTGAGCACTCCGTCAACCAGCCAGAAGTTTCCCTCAGTGTTAAACCCTAGTGTTCACAGTATGAGCACTGTGTCAACCAGCCAGATGTTTTCCTCAGTGTTTAGCATGGGTGAACACAGTGTGAGCACTGTGTCAAACAGTAAGCCAGTTCAGGGAGGTGTCCAGTGCATTTACTGCAAGAAAGTTCTCAGCTGTATGAGTAGTCTAAGTCGGCACGTGAAGCTACACGAGGGCGGCAATGCTAAATATTGTGATGTGTGCGGGAAACAGTTTTTAAGACTGGATGCTCTCAAGAGACACATGCTGACACATTTAAACTTGTGATGGTAAAACGTCAAAACCTTATGAAAAATGTATTTAAAAAGCAGACTTAATAACATTTTAATTTATGAACAGTTTTACAAAAGAAATTCTTAATAAGTTGTGCTAAATTTTAAATACCTTAAGTGAACAATAGTGTCAAAAGTTCACAAAAGAACTTCACTGATGATGGTATTTTAAGTTAATTAAATCTACTCAAAATTTTGAACACACTGGAGGAGCACTGTTCATATCCAACAATACTTTCAGAAGAATTTCTATAAAAGGTTGAAATGTAATCCTCACAGAATAATTAGAAATGTTCTAGCACAGGTGAAACTTTTTTTGAAACTTTAAGTTTACTCCCCGACCCTCCCCCTGTAACTGTGTTTAAAAATGCTTATTGCTCTGCTATTTTTTTTAAGCTATTATTGTCAAAAATAAATCTTTTTCTTACAATCTTGGGTTTAACTTATTTTTGGCAAAACATGACCCTTTCATAGTTATGCTTAGCACAATGCCCCAAAGGAATGGATCATATTAATATTATTCCATAGTTACTTACTTTCATAACAACGTCTATATTCCCTGATTTTTTTCTACCTTCCGAATGTGTTCCTGAGACAGTTTTGATTTAAAATCAGATTTAGGACATATTTTTAATTAATTAAAGACAAGTTTTAGAATAACTTCCTTTTTGCTTCAGCACCAAACCCCAGTGAACACAGTGTCAGTACTGTGTCAACAAACGCACAGATGGGGGAGTTCCAATGTCGATACTGCTGGAAGGTTCTTAGCTGCTCAAGTAGCCTAAGCCGTCACATGAAGATCCACGAAGGAGGGAGACAACATTCATGTGAAGTTTGTGGCAAACAGTTCCTCAGAAAGGACCATCTGAAAAGTCATCAAATTAGTCATCTAAAGGACTTGTCATTTTAGAATTGTCATTTTAGAATGAAGATTGTATTATCTTGTGGAACCAGTGGTTGAAATAAGCACAAACAATACTTTTCAGTCTTTTGATTAACACTAGTGTAAAAATTCAGACTTGTTCATTCTTAATGAATGTAGAACATGAAAATAAGTTTTGGCGCCCATGTCACAATGAGATTGCCAAGTTACTCCTGATTAAATTCTTTAGAAGGATTGAACAACTTTAAAGCCATGTATGTTCCTGGCATTTTTCTTCCCATCTCATGGGTCAAAATGTCTGACCCATTCCCAATGCCAAATATGTACAATTTTTTTCCAATTTCAAGAAAAAAATCCCAAATGAGATGAAAAGTCTGGCTTCTCGACTTCTACCTTGCCCGTTAGCCGGGGATTTCGCAAGGAAAAAGTCATTCGGAAAAAGTGTTCATTTACAATTATAAATGCATTTTTATCAGCACTTTTTGGTGACATTCATATTTATATACACTATTTTCACAGAGAAATGGTTGCCCAAAATGAGGATTTTGTTGACAATTTTTATTCCCAATGTTGCCAATTATCAAAGGAACTTAAATAGCTCAATTTTTACAATATCTCTATCCCAAATTGACAAAAAGGCCAGGATTTTCTTCCCAAATCTGTTAACTTTACCACGTAAAACTGCCCTATTTGTCTATGGTCTTTTTCCAAAAATGGACAGAAAAAACCCTGATGTCATTGTTCAATAAGAATTAAAAATAACTATCAAAATTATACGCATTTAAAGGATTGAAGTATATACATTTAAAGGATTAAAGTATACACATTTAAAGGATTGAAGTATACACATTTAAAGGATTGAAGTATACGCATTTAAAGGATTGAAGTATACGCATTTAAAGGATTTAAGTATACGCATTTAAAGGATTTAAGTATACGCATTTAAAGGATTGAAGTATACGCATTTAAAGGATTGAAGTATATACATTTAAAGGATTGAAGTATACGCATTTAAAGGATTGAAGTATACGCATTTAAAGGATTGAAGTATATACATTTAAAGGATTGAAGTATACGCATTTAAAGGATTGAAGTATACACATTTAAAGGATTGAAGTATACACATTTAAAGGATTGAAGTATACGCATTTAAAGGATTGAAGTATACACAATTAAAGGATTGAAGTATACGCATTTAAAGGATTTAAGTATACGCATTTAAAGGATTTAAGTATACACATTTAAAGGATTTAAGTATACGCATTTAAAGGATTGAAGTATACACATTTAAAGGATTGAAGTATACGCATTTAAAGGATTGAAGTATACACATTTAAAGGATTGAAGTATACACATTTAAAGGATTGAAGTATACGCATTTAAAGGATTGAAGTATACGCATTTAAAAAATTGAAGTATACACATTTAAAGGATTGAAGTATACACATTTAAAGGATTTGACACTAAAGAGTTTTCGTTTTGTTGAACTTAAAACATAATGCCAGTGGTTAAACAAGTGTTCAATCTTGTTTCTGTTATTGGATTATGTTGAACAGAAAACTGAAAAATAATTTCAAAAAGCATTTAATGTGTTTGTGAATCATTGCATTTCTGGTAAAACATTCTTGATTATAACTAGCTATACATGTGAAATGTTTGTTATAAAAAGTATGTTGTGTATATAAAGCTGTTATTGTTAATTAAATGAAGAAAAACATTATAGATCTGTGGTTGTGATATAAGTAAAAAGTAAAAACAGACTCTCTTGTCTAGACAATGTGGTGAATTAAGAACTAAATGTTTAGCTGTCTTTCATGGAAAATCAAGCTGTAGTATTCACAAATATAAATGAGCACAGGTGCACTCATTTTCAGGGTAAATAAGTAAGTGCATCTTTAGCTAGATATTAAAATCGACATGGTTCTGCTTAAATGGGGACAGGGTGCTGCTTAAATGGGGACAGGGTGCTGCTTAAATGGGGACAGGGTGCTGCTTAAATGGGGACAGGGTGCTGCTTAAATGGGGACAGGGTGCTGCTTAAATGGGGACAGGGTGCTGCTTAAATGGGGACAGGGTGCTTCTTAAATGCTTAAATGGGGACAGGGTGCTTCTTAAATGGGGACAGGGTGCTTCTTAAATGGGGACAGGGTGCTGCTTAAATGGGGACAGGGTGCTTCTTAAATGGGGACAGGGTGCTGCTTAAATGGGGACAGGGTGCTGCTTAAATGGGGACAGGGTGCTGCTTAAATGGGGACAGGGTGCTGCTTAAATGGGGACAGGGTGCTGCTTAAATGGGGACAGGGTGCTGCTTAAATGGGGACAGGGTGCTGCATAAATGGGGACAGGGTGCTGCTTAAATGGGGACAGGGTGCTGCTTAAATGGGGACAGGGTGCTGCTTAAATGGGGACAGGGTGCTGCTTAAATGGGGACAGGGTGCTTCTTAAATGGGGACAGGGTGCTTCTTAAATGGGGACAGGGTGCTGCTTAAATGGGGACAGGGTGCTGCTTAAATGGGGACAGGGTGCTGCTTAAATGGGGACAGGGTGCTGCTTAAATGGGGACAGGGTGCTGCTTAAATGGGGACAGGGTGCTGCTTAAATGGGGACAGGGTGCTGCTTAAATGGGGACAGGGTGCTGCATTAAATGGGGACAGGGTGCTGCTTAAATGGGGACAGGGTGCTGCTTAAATGGGGACAGGGTGCTGCATAAATGGGGACAGGGTGCTGCTTAAATGGGGACAGGGTGCTGCTTAAATGGGGACAGGGTGCTGCTTAAATGGGGACAGGGTGCTGCTTAAATGGGGACAGGGTGCTTCTTTAATGGGGACAGGGTGCTGCTTAAATGGAGACAGGGTGCTTCTTTAATGGGGACAGGGTGCTGCTTAAATGGGGACAGGGTGCTGCTTAAATGGGGACAGGGTGCTTCTTAAATGGGGACAGGGTGCTGCTTAAATGGGGACAGGGTGCTGCTAAAATGGGGACAGGGTGCTGCTTAAATGGGGACAGGGTGCTGCATAAATGGGGACAGGGTGCTGCTTAAATGGGGACAGGGTGCTGCTTAAATGGGGACAGGGTGCTGCTTAAATGGGGACAGGGTGCTTCTTAAATGGGGTCAGGGTGCTGCTTAGAATAGGGCATATTGAGTCAGGCTTTGAAGAATTTGAACATTATGTAACTTTAAGAAAAAAATGTCAGAAAATGTGCTTTATTGAAGTAATAATAGCTTGTAACTGCAAAATATGTCCATGTTGTATGAATTTATAATCATATTTTAAGTTTTAATCAAAGCAAAATAATTATTTAATGATCTGAATCATTTAACTCTATAAAGGCAGAAGGGTGCCCATGCTGGTCTCCATAAAGGCAGAAGGGTGCCCATGCTGGTCTCCATAAAGGCAGAAGGGTGCCCATGCTGGTCTCTATGAGGGCAGAGGGTTGCCCATGCTGGTCTCCACAAGGGCAGAAGAGTGCCCATGCTGGTCTCCATAAAGGCAGAAGGGTGCCCATGCTGGTCTCCATAAAGGCAGAAGGGTGCCCATGCTGGTCTCCTATAAAGGCAGAAGGGTGCCCATGCTGGTCTCTATAAAGGCAGAAGGGTGCCCATGCTGGTCTCTATAAAGGCAGAAGGGTGCCCATGCTGGTCTCTATAAAGGCAGAAGGGTGCCCATGCTGGTCTCTATAAAGGCAGAAGGGTGCCCATGCTGGTCTTCATAAAGGCAGAAGGGTGCCCATGCTGGTCTCATAAAGGCAGGAAGGGTGCCCATGCTGGTCTTTATAAAGGCAGTAGGGTGCCCATGCTGTTCTCTATAAAGGCAGAAGGGTGCCCATGCTGGTCTCCATAAAGGCGCCCATGCTGGTCTCCATAAAGGCAGAAGGGTGCCCATGCTGGTCTCTATAAAGGCAGAAGGGTGCCCATGCTGTTCTCTATAAAGGCAGAAGGGTGCCCATGCTGTTCTCTATAAAGGCAGAAGGGTGCCTATGCTGTTCTCTATAAAGGCAGAAGGGTGCCCATGCTGGTCTCTATAAAGGCAGAAGGGTGCCCATGCTGGTCTCTATAAAGGCAGAAGGGTGCCCATGCTGGTCTCTATAAAGGCAGAAGGGTGCCCATGCTGGTCTCTATAAAGGCAGAAGGGTGCCCATGCTGGTCTCTATAAAGGCAGAAGGGTGCCCATGCTGGTCTCCATAAAGGCAGAAGGGTGCCCATGCTGGTCTCCATAAAGGCAGAAGGGTGCTATCAAAAAAGGACAGGGTGAAGCACACCTACATAACTCTTTAGCTATAACCCTAATCTTTAAAAACAATCATATTTTGATGTACAAGGTGCAGAAAAACATTATTTTTTTTCTTCAGCGCTAAACTCCAGTGAACACAGTGTCAGTACTATGTCAGCAAATGTGCGGCTGGGGGAATTCCAATGTCGATACTGCAGGAACATTCTAAGCAACTCAAGTAGCCTAAGCCGTCACATGAAGATTCACGAAGGAGGGAGACAACATTCATGTGAAGTTTGTGGCAAACAGTTCCTCAGAAAGGACCATCTGAAAAGACATCAAATTAGTCATTGTCGAGTACTGTTTTAGCTTAAGAGTTTAGGAAGAGATCTGCACCCTGTCCTTTCATAGTTGAACCTTTCTGCCCTCATGCAAGTTTGTGCACCCTTCTGCCTTCAGAGCATGTACTGCTTAATCTAATGAATTCTTTCTTTTGTTTTGATTTAAACTTCAATTATGATCATCAATTTATACAAACTTATTTGGCAGCTAATAACATTACTTCAATTAAGCACAATTCTTAAATTTTTCTTTGAATTTTATTGTTTTCAGACTCTTAACTGCCCAGCACAAGGTGCCCTTTTCCTCTTCAAATACTGGCTTTAAACCTGTTGTAGACTATTTATCTTTTTGAACCAGCGGTTTAAATAATCCACTAGTTCTGTGCTGTTAATGCCTTTCTGGTTGCTCAAAATCAAATTCCAGATTTCTAAAAGTAGGGCTTGTTGACATTTTTTTGTTAAGAATCAGGCTTGTTCATTCAAGTCTTATTTCAATGACTGTTTAATGAAAGATGAAATTCGAACGCCAAATTTCTGCAGAGTTAATTATTAAGATGGCATGAGAATCTTTTTGATGGCTTCTGAAGAAGACTACCGTAAGAATAATGTTTTGGCTGTATTTAAATTTATTGGGTTATAATTAGCAGATTTTCTGGCTAGTTAGAGAGACATTAGTGTCAACACTGAGAAATATTAACTATCCTAAATATACACATTGATAGGGCCTAAAAAAAAAATACATTTGGTTCGGGTTACCCGACCCTACCTACGGAATAGGCGCCGACCCTACCGTTTTTATAGTCAGTTTGAAAAAAAAAAATGAAAAACTAAAAAAAAAAAATATATTTTTTTTTCGTTTTTTTTTTTAAATTGCTTTTCAATATGTAGTTTAAACCTTAAATGCTTATACAGAAGATAGCTTTAACACCATTCTCCAATGATGAAAATGATATTCTTATATAAAGCCTAATAAAAAAATAAAAAAAATAAAATAAAAGCCTACCTACCCTACCTATTTTTGAAAAGGATGTAACCCTAACCAAACAATTATTTTTTTTAGGCCTAGGATTTGACACTATAGAGTGTAAGTTCTGTTGAACTAAAAACTTCATATATAAATGCCACTGAGCGTCTCGATGTACAATCTAACCAGAAACACTCTATGGCTTCAAAAATGTATGTAAACTTTTATCATCATTGCAATTCTTGTAAATTATTCTTCAGTATAGCTTAAGTTTGTTATTAAAAGTATGTTGTGTAAATAAAGCTGTTATTGTTCATTAAATGAAGAAAAATATTGTAGATCTGTGGTTGTGTTATCTGAGTAAATACAGACTTGCAGACTGTAGTGAATGGGGAAAAACCTGAAGAATTTGATGTTCTTGTTGTCTAGGAACCTTTACACGATCTTGGCATAACAATCTCTTAGATTAATGCATTTCTGAAAACTATGTCATTTTCATGCTTGGTACAAAAAACCCAGACCAAACTCCTAGAAATAACATACAATTTTTATTTTCTTCAGCTTACTTTCCCAACAGACACAGTGCAGGCATTATGTCAACTAGCGATGTGTTTCCTTCACTGTCAGATTCTGAACACAGTGTGAGCGCTATGTCAACCAGCCAATTGGATGGTTTCCAATGTGAATACTGCAAGAAGTGTTTCGGAAGCAAAAGTAATCGTGCTCGTCACATGAAAATTCATGAGGGTGGGATGTTACACTCGTGCGATCTATGTGGCAAGCAGTTTCTTCGGCATGACGCAATGAAGAGGCATAAACTAGTACATTATAAAGATATGATAGACAGTGTAAATGAATAATCAAGTGTTATTGTGAACTCATGAAGTATGGTACATAATTTGCGGAGAAAAAAGTGAACTTTTTGACAAAAAACTTTCCTTAATAAAAATACTTCCATCCTCTATCTTCATGATTTTAGTGATATTATATAATATGCTTGAAACTTTTTTAACAGCAAAAGGTGAATAATGCTGCAGAGTTGTTGTTTTTTCTAGCCAATTTGCGGCCTACATTCGGCCCAATTTCCATGTTAACGCATATACTTTTCTATTTTTGAATATGGTGTATTCTTAAAGAAAAGTGCTTTATCACATTTTTTTTCTTTTTATTCTTATTTCGCACTTATAATTGTTTATTTCTGCGCAAAATAGGAGATTCCAATTTAAGTAAAAATGACACAGTTTTCCCTTGAAGTGTCCCGGGAAAAATAAACATTGATGTTCAAATGTTAATTGGGCCTAAAAAAAAAATACATTTGGTTCGGGTTACCCGACCCTACCTACGGAATAGGCGCCGACCCTAACGTTTTTATAGTCAGTTTGAAAAAAAAAATGAAAAACTAAAAAAAAAGTTTTGCTTTTCAATATGTAGTTTAAAACCTTAATTGCTTATATAGAAGATAACTTTAACACCATTCTCCAATGATGAAAATGACATTCTTATATAAAGCCTAATAAAAAAAATAAAATAAAAAAAAAAGCCTACCTACCCTACCTATTTTTAAAAAGGATGTAACCCTAACCAAACAATTTTTTTTTTTAGGCCTTGGTAGAAAAGTCTTAGATGAATACCATTCAACCATCCGATTTACTACTGTGGCATTGCTTCTTGTTTGTGAAATGTGCATGAATCCATACTATGCCCCCCTCCCCCTCCCTCCTGCTATGAAAAATAACTCTATAAACCTTTTTTGTTCAAACTTAATATCTCGGGCGTGATTAAGAAAACAGTCTTAAGTCTGAGTTCAAAAGCACATGTATTAAATTACAATGAATTTTCTTTTCATTCATTTCATTTTACAAAAATAAATGTCTACTTAAAAATTGTTTTCATTAAAAAGCAACTAGAAGGAAAGTTACAATGAAATGAAGTTTTGCCACTTGAGTCTGAACTCCGACTTCAGACTTTTTGTAATCATGGCCCCTGATATGTATTTTAGAAATTTATGACCCTTTATTCTTGATTGATCACTAGAATTGTTGAAACTTGCAATTTATTGGTGTGTTTTCTTTATATTTTTTAGAACTACAGACAGTTCAGCAAGTGACACTCAGTTCTGGTCAACGTGCAGAAAATCAGTGCCCATACTGTTTGAAAATTCTAAGCAATGTGGGAAACTATAAGCGGCACTTAACGTTACACGAGGGTGGTGTCACGTTTTCTTGTGTTGTCTGTGGGAAACAGTTTTTGAGGAAAGACCATCTCAAAAGTCACAAACTTACTCATATAAAGATTTAGACGCCATAATTATTAGGATATATGTGAATTTTTAAGATCAATAGCAAACTAATCTTAAGGTCGTTTGAATTATAGTTTTAGACAATTTCCTCAGGAAAGGATTGGTCTGTGAAATTAAACAAACTTGCCCATTGAATGGTTGTTTTGCCATAAAACAGTGAAAGTAAAGAGCAAAGAAACCTATATGATGATAGAGTTGTTTCAAATGATGGTCTGTTAGTAGAGTTTTAGCTGAAGAGTTATGGGATGGTGCTGCCCCCTGTCTTTTCTTGGTAGGATCCTTCTGTGGCCATTGAGACAGGCATGGTGAGTGCCTTCATGCCTAAATACTTACTCTGTCAAATATTTCTTTGTTTTGATTCATTCTTTTATTATTATAAATACATACAAACTTTACATACAAATTTGACAGTTGAAACCTCATATTTCTTCAAGTTGGCACAATCCCTTACAATTCCGAAAGTCAGGAGCATTGATAATATGTTAAAATTAACTTGACAAGTGTAATAAAAAAATTTATGTTTGAAAATAAAATGTCTAAATATTGATTGAAGTATTCATTCTGAACGTATCCTTCAGTATCCTTCTTATTCTAGCTATAGGGAATTAAATGAAATGAAGATTTGCAGCTTTGCCACTTTGAGTCTGAACTCAGACTTATCCACTTTGAGTCTGAACTCAGACTTTTCCACTTTGAGTCTGAACTCAGACTTTTCCACTTTGAGTCCGAACTCAAGACTTGAGATTGTTTGTAATCATGGCCCCTGATATGTATTATGACCCTTTATTTGGTGATAGTTCAATGTTGAAGCTTGTAATTTATGAAAAATGTGATTTTAATGGTGTGTTTTCTTTATATTTTTTAGAACTACAGACAGTTCAGCCAGCGTCATCCGCCGCACTAAGTTCCGGTCAACTGGCAGAAAATCAGTGTCAATACTGTTTGAAAATTCTTAGCAGCTTGGGCAACTATAAGCGGCACTTAACATTACACGAGGGTGGTGTCACGTTTTCTTGTGTTGTCTGTGGGAAACAGTTCTTGAGAAAAGACCATCTCAAAATACACAAACTTACCCATTTAAAGATTTTAACGCCATAATTATAAGGGCATTTGTGTAATGGTAAGATAAATAGAAAACTGATCTTGAGGTCGATTGAATGGTAGTTTGAGACTACTTTCTTTGGAACTCATGGAAGGACCATGTGGAATTAAACTAATATATCCAATTAAATGTCGTTTTGCCACAAAACAGTGAAAATAAAGGATAAAGAAACATTCACAATTTTGTTTGAAATGATAGTCTTGTTAGTTGTTAGTAGAGGACCACTCTTTCTGAGTTTTATTAAAAAAAACACTTGTTTATGGAACAGAACATAAAAGCCTACCTACCTACCCTGTATGTTTTTGTAAAGGATGTAACCCTAACCCTAACCAGTATGCCAGCCTCATGTTATGTTTGTGATAAGAATTAAAATTAGAAAATGTATAAATTTCCCATATGGAACTCTCATTGAAAATGATTATGTTTATATTTTTACCTACACTTTTTAGATGTTCTATGTTGTATATATTGTCCTAATACTTTGAAATGAATAAAGATAATGCTCTCATAATCATTGCATTATTGAGAATTGATGTAACGTGTTTTAGAAACGTGTTTTTGGTGCTTATTCCTGATATTTCTAATTTTTATGTGGTTGTAATATTTGGAATATTTTGTGGCAGAAACAAGTTGAGTTATTGGCTTCATAGCATTGGGTTATATTTCTCAATCAGTTCCGTAAACATGTTATTGACTTACAACAGACAGGATATTCCAACCGAAAAAAATGGTGGGTACGGAAGAAAACAGGAATTATGATTTCTAAGCTGCCAGATCTGGTAAACAATTCCATAGATTTATTACGGCTTTTATGAATACAATCTGGCACATCTGGATATCAATTCCTATGATTGTTTATAGCAAGGCCACACCAAAAAAAAAAACAGTTTGGTTTCGGTTACATTCTTTTCAAACAACAGGGAGGGTTTCCCACAGATTTACCATTTTTACAACTTTTTTTATGTTTTGACGTAGAGAGAGAGAAAGAGAAACAGGGATGTGATTTGTCCGCGGATCTAATGGCCCCAGCCCCCCCCCCCCCCCCCCCCCCCCCCCAATGAGATTATGAGATTAAAAAAGATAATAGTGTGCTTTTGGTTGTTAGAGTTGATATCCCAGTTTGCTTCAAATTTAAAGTCAGAAAAACCATAAAAAGTCTTCAAAAAAGCAAAGAACGTAATGGTTTCAGCAAGCCAGGTCAATCACATCCCAGGAGAAAGTTTTTGCAAACCAATTATAAAAGATTGCTGACAAAAAATCAGATCACACATTTTCATATTTCTGTTGGAAGATTTGTTTTATGGCTTACTTTTGAACTTGAATATAAAAATCTGCGGTCTATTTTTTGTCAGCAGTCCTATATAACTGGTTTCCATGGATTTTTGTAAAAATTTGCTTGTTTCAAAACAAAAAATAAAAACGTCAAAACGCTCAATCTGTGAGAGTGCAGCTTTAAGGTAGGTTTTTTAATTTCATTCGCATTTATGTACGAACATTATTGTCATCATTGGAAAATGGTGTAAAAGTAATGTTCTTTATAAAGCTCTAAATGTTTTAAACAAGACATTATTTAAAAAAAATATTTTTTATTTTTTTACCACCTTACTCTGAAAACAGTAATGTTGGCGCCTATTTCGTAGGTAGGGTCCGGTAACCAAAAGGAAATGGGTTTTTTTTAAGGCCTATGGAAAAGGGTTCCATATAAGCTTTTATCTTTTTTTCTCCTCAATCCTTTACTTGTGTTAAACTTTGTTTGCTGTATATATATTATATTATTACAAAATAGATACCCTTTAAACGGTAAACCAAACTGATACAAATATTTGCAAAAGTATCCTATTTTCTTCCTCAGCACACCACGGTTCACACAGGGGCAATACCCAGTCAACTAGCCTGATGTCAGCAGAAAACCTTGTCAAACACAGTGTGGGCACTCTGTCAACCAGCGAAGGTTTCCAGTGTGCCTATTGCCTGAAGTTTTTCTGTAACCCAAGCAGTCTGAGTCGGCACATGAAAATTCATGAGGGAGGGGTGCTTCACTCTTGTGATATTTGTGGACGAGAATTTTTAAGACGAGATGCAATGAAAAGACATAGACAAAATCATATTAAACATGTGATCTGACATCACATACAAGAACTATATACAATGAGAATGACACAGTTTTGGTTGAAATTAAAGCAATGAAAGAGTCAGTGTGATTGCCCATCATCTGTCTCCGCTCTCACGAAAAATTCATGGTAAAACCTAAACAAAAAAGGCAATTATTTATGAGACCTTTGGACGAACAAGTCTGAATTCTTGTACTTAGCATCATCATTTACAGCCAGAATCTTGAATATGAGCAAGTACAGAAAACATTTTATCAGTGCAATGCTTATATTGCAGGCTTGTAGACTTGTGCTAATTTTGAGCATTGCAGAGATAAAAACCTTTTGATAAGAACGAGTTATTGTTATTATCTATGATATGCTGTGGTTTGTTTTTATCTTTCCTTAGATTAATTCTTTGGCGATTTTAATGTTATCAAGTGCAATTTTTAATATTTATTCTTTGGTAATTGAGTGTGATTGTGTTAGTCTGATTCATAATTAATACAATTTGATATAACAAAAAGTGCGCTGTTTGAAACATTGAAAAATGCCAAGTAATAAACGAAATAAGGTATTATTGCTTTTTACTGACATTCCATTAAGTGATAAAAGGTAGCTCATGTAATTCAGCTCTTCTCTTTTTGAAGAAAAAAAGGTCTAGGTAATGTCATAGCCTTCGTGTCGTTGTCCGTGAAAAAATCAGAATACACAAACTTTAATCTTGACCTTAACTAATGAAATGTTCAAGATATTAAAATGAAACTTGGTACACATGTGGCCAGAAACAATATGAACATGTAACTCAAGGCCCATAACTCTGTCTTTAATAATTGTTGAATTATGCCCCTTTTTGACAAAAAACAACAGACGGCCATTGGTCTTCGCTCAACAGCTAACTTATCATTGTAAGAATCTTGAATAAATTTTTAAAAAATGATTTACCTTCAAAGTTATTCCACTGTGCCTTATATAAATATATACTACAGGAATATTCAAATCAGATAAGTAGTTTTAAAAATATACTATTTATACAAATTGTGCGTGATCACTTCTGATGCTATTGGGTGCAAACAGAGGTAAATCAGTTTTTTGTCATGTCATTATAATTTTTGTGTTATCTTATTATTTCAGACAACAGACAACAGATTTCCAGTCTTGCAGCATCCCTTACTCTCGGAGCAGGTCAACTTCAGGAAAATCAGTGTCGTTATTGCCTTAAGATTCTGAGTAATTCCGGAAACTACAAACGTCACATGACACTACACGAGGGCGGGGAAATGTTTTCGTGCGAAGTCTGCGGGAAACAATTTAGCCGGAAGGATAATTTAAGAGCGCATAAAGTTATACATTTGAGGATATTTTGATGGTTGGTTTTATGAGGTTAGCATTTAGTTGAGTGCAAAGTGAATAGATTCTAATAACATTTATAAAGATGCAGTTAAAGCCTTTACAATCTGAAATTTCTAGTACCTATTTTATTATTTACAAACATGTTATGATTTTAAAGAACCTTTACATCTTAACTATTTGGCAACATCAGTTGATAAACAGTGATAGAAAGTTTCAAACGTCAATGTCATACACTGTTTAATGTCGGCAATACCTTTTAATAATGAAATAAAACTTTAACAAACAAGCCCAAATTTATACCTTACCAATGTTGTAATTTGTCAACGCATTCACAGAAATCCGCGGATCTGATGGCTCGAGGAACTTATGTTTAAACTCAGTGTCTGTAAAAAAGTGTGAGTTGTGTAATTTTCATCTATTCATTAGTGGCTGACTTTTTAATACTTTTACTATGTTATTTTAATTCTTTAATAAAGTTTCGTATTTCATTTTTTGTTGTTACATCATGGTATCAAAGGAGACTTTTCGCCAATTGTTCAAAACTTTGTTGAAGTTAGCAATATTGTTAATATCATTGCTGTTAATTTAATTTCTCTGGAAGCTTTATGGATCTTCTGGAGACAAATGTTTCAGATGTAATTGTTAAATATAGTAGCACATCATCAAATATTTCACTTAAACTTACGAGTTAACAACGATGTTGTTTATCACACTGTTAACTTTAACAAAGTTCACAATAATCGCCCTATTGTTGGTGCTTCATTTCATAACTATAATGTGGATCTTAAGTTTAATTGGAAATGTTTGTGTAAATAATTTAAGTCCTTTTTACAAGAACAGTAATGTATAAATCATTTTGGTTGTTTGATGTACTACAGTTGTTTATTCGGCCCTTTTTGGGACCAAAATTCGGCCCCGTTCCCCTTCTTAAAATCCCCTTTATTTATATTTTTAGCAATATAGTGCCAATTTAATGAATATGTCCATGTTTGTTGAATTAAATTTTTGAAAACCAGTTGAATATTAAATGAATCATGTTTGTATTTTGCCCCCTTTGGCCAAAACCATTTTATTTTTTCAGGGCCCCTTCACCATTTCTTTAAAAGTGAAAAAACAGGGTACAAGATAGAGAATATTCATGCAATTTTGTTTCTTTACTTGGAAGAATGATTTACAATTTGTCATTACAATATAACTGAACCTGTACCGTTTCAGCCTTCGGTCCGAAACCATTTACCTCAAACCAGGCGGGTAGATTCCAGTGTCCTCATTGCGACAAAGTGTACAGTCACCGACCAAGTTTGTATCGCCACATAAAGCAGCATGAAGTCGAGAAACCGTTCAGGTGCGAGCTCTGTGGACGACGCTTCACGAGAAAAAATAATCTTCAGATGCATCGACTCTATCAACATGTTATGAATAAGGACAGAAATCAATTTACCGAACAGCTTGAGTGATTATAATAATCTAGTACCATTGCTTATGGTCAAACTCTAGTGATTTTTTAAGAGTTTGCTGTGATAAAAAAAATCTTTTTCCAAAGTGTGAATAATAAGGCCTAACAAAAAAATGTTTGTTTCGGATAATCCAACCCAACCTAAAAAAAGCCCCTGACCCTAGCATTTTTATTAATTAAAAAAAAACACGAAAAAAAGGTCTTCCGGCCATAAACACCATTTTGTTTAAACAAAAGCTGTTTTTATTTTTTTGACAGAGATAAGGCTCGATAACAACAGCAGTATATGAGTGACATTTGAAAGAAATAGTGCTAGTTGCTAGAAAATGATCTTGACAAAGTATACTTGAAAAAAATCCATACATACCCTACCTAATTCTTTTTGGGATGTTACCCTAAATAAAAGAATAATTTTAAAGATCTTAAGTGGTATTGTACAAATCAAGCTGATCTCATAAATCTAGTGACAAGATAATCTTGATTGATGTGCTTCAAGCCTTCCAGGGATCAATTTTTTAAGATTTGGCCCATTTAAATGGACTGAAGATCACGTTTTATAGGCTCAGCTATTAAAAAGAATTAAAAGAATGTATATTGAACTGAATTGTTGTTTGTTTTTCATAATTATATATAATAGTTCAAGTTAGCAATCTCTTAAACTGTCTGTTGAAGTTTTCATTTATATTGTTATTGCAGAATAAAAGTTCAAATCCGAAAAACGTGATTTAGCCTTTCCTACAAAAATATGATTAAACGGAACTCTGTTTGCACAAAACATTAACAGATTACAAAAATTGAAGCTGGTTAAATCTCTTGCCAGCCTGTAAATTCAAGTTGTATTCTAAAGGTTCGTAGAGTATTAATTTTGCCACTGTTCTGCAAGTAAAAAACTGTTCGGGTCTATTATCCTGTACTTAAAAATGATTTCACACAGGCAAAAATGATTCCCACACAGGCAAGAATAATTTCACACAGGCAAAAATGATTTTACACAGACTACCAACTACACAAATTTAAGAGTCCCATATAGTTTTATGTTAAAGCACCACCAGGGGAAAAAATTGTTATCTTGGCTTTCTTGAACCCAACATTTAGTGTCAATTGTTATTCTTATATATCAGCTTGTAACTATCTACAGAAGTCGTTGTCATTTCAGAATACAGCCAATACCTCGAGGTTGGAGAAAATACACTGTGGGGCTACCAGTGTCAGCATTGTGAGAAATCTTACACTCATCGATCGAACCTGAATCGACACATGAGACAACACACGGGAGATAAACCGCACAAGTGTAACACGTGTGGAACTAGCTTTACCAGAAGTGACACACTCAAGCTGCATATACTAAATGCGCACATGTTGAACAAGAAATCGTGAAACTTGAATCTTTTCACATTTAATGTGATTAAAATCATGATCGATGACTACATTCTGAATATCGTTGCTTTTTTTGCATAGGCTGGTTTGCATAAAAGCCTGAAAAGTGCTTCATTGGTACCAGAATTAAAATTGGGGCCTAGCATAAAGCCAACATAATAAATGTTCTACCTTGGCCTTGTGTGATAAGGTTTATCAATTGACTTTTAAAACAGAGTCTGATATTAGTAGCTATAAAATTGTTTTAAACAAAGACAATAAAAAATAAAAAGTACAGTTCAGGTTTTGTATTGTTTTTGTTTTAAATTAGAGAAACAGTTATTGTTTATCAATACTTGCATGTAATCACCATACCATATTTCTATACAAAAATATAGAGAGGAGTTGTGAAGTGGTTCTCTAGTCTTCCAGACATAACAAACAATGTATGAAACGTTGGGCTGATTGTTCAGAACTTTGTTAAAGTTTAACAATGTTGTTAGAACCATCGTTGTTAACTTTCAAGTCTTTAGAATTTTAATGGATACCCTTTGATCTGCAGTATTCTTAACAAGATTTGAGACAACGTTTTCAGATTTACTTGTTTTATTTAAATATATGGGTCAATAATAAGCACATCCTCAAATATTTCATGTTAAAAAGTTAACAACGATGTCGTTAATCACGTTGTTAACTTGAACCAAGTTCTGAACAATCCCATTACTATGTAGAAATTTTAAACAATAGTATATACAAGTCGAACTTAATAGTGTTTTCTATGAGATATTTTATTTTTTCAGCCGATTTTCTAAACCAGTCTGGATCATCTTGGAACCAAACGCGGGGCGGTTTCCAGTGCCCGCAATGCTTGAAGTTGATTCGGAACCGGCAGAACATCAGTCGTCATATGTTGCTACACACTGGGGAGCGACCATACAAGTGTGACCTGTGCGGGATGACCTTTAATAGGAGTGATAGTTTAAGAGTGCATAAGTTCAACAAACATGAAACAAAACCCGTGTACAAAGTTGTATAACTGATTCTTTGACGATGTGTTTACTGAAGTAAAAGATGTCAAGCTTGCAATAATTGGTGTATTGTCCAGAACTGATTCTTTGACGGATGTGTTTACTGAAGTCAAGTTTGCAATAATTTCGGTGGATTGTACAGAAATTTGTTAAAGTTAACGACGAGTAATGAGATTGTTGTTAATTTCATTTTGTGGAAGAGTTGCTGATATGTTCATATATTTGAGTAAAATAAGTACAACTTAAACAGTAACGTTGTTTCGAATTTTTAGAAATACTCCAGATCACAAGTGTATCCATTAAAAATCCAGAGCAGTAAAGATTTGAAAGTTAACAATGATGATGTTAACAACGTCGTTAACTGGGACAAAGTTATCAACAACCAGTCCTATGTTGATGTAAAAATGATTTTTAAATGGCTTGCAAGTATGCACATATTTAAGGGTGAAAGGTCTTTCAGAACGCAAACAATTAATTTTGAAGCATTCTCTATTGCGAAGCTGTTTAAATTTATTTCAATAAAAACTTGATGCTCCTGAGGAGATGAAAATAAAAACATGGCATATTGGTAAATTGTTTTTGTGACTTGGGAAGCTGACGATTGCAAAATCATGTTTTCTTAGACTATTTTCCAGTCTGATAAGCCTTTTAGTGTTCACATTATCTTACCGATTCAAAAGAATCAAAATATTTCTCTTATTATACATACCAACTACACATGATGAAATCATAGAAAGAGGCTTGACACCAATACACACATATATAGATCTGTATGTAGTCATTTCTAAATAAGGCATATTAACAAAAATCATGGGAAGAGACCACATATATATATATAGATCTGTATGTAGTCATTTCTAAATAAGGCATATTAACAAAAATCATGGGAAGAGACCACATATATATATATATAGATCTGTATGTAGTCATTTCTAAATAAGGCATATTAACAAAAATCATGGGAAGAGACCACATATATATATATAGATCTGTATGTAGTCATTTCTAAATAAGGCATATTAACAAAAATCATGGGAAGAGACCACATATATATATATATAGATCTGTATGTAGTCATTTCTAAATAAGGCATATTAACAAAAATCATGGGAAGAGACCACATATATATATATAGATCTGTATGTAGTCATTTCTAAATAAGGCATATTAACAAAAATCATGGGAAGAGACCACATATATATATATAGATCTGTATGTAGTCATTTCTAAATAAGGCATATTAACAAAAATCATGGGAAGAGACCACATATATATATATAGATCTGTATGTAGTCATTTCTAAATAAGGCATATTAACAAAAATCATGGGAAGAGACCACATATATATATATATATAGATCTGTATGTAGTCATTTCTAAATAAGGCATATTAACAAAAATCATGGGAAGAGACCACATATATATATATATAGATCTGTATGTAGTCATTTCTAAATAAGGCATATTAACAAAAATCATGGGAAGAGACCACATATATATATATAGATCTGTATGTAGTCATTTCTAAATAAGGCATATTAACAAAAATCATGGGAAGAGACCACATATATATATAGATCTGTATGTAGTCATTTCTAAATAAGGCATATTAACAAAAATCATGGGAAGAGACCACATATATATATAGATCTGTATGTAGTCATTTCTAAATAAGGCATATTAACAAAAATCATGGGAAGAGACCACATATATATATAGATCTGTATGTAGTCATTTCTAAATAAGGCATATTAACA
The DNA here is from genome assembly GCF_026914265.1 of Mya arenaria. Lineage (NCBI taxonomy): Eukaryota > Metazoa > Mollusca > Bivalvia > Myida > Myidae > Mya > Mya arenaria. Next base: position 38,893,788 of record NC_069131.1, read on the forward strand.
AAAATCATGGGAAGAGACCACATATATATATAGATCTGTATGTAGTCATTTCTAAATAAGGCATATTAACAAAAATCATGGGAAGAGACCACATATATATATATATAGATCTGTATGTAGTCATTTCTAAATAAGGCATATTAACAAAAATCATGGGAAGAGACCACATATATATATATAGATCTGTATGTAGTCATTTCTAAATAAGGCATATTAACAAAAATCATGGGAAGAGACCACATATATATATAGATCTGTATGTAGTCATTTCTAAATAAGGCATATTAACAAAAATCATGGGAAGAGACCACATATATATATATAGATCTGTATGTAGTCATTTCTAAATAAGGCATATTAACAAAAATCATGGGAAGAGACCACATATATATATAGATCTGTATGTAGTCATTTCTAAATAAGGCATATTAACAAAAATCATGGGAAGAGACCACATATATATATATAGATCTGTATGTAGTCATTTCTAAATAAGGCATATTATAAAAAATCATGGGAAGAGACCACATATATATATAGATCTGTATGTAGTCATTTCTAAATAAGGCATATTAACAAAAATCATGGGAAGAGACCACATATATATATATAGATCTGTATGTAGTCATTTCTAAATAAGGCATATTAACAAAAATCATGGGAAGAGACCACATATATATATATATAGATCTGTATGTAGTCATTTCTAAATAAGGCATATTAACAAAAATCATGGGAAGAGACCACATATGTATATATAGATCTGTATGTAGTCATTTCTAAATAAGGCATATTAACAAAAATCATGGGAAGAGACCACATATATATATATAGATCTGTATGTAGTCATTTCTAAATAAGGCATATTAACAAAAATCATGGGAAGAGACCACATATATATATATAGATCTGTATGTAGTCATTTCTAAATAAGGCATATTAACAAAAATCATGGGAAGAGACCACATATATATATATAGATCTGTATGTAGTCATTTCTAAATAAGGCATATTAACAAAAATCATGGGAAGAGACCACATATATATATATAGATCTGTATGTAGTCATTTCTTAATAAGGCATATTAACAAAAATCATGGGAAGAGACCACACATCAACACATACAGTCAGTTCTAAATAAGGGTATAACAAAAATCTTCAATTGGTAAAAAGTTATCTCCAATCTGATAAAAAGTTATCTGCAATATGGTAAAAGTTATCTCCAATCTGATAAAAAGTTATCTGCAATATGGTAAAAGTTATCTCCAATCTGATAAAAAGTTATCTGCAATATGGTAAAAAGTTATCTCCAATCTGATAAAAAGGTTATCTGCAATATGATAAAAGTTATCTCCAATCTGATAAAAAGGTTATCTGCAATATGGTAAAAGTTATCTCCAATCTGATAAAAAGTTATCTGCAATATGGTAAAAGTTATCTGCAATCTGGTAAAAAGCAAGCACTGTATTTGTGTGGGTTGTATGATAATATTATATAAATAGTTGCTTTTGCTTGTCCTCCTGTTTGCATGTCGCATGGGAACAAACACTAATTATGATATTCACAAGCTTGTACTTGGAAAAAAATGAAAAATAGTAATAATGTAATTGAAAATGACTAGATAAAATTGAAATTGATCAGATTAAACAAAGTTTTCCAACTTTTTTTTCCAGACTTGGAACTCGACCCTGAGTTTGACGAGAAGAGTGCAGAGGAGTTTAACACTGAAATTGCCACGTGTCAATTATGCAGCAAATTCTTTCACACGGGTGAGAGACTGGCTCGACACATGCGATTGCACACGGGCGAGAAACCATACAAGTGTTTGTTCTGCCCAAAGACATTTGCGGATCGATACAACATGACGAAACATGTGCGAACCCATACGGGCGAAAAACCATTTGAGTGTCACGTCTGTAAACAGAGGTTTAGCTGTGCTAGTAATAAAAAACGACACCTGATTAGATGTATGAGAAAAAACGATATTTAAACCATGAATTTTAGGACTTGTTGACATATACTATTGATCATAATTCCTAATTCTTATGTTCTTGATTGTGTAATATTTTGCGGCTTCTTTGTAAATATTTGTGTAGGTTGTCTTAATTCAACGAGGGGTGTATTTTTGCCAGTATTCGCTATTCCGTGATCGTTATCACTTATTAAGAACATTGCTAATTGAAACAATGGCTTGTAAGAATAACTACTATAAAGATACGGAAACAAATCATGTCAGCCAGGAAGCACAGGTTCTGCAAAAATCATGAATAAAAGGACCTCACAAATTTGAAGCAATTTATGAAAAGAAAAATTCTGTAAGGTGTTCCATAAGGTTCATGAGGATATGGTAAACCTACAAGTGAAGTGTTGTTGTAACAATGTCACTGTTCTTAGCCATTTACATGAGAAACAGTCGTTTGAGATGTGTTGTTTGAAGTGTCTGTGTTGATTTTACAGTGGAAAATTGTCTCTTGAATGGTTGGACCTTTATTTTTAGCTAATTCAGGTGCTACTTACTTATGTTGCTTACATTCTGCTCCTGTACAAACAGTTATAGAGCTATGCAAAATCAAAACTAGTCTTGCTTGCTTTGAATGTATAATGCTTAAACAATAATTTTTAATTGTTTGAAATAAATATATATGAAAACACTTAATTACATTTCCTGTCAATTTGCGTTCAATTTGTTTCACATGCCTGGTCAATCTGATACATGTACGTTTTTCCGTAAAGTTTTAGACTTTCTTACAAATATTAAAAGTCCGCCAAACTCTCTACGTACAAATGTTAAAGAAACCGTTGGACTGTCTTTAAAATGTTCAGAGTCCACAGGACTATCTTCTTACTAATATTTCGAGTCTGCCAGACTACCTTCTTACAAATTTGCTTGGTGCAGGGTGCTTCACCCTCTTTCGCCCCAATTGGGAGCCTCCTGTGTCAGCCCCCCCTCCCGCACCCACCACCCCTACCCCCCAAAAAACTCATGACCGAAATATTTCAGCCCTTCAACTTCCAGGTCAATCGCATCCCTGATCAATGAGTTGCAGACCCCCCTTATTATTGTCCAACCCTGTAGTATGAATAATTGAAGAATAGATTAGTCAACAACTCTTGTATGAATAAGATTAAAAGGTTTTTACACAATTTAATAGTAAATTTGTACGTCTTACAGGTGAAGGCAGTCAATCTCCGCGAGGATGGCCGGACTACAGTCTTTACTTCTGCCCATTCTGCAACCGAAACTTCCTTACAGAAGAAAAGTTCAACGCCCACGTGAACACACATACTTCCATTGTTACCAAGCCGTTTAAGTGTGAACTATGTGTGAAATCGTTCAGTGACAAACCAAATCTTAGGAAACACATGAGAATCCACACAGGCGAGATGCCGTACGAGTGTAGCGTGTGTTTAAGACGATTTCGTAGCTCGAGTAACAGGAATAGACACCTGAGTGTACATTATAAGAAAGTTGAAACTCCAAGTATAAACTAAAACATGGATTAACCCTTTCTTAAAAGTTGCGCCTTAAATTACTATCGATAGACCCATTGGTACGCCTTTTTACCCAAGGTATATTATGAGGGAATTACGCTTTTTAACTCCTATTGATAGCCTCATGAACTTTTTTACTCTTAAGTGATTTAATGAGGGAATTAACAAGGGGTGGAAATATGGCCACTTCCCTATGAAGGAAGATTCAAAAATAACTGCTTGATTTATGGACCTGTGTGGAAGTTAGGATAGTTTTTATAGTGAAATATATGTGAAACCTGGGACATGTTGTATTTTACCATGGTTTTATAACTTAATCTTTCCAACACAAATTCTGTAAATATGCGAAAACATATGGTGATGAAATGATTGTTCGAGGTTGTAGCAAAAATAAATATTCAGAAATGTTTTTTTCTAGTCATTCATTTGAAAGTACCTCAAAATATCCTAGCAACAGCGTTTCGCCTGTCAGTTTTTCTCTAATCACTTTAAGCCTGATGGATGTCTTGATCCGTCGTAAAGTCATAATTTTTATGCCATTAAAATATTTTACTCGTTAATATTTCAGTTAAGACCTCAGATGGCTTCCAGTGCATTTTGTGCGGAAAATCAAGTTTCCGGTCTCGTGTGGACATCACACGTCATCTGCGTGTCCATACCGGAGAGAAACCATTCAAGTGTAACGTCTGTGGCCGCGGATTTACTCAGAAAGCGCACATGCGATCACACATGCTCGTTCATATGAATATTGACACCGTAGAATGAGCGAAATTAGCTTTATTAACTGGAACCAGCCCAGGGGTAATGTATCAAAATGGAACAAAAACGACGTCATAAGATAATTATCAAGCGGACAGTAATTGAAACTGCACTGTCACAGATGTGTGTTTTGACAATTTTTCTTATTCTTTTATCTTGGAATGAGCCAATTTTTTGTGTAAATGTCGGGAAACCAGTGATACATTTAGACTGCTGACAAAAGATCAGGTGGCAGTTTTTCATATTTACGCTCGAAAGTGTACGTACTAACGTTTTATGATTAATGAAATTTTCGGCAGTTTTCTAAATAATTTAGGTCTGTTCTATTGTGAATTATCTTATATGACTGAATTGAAGGCATTAATGCCTAAATAAGCTGATTCTGAGACAAAATTGTCAAAACTGTCATTAAGAGAAATTGAAGCTTTAAAGAACATACTGATTACACTGCTTAAAAGTGCCAAGGTTTACCAGTGAAAGGCATGTGAGAATTATAACCACTGACAAGAGCTTATACATTAGGGACATGTCAATCTTGGTATATACAGAAGCATTTTGTGTGTGAGGCCATTTTTAGTGCCTCAAATGTACCTTTTTATGTTATTGTATGTTGTGTTTTATATAATTTGTGGAATATTCCATAAAAGCCTTAACTTTATGACTGTAGGGACATGTTCATCTGAGCTATACTGAAGCATTTTGTGTGCAAGGTAATTAATAAGGCCTCAGATATTTCTAAAACAAATCACAGGGTTCGAATTTAACTTTGAGGAGCACTCGCAAAATTTTGCGAGTGCTTTTTGAGGCAACTCGCAAAATGAAAAATCAACTTGCAATTTTATTATTTGCTTTATTCCCTTATAATATTGTCAAATTTAAGTAGAAATTTACACCTAAGACAAATTATGAATATTAAAACGTATCAATCTTGAGTAACTCAACTACTAGAACTTGTTGATGGCTTTTTCTTTTTGGGGAGTAAGGAAAGACTCATCAGATGCTAGACGCTTTTTGATTACAAAGCTGTCCAATAATTTGACATTGTTCACTTTGTATATTTACCCTCGCCATCGGGTAATATCCATTCGGCAAGCACGGTACAGATTTCATTAAGTCTAAAAGCAATAACATTATAAATTTAGAATAAATGAAAGAAACAGTAAAATTAATCTAGCGAGGATGCTCTGGACCATGAAATATATCGATCGACGAAGTCTATTCACTTTGACAGTTCGGCGGAAATATATCAAAGGTTGATGGGGTTTACATATAGTGCGCGGTGATTACGTCATTTGTATTCACTTTGTATTATGCACGCCTCGGAAAAATTCGAGATAAAACTCGGCCTTTTCCGTATTTGTTATATTTTTGAAAACTTACTAGAGCGTGACTCCGTACTGTCTTTTTTATACTGGTAGTGTAAACATGCCACTTATAGGGTGTGAATTAAGTTCATATTTATTCTACTTTTCTTTTAACATTTTGTGGTCTAGAAAAAGCCACTCGCAGAATTTTGCGAGCTTGAATAAAAGTCACTCGCAATTTTCAAATGTCGCTTGCATTTTGCGAGTATGCGAGTCTAAGTTCGAACCCTGAATCATGTTATTGTATGTTATGAACTTGGATGTACTGTGAAATATTTGATAAAACCGTTAATTGTGTGTGATAAGGATTTTTAGATGTATAAGGCTGAAATTAAACAAGAAGTGCTGATTATGTTGCTTAGAACATTATAGTCTACAAAAGAATATACATTATAGCGATACTGATTTGAATTGTCAGTGTAATTTCCTCATGATTCTTTGTTCAAAATAAAACTTAAAAGAAAGCTGTTTAAAACCTTAAATGCCTACAAAACCTTTTTGTGTGTGTTGTGTTTTCAATGAATTACAGAATATTATGTAGTCAGTAGAAAAATGTTGTTTATAATAAATAAATTTGACAGTCAAAACCTTTCCTTTTCTTCACCCTCGAATTTATATGGATTTCAAATATTAAATTTTCATTGCCTGTAACGGAATCTAATATATTCAAGAATGCAGACAAATCAGGTTGCAAAAACAAACTAAACATGACTTAAAAGAGAAATTACTATTTTAGGGAAATATTGTCTGCGGATTCACAGATTTCCGTGGATCTTATGGCTGCAGGGAAAAAAAATATTAAAGAAAGTCAACTGGTTGCTTTTGGGTGTTACTTTATTTGTTGTTAATATTGACCCTTCTGAGTTTGTTACTTTATTTGTTGCTGAGTTCGGTTAAAATTTGAAGTCAGGAGAGCCTTCAAAAGGACTCCTTAAAAGCCAGGTTTGCTTTACCCCCCTTTAACCCTAAATTTAGGGTGGAAGGTGCCCCCCTAATAGTATTGCCAAAATGGTTTCTGCCCTTCATTTGCAGGGTCGATCACATCCCTGTGCTTCAAGTGATTTATTTTGTCCCTTTTCCAATGGTCGAAATTAGCACAAGCCTGCAAGCCCTGTACTGGTAAAATGTCTTCCGGGCTTGCTCAAATTTTGAATATTATATAGCAGGGCTTGTTAAAAAATTTGATGCCAAGCAATAGTATAAGAATTCGGGCTTGTTCATCAAGTAGTCTAATTTCAATGACTGCTCTTCTTTCAGTTGTGTTGGCCGAGGGCCTGCAATGCATTTACTGCAGAAAGACCTTCCGATGGAAGAAAGACATTACACGCCACATGAGAACACACACGGGAGAGAAGCCATTCTTGTGTAGTGTGTGCGGTAAAGGATTTACGCAGAAGTGCCATGTGAAATCGCATATGTTGGTGCACTTTAACCAAAATTAGGTGCTCAAAAGTGCCATGTGAAATCACTTGTTGTTACATTAGGGACATACTTTGGAACCTGGGACAGTTAGAATCGAGTAGTATTTGTTGAAGGTTGTCAGTATATAATCACAAAAAACAAATGGTTTGATATGACACAGTCCCATAACCATTTATTTTGTTAAAGAACAATTTTTAACTTTTTGAGGGTTGTACATAATATTGTTTAAACCACCCACAAACTAAGCCAGTCACTGTTTATATCTACCACTTCACCTGATCTAAATCAATAATGGCTGACTGCTGATTAACTGAAATGAAGAGAAAAACTCGAGAAAACTGTCTCACATTGGACAAAATATAATGTTGACCACTAAAAGATTTTGAAACAGTCCCAAGTTGGAGTTTTTTCACTGTTCTGCTTCATTTGTTGTGTGAGTTACTAAAAGCAGAGTAGTACACTAAAGAGCCATGTGACATTGTGAATAAACCGGGGTACTTCGGGAATAATTAAGACTGGATTCTATTTTCGTGAAGGGCATGATGGTCTTAAATAGGCATAATTTTGTGCAGCGTCACATAAATTTTGACTGAGTGTCTTCAATTTAGATTAAAAAAATCACTTTTGGGGTATAATAATTTATAAATATCTCATTTTTTGTCAGAAGTATTGAATTTGAGGCCATTTAAAGATGGCGTCTGATGTGAAACTACTGTAGGGTTGGCCGTGTGCAATCACACATCCTCACTGAGCCGATCGACAATAAATAAGCCACAGATGGCTGCGTTGAAGTTCAGAAGTTTCCGGAAGTGTACTTAAAATATTATCAGAGACTTAATTGGAGTTTTTTCATTCTTCTGATTGTTTTGTTGTGTTAACTGCCTAAACAAAGTGTTTTTTCGTGCCATCAAAGATAATGATATGAAATATAGGTGTTAATACCATGATAGACTAGGTCATGCTAGATTGAGTGAAAATTGATGTTGTTTCGTATACAGGCCTCAAATCAGACCAATACTTGGATAAGTGTCATTGTTTCTTAAACAATCCTCAAATCAGACTTCTACTTGGATAATTAAGTGACTTTTTCATGGATGAGTGTCATTGTTTCATGACTTTTCCTCGAAACAGACTTGGATAAGTGTCAAAAACTTTCCTTGAATTAGACCCATTCTTGTACAAGTGTCAAAAACTTTCCTTGAATTAGACCCATTCTTGTACAAGTGTCAAAAAAAATCCTTGAATTAGACCCATTCTTGTACAAGTGTCAAAAACTTTCCTTGAATTAGACCCATTCTTGTACAAGTGTCAAAAAAAATCCTTGAATTAGACCCATTCTTGTACAAGTGTCAAAAAAATTCCTTGAATTAGACCCATTCTTGTACAAGTGTCAAAACAATTTCTTGAATTATACCCATACTTGGATTAGTGTCAAAAAATTCCTTGAATTAGACCCATACTTGGATTAGTGTCAAAAAATTCCTTGAATTAGACTCGCACTTGGATGAGTGTCATTGTTTTATGAACATTCCATGAATTAGACCAAATATCTTGGATACCTGTCATTGTTTCATGTACATTTGTAAATAAAAAAGTTACAATTGATTTGTTGTTTCTTTACAGAAACCTGAGGTTTACTTCATTGCATATTCAAAATGAAGGTCTAAAATGATATTGCAGTTTTAATAGGCCTTACAATTTTTTGGTATTTGTTGCTGTAACACAACCCTACCTAATAAATGCCGGCGATCCTTGTTTATATATTAAGTGGGGATGTTACCCCGAACAGTTTTTTTTTTAGCCCTTATGTAATTAATTGTGGAAAATATTCATTATTGTTTCAGTTAACACAGCAGAGGGCCTTCAATGCAAGTTGTGCGGGAAGCTATATCGATGGCGGAAGGACATGAATCGACACATGAGAAAACACACGGGAGAGAAGCCTTATACGTGTGACGTGTGTGGGCGTGGATTTTCGCAGAAATACAACATGAAGTCACATATGTTGATTGTTCACTTAAAACCATTTGAGGGAACCCAAACATAAAACAGATTATTATGAATAAGCGGACAAATTTGTTTTTGTTGTTAATCGAAGTATTATAAGCTTTATATACAGATTGTGAACTTCTCTTAATGGACTTTTCAAAAAAGATTGATTTCGAATCTGATTGGCCAGTTGCGGAATTTTTTTAATTTGATTTGTGCAGAAATGGATTTATTTATAAACAATTGTCAGAGTTTTAGGATAAATATAATAAACGAGCAGAAGTTACAAAAACAGAAGAAAGACCTCGCGCAAATGTGTGTTCGGTTGTATGGGGATTTTTGCAGAAAATTTAATCACACCAATAGAAATGAAACATGACTGTGGAAGATTTGAGTCGTAGCCTTACGCGGCTTATTATAAGTTCTCAGGTGTACCTGTCAAGATTTGAGCAGAATCTTTGCGAGAAATGTCCTTTGGATATTTTTTTTATTGAAACCCAGTTTAAGCCAAAAAATGAGGTTAATTCTGTTAAGAGCACTTCTTATTTTTCTAGTGTGTCATCTGATTGTCTGGAATTTAATGAAAAAAAATTGTGATAGACATAACTGCTTTTGATTAATATTTGAAAGCCAAAAAGTTATATATTAATGGACAACTGTTGGTGCTTAAAGTTGTAAGTCCAATTTGAAAGTGTGAAAGGTGTAATTAAAATATGTAAAATTTTGTTTTTCATTTTTGTTTATTTGCACAAAGTTGTAAATCCAATAAATATGTTCAGAATTTTGCCTGTTCACGTAATCATGGATGCTGTTGTTGTTTTTCGAAGGTTTTTATACAATGAGGACCTCACAATTCATTACATGGAGTTTCTTTGTAAATATTTAATGCTTTATGATGAATGACTACATTTGTTCCCAAAATGTTTGAAAAAGTACTCTGAGAATTTTGCCCCAAAACTGGAATTTTTTTTTAGCTAGGGTGCACATCTTCCACATATAAACTGGTAAAAAGCCCTGACCTTAATTAGAATTTGAGAATTGGAGTAATATTATTTTTTTTGGTATTTATTTTTCACATTACTCCTTTTTGTTTACAGCCAGAATTCTCCAAGGCTTCAAATGCAGCTACTGCGGAAAAATCATGAAACAGAAGGTGTCGATGGATGTTCACGTACGAGTTCACACAGGAGCGAGGCCGTTTAAGTGCGAGTTGTGTGAACGCAGCTTTAAACAAAAGGCACATCTGCAAGCGCACATGCTGAGCCATTTGAACAGAATGTGAATCATTTGTTTAGTGTTAACACGTTAAGCTTAAATATTCTTGTGCCTGGTTCGTTGGAAGTAAACAAGCCTAAATTTGTTTATAAACAATCATTGTAGGTTTGAAACAAGACACTTCAAATACATGGATTGATTTTTAAACAAAGCTCATCTTCAAGCACATGTCCTCAGCCATTTTAATAGCATGTGAACAGCTAGTGTTGTGTTAGAAAGTGAAATTTGTTCTAATGTCAAGTACTAAAAATCATTCATAGGCCTGGTCGACCTTATTTATGAAATAAATCATGGTTTTTGCCTTCATGTTGAAATATTTGTTCACTGTCTAGGCTTAAAAACATTTTTTTTAAAGCCTACCGACCCTACCAGTTTTTGAAAAGTGTGATTGTGGAACTGATTATTTTTGACAAATACAGCCACTTTTACCATTTTTGCTCCTGCCATATCATTTCTTCAACAAATTCTTCTCAAATTTAAACCCCAGACGTAAATGTATATGGACCAAAGGCTTATTCTCCTCTGTTTAGTAGAGGCTTAGTAAAGCTTTTTACAAATTCAAAAAAAGATTTTTCAGCAATATATCAAAAGGTTAAAACCTAATAACAAAAATACTTTTACATTTTTTTTTAATCATGAAATGATTGTTTTTGCTGATGTATAATAGTTGTGCGTGTTTAATCATTCCTTTATGTCAATTTTTCATTTCATTTTGAAAAGAAATGGCCTTTTCATGAAACGCTGTAAAATTTTCCCAATTTGTAGTGTTTATGTGTTTAAAATTTTCAAAATTTGCTGAAAAAGTCCTGAAATGTGATGTCATAGTTTTACCCATGACGCAAAATGGCGGCACGCTTGTCGAGCCATGTTTTAAAGGTCAATGTTACATATTTTCAATGTAATTATGATTGTCTTATGAGTAAAACAGATATCACAGGACATAAAAAAATGTCGATTTCAAAATTCTGCCTTGACCTTTTTCTGGATGTCACTGGTCTTGCTTTAAAATGTAAAATTTGTTTTCTTGTTTTATTAAAAAATGTTTGTATTGAATTTCTTGTTTTGTTGAATTGCTCTTGTTGATAAGTTAATTATATTTTGTTATGTATATCTTGTTTTAATGTTGTATGATTGTTGATCTAATAAAAAGAGAACAAGCAACTGCATAATATGTATACGTATTTTTTTGAAAATTCTATTGGTTCACAGTAGTGATGTTCCGATGATCGATTATAATCGAAAATCGATTGGTTGGGCCTGAAATCGGTGACAATCGATAGTATTTAGTTATAATAGATTACTGAAAAAAACAAAAACATCAATAAATAAATATTAGTAAGTGTTCAGATGTTTATCTTTAAAAATGGCTGATGAAATAACTTCGATCATAGACATAAAATTTATGCATATAATGATTAAGAGTTTAATATTGTACATGAATAAAACTACAACTCGGGTACTATCTAGTATTTTAAAAACCAATTGTACTATCGATAATCGGTTACTTGAGTGGAACCGATCATCGATAGTAAAATTGGAACCGATTCCCAACACTAGTGCACAGACATTATTGTATTGTCAATTCCAAAAAGTTTTCTCCTTGATTTAAAGCTGCACTCTAACAGATTGACTGTTTCGACAACTTTTTATTTTATTTTTTGTATTGTCTTTCAGCAGTTTTCCAAACAAATGAGATCAGATTCTGTCCTATTTTGTGAGTTATCTTATAGGACTGAATTGAAGGCATTGATACCAAAATCAGCTGATTCTGAGGCAAAACTGTCTATCTGTGAGAGTGCCGATTTAAGCTGGTCTTTTAGTGTATTTGTCTTAGTTTTGGCTGCATCATTGGCATTTAACTTGCACCTTGGTTAGTATTTAAAGGCATTCGCATGAAACCCGGCACACTGCTTCACTATGACTTGAATTGCATGTGTGGCAAGTCGCATAACTCTGTGCAGAGTGAAGGACTTGGTTTTATTGGAAATACAAAATTTGGTTACAAAATAACATATTCAATAGTTCTGAAAAACAAATCCTTTCTTTTGTAGTGAGGACACCAGACGGGATGTATATGTGTTGTCTATGCCAAAAGGTTATGAAGAAGCAGTCGGATATTCTCCGCCATATTCGTGTACACACAGGAGAGAAACCGTACAAATGTGAAGTGTGCGACAAACGTTTTAGACAAAAAACTCATGTCAACTCTCATATGATAATGCACTTGAATACACAGAACCAGGGTTCTAGCCATCCTTAAGTGGGAATCTAGCTAGGGGGATCCATGGTTCTAGCAAGAGTGAACTAGTGTTCAAGTTAACCAGGAATCCAGGTATAGTGAACCAGGGAGCTATCCAGCTGGAATGAACCAGTGTTTAAGCTTAAGTGAACCAGGGTATAAACTAGTTTACCAGGGCTCCAGGTCTTGTGAACCAGGGAGCTATCCAGCTGGAATGAACCAAGGATCCTGGGGCAAAGTGTTCTTGCTTTAGTGAATGAGGGTTCATCTATAGTGAACCAGGGATCCAGGCAAAGGGAACCAGTGTTCTTGCTTTAGTGAATGAGGGTTCATCTATAGTGAACCAGGGAGCCTTAGAGTGAATCAGGATTCGAGGTAGAGGGAACCAAGGATCCAAGTAGAGGGAAATGGTGTTCTTGCTTAAGTGAGTGAGGGTTTTAGCTATAGTGAACCAGGGAGCCATTTAGAGTGTATTAGTATTCTAGCTAGAGTGAACTAGGGATCCGAATATAATGACAGTGTTCTAGTAGTTCTTTCATTCAAGAGGTCATGTGTAAACACCACCAAACAGAATGTACCATCTAGTTCCATGCCAAAAAGAAGTCAAAGACCTTTATGGATGTATACAGGAGTATATGATTTAGAAACATTATCAAGTTATTTAACCTGTGTGGGTTTTTTTATAGTATGTTTTAATTATAATAGTTTGTTGTTGTGTATTTAAGGAGAAAATATTTTTGGTAGACAAAAACAAATGGCTGTTGATTGCATATAATATGACAGTGAGTGAAATTGATATATGTTCATATTTATGTTTCATTAAGTAAAGATTTACCTCTATATTTTGCTCTTTATTTGTATAATTTATATATATTTTAATAGTTTGTAAACAAATATATAACATAGCATATATTTGTTTAAGTTAATATTTATCTGTACAATTGTATACTATTTGTGTACATGTGAAGACATTCAATAAGAAAGAGAGGATCCAAAATATATTTATACAGTTTTTATTTTTTATTTATTTTTTATTAGAATTGGCAAAGTTACCAAAAATCTGTATGTCATAATTAACGAAATAATAATCGGCATAATTAACAGATAATAAATTGGCATAATAAACAGAAAAAAGTGGTAAAACCAAAAACAAAATTGGCATAATAAACGAAACACAATTTGCATAATAAACCCAAAGAAAAATTGGCAAATTATTTTGTCTTTGAGAATCCCTTCAAACTGTACTAGATTTACATGATTGTGTTATTTCATTCTGTTATCATCTCTTTAGTTTATTTCTATCAGTCAAAATGAAATTGAAAGTATTCTTGTTGACATCTGTTTTTTTACCTTTTTCAGCTCGAAGTCCAAATGGCTTATTGTGCGGTATATGTGGAAAGGAGTTTAAGAGACGGTTTGATATGTCCCGCCACATGAGAAGTCACACGGGAGAGAAACCATTCAAGTGTGAAATATGTCATCGAGGTTTTAATCAGAAGACACACTTGGGCTGTCATATGTTAACTCATTTGAAATACGTCTGACAAGGGTGGAAAAAAGTAGGTTCATGTGGAAATCTTCAACCAAAATATTTCCATGTTTAAAGGTGCACAAATACATAATAGGTTGATTCCAAAAAAAGATAATCTTAATGTATTTTTATGTATGAACTATTTTGACTATAATGATAAAATCTATTTACCGTTAGGTACAGATAAAAAAATATTAGCCTTTATAAATGTTATCTTAAATTAGAAAACATTTAAATCCAATGAATGACTCAACTGAGAAGTGTATGTTTGTGAGAACAAGATCAAGTGATTTGTTGTGAAACATTGAATCATGAATTGTGTTAGCTCTTAGAATCAATGACTATGTTGACTATTTTAAATGAAACAGGAACCATTATGTTAACTGGTTATGGAATGCATTATGTTGATGGATTATTGAAACCATAATGTTGACTTTTTCTTGAATAAGTCATGTTGACTCCTAGTATTAATGTGGACTTATTTTAGAATGAATCAGTTAATAATGTAGACTTATTGTAGAATGAATCATTATTTTCATCTATTGTGAATTGAATCATTATGTTGGCCTACTTAGAATGAATCATTATTTTCACCTACTGCATTATGTTGACCTAATAAAGTTGTATTATTTTCACTTATTGAAAAATGAATTACCTTTTTGTATGTTTATTCATTGTAGAATGTATTTTTATGCTGACCTATTATGTCATTAAATGTAGAAAATATCATTATGTTTACTTTGTGTGGAATTAATTATTATGTTGTCATTATTTTATAATTAATTTATACATGTAATCATGTTGGCTTTAAATTGTTAAATGAAACATCAGATAATTCTTGAATAAATCATAATGTTGACTTATTATACAGGGGTGTAGAAATGGGCCGGGAGCCGGTAAAATAACCCGGTTACTTTAGCATCTCCACCCGGCTAATTTCCCCGCATCAACAAAAATAAAATCTGTTATTTTTTGTCATGGCTGTTCTGTTTACATCCGTTTAAAACCCTGATTGTTGGTATTGTTTAATTTGCTTTCCGCGCGTTCCGACTACAATACAGCAATAGCTCGATATGTGACGTCATTAGTCGCATACCCCTCTGGGATGTTTTTCAAGTATTAGGTTTGGGTTTCCCAGTGTTCCGAATACAATAACATTAGCTCGATACATGACCTTATTAGTCGCATCCCCTCTGCGGATGTTTTGAAATAAATATTTTTTTCCAGACACAATAAAGCGTAGTAAGTATGCAACATGAACGTGTCTGGCCTTCTGTTAGTCCTATTACCATTTACGCAACAGTAAATTTTATATACGCATGTTAAACTTAACCAGGTGTAAACAAAATGAACAAGCTTGCGGTGATGTCACTGCTCAAAATAATCCATTATTTTGATGAATTTTACACGTACGTTGGGTGAAATTTAGTACGCTTTAAATGTCACAAAGTGTCCAGATATTTCTTTTGGTTATTAAAATGGAATAAGTTAGCTGCAGGTGAAATATCTAGAACCACAGAAAATGAAGTTAGATGTTTAATTTTCAGAGGTTAATAGTGATTCAGTGGCTGAAAGTATATAATTGGTAGAGAAGAAATTACATATTATTATTAGGAGGGAATAGCTAGCAAATGTCAAGGCATGTGGTCTGGAATGTTATAATATTATCCTGAATCTGAATTTGACAGTAGTTTGGTTCATTAGTTAGCCCTGACTGGTGGGTGGGGGGGGGGGTAGTACTCAGTTTCAGTATCATATTATAGTACATTTATGTTAAGGTTCCCTGTTACAAAATAAACATGCACCAGAAGACTAGAATGTTTGGTTAAAAAGGCTTAAATTCATCCCACAAGGGGCGTTGCCCCTTGACCCTAACAGGGGGAGGACACCCAGACCCCCCGCCTACTTTTAGGATATTCCCTGCTACTTGAATTAATTTCTACACCCCTGATTATATATGATGAGTTTAATTTTATAAAATGAATTTACCGGTATGTAGATGATGATTAAAAATACACACAAGGGATGGACCATTATGTTGATTAGAGTAAAAGGCCTGGTAGTACTGCATGATAAATTGTCAAAATTATTAAAACCCTCCAAAGAATGGACCATTAAGAATAATTCAATTCGATGGAAACCAAATTCAATTTGATGGAAACCATCTTGGAATATAAGTTCTTATAATGGCCTATTTTTATCTCTTTCAGTCCGAAGTCCCGATGGCATATTCAAGTGCTGTATATGTGGAAAGGAAAACAAATGGCGATCTGATATGGACAGACACATGCGTGTTCACACGGGGGAGAAGCCTTTCACCTGTCCTGTGTGCCAGAGGGGATTCAAACTCAAATCACATTTAAAATCTCATGGGTTGACTCATTTGAAAAGTGAAATGTTTACAAGTACAGGATGTAGTGATTTGTTGTTGAAATATTGATCCGTGCATTATGTTAAATTATGGAATCATCATGTTGTACTATTGTAGAATAAATCATGTGAACTTACTGTGGAATTTATCATATGTTGGCCTATTGCAGAATGAATCATGTTAACTTACTGTGGAATTTATCATATGTTGACCTATTGTAGAATGAATCATGTTAACTTACTGTGGAATTTATCATATGTTCACCTACTGTAGAATGAATCATGTTAACTTACTGTGGAATATATCATTATTTTGACTTAATGTTGAATGTATCACACAAATGAACAAAACTTTATTTTGTTACAGTAAAAGTGTTACAACAGACATGCAAAAACATTAATTGAAACACTTAAATCATTATTTTGACTTATTGTGGAATGAAGTATTATGTTGACTATTCCAGAATGAATAATCATGTTGACTTATTGTGGAATGAAACATAATGTTAACTATTCCAGAATGAATCATCATGGTGACTTATTGTGGAATGAAACATAATGTTAACTATTTCAGAATGAATCATAATGTTGATTTATTTTGGAATGATACATTATGTTGACTATTCCAGAATGAATCACCATGTTTTCTTATTGTGGAATGAACTATTATGTTAACTTTCTGTGGAATAAATAGTAACTTGACTTACTGTAGAATGAATCATTGTTTTGTCTTATTGTAGAATGTATAATTATGCTGACTATTCTAGAACATATCGTTTATGTTGACTCATCATTCAATGAACCATTATGATGACTTATTTTGGATTTGAACTTTTATGTTGCCTTGTGACGTGGAATAAACAATTACTCATTGTATATGTTGATATCTTGTGAATTTGAACTGTAACATTGACTTATTGTAGAATAAACAATTATGTTGTCTCATTGTCTATATGTTGATTTATTGTGGATTTGAACAGTAATGTTGACTTATCGTGGAATAAACAATTATGTTGCCTCAGAGTACATGTTGATTTATTGTGGATTTGAACAGTAATGTTGACTTATCGTGGAATAAACAATTATGTTGCCTCAGAGTACATGTTGATTTATTGTGGATTTGAACAGTAATGTTGACTTATCGTGGAATAAACAATTATGTTGCCTCAGAGTACATGTTGATTTATTGTGGATTTGAACAGTAATGTTGACTTATCGTGGAATAAACAATTATGTTGCCTCAGAGTACATGTTGATTTATTGTGGATTTGAACAGTAATGTTGACTTATTGTGGAATAAACCATTATGTTGCTTCATTGTTTATGTTGATTTAAAGTGTTTAATGAATCCAAAATGAAGGTTTATGTTGACTTATTATACAATGAATCTATCGGTTCAACTTTTATAGAATGAATACCTGTAGTTATGTTGACTTACTTGAATGCATGTTTCTTGAATGATTTATTATGTTGACTTAATGTTTCCTAAAATAGCACATCATGTACAGCACCATGAGGTAATTAATTCCTAGAAAAAGAAGTTAACATTTATGTTGATTATAACAAAAAGAAAAACAGGAACAAAGGTCTTTGCATAGCATGAATTAGTACAGAAATTGATTAATGTATCAAAGAACGTGTCATTATATATAATAAAATTTGATGAAAACAATTCTGGCCCATCAATCCTAGATTTAAAGTAATCTATGTTTTATTCTTTTCTTTTCAGTCAGAAGTCCCGACGGCTTATTTTGGTGTAAATCATGTGGAAAGGAATACAAATGGCGATCTGATATGGCCAGACACGTGAGAATTCACACGGGAGAAAAGCCGTTCAAGTGTTCTGTGTGCCAGAAAGCTTTTGCCCTAAAAAGCAATCTTAAATCTCACATGTTTACACATTTGTATAGAAGAAATGAGTTACAATAAATAGAGGGCATTGACAATGAATAGAGGGCATTAACAATCTGAACAAGGAATAGTGGGTAATTACAATAAATAGAGGGCATTAACAAGGAAAGAAGATCTGAATAGAGGGCAATAACAATGAATAGATGGCATGATGTCAACAAAGAAATAAGTTCTGAACAATGAATAGTGGGCAGTTACAATGAATAGATGGCATGATGTCTACAAAGAAATAAGTTCTGAACAACGCATAGAGGGCAGTTACAATGAATAGATGGCATGATGTCAACAAAGAAATAAGTTCTGAACAATGAATAGAGGGCAGTTACAATGAATAGATGGCATGATGTCAACAAAGAAATAAGTTCTGATCAATGAATAGAGGGCAATTACAATGAATAGATGGCATGATGTCAACAAAGAAATCAGTTCTGAACAATGAATAGAAGGCAGTTACAATGAATAGATGGCATGATGTCAACAAAGAAATAAGTTCTGAACAATGAATAGAGGGCAGTTAAAATGAATAGAGGGCAGTTAAAATGAATAGGGCAATAACAAGGAAAGAAGTTCTGAACAATGAATAGAGGGCATTAACAAGGAAAAAAGTTCTGAACAATAAATAGATGGCAATTAAGACAAATTTAGGGCATTTCACAAGGAATAGAGGGCAGTTAAAACAGTGTAATAATTATCAGAGGGCATATGTTCAATGAATTAGAGGGCAGTTACAATTAATATTGAAGTGGTTAGCATGTAACATACGTATATTGTTGTTGTATAGTTTTTAAAGATTTCTTAATTAAAAATTAATTTGAATCTGATTCAGATTGTGTTAAATTGTGTGTGTTTCAAAAAAAAATGTCAAAAAATTTATGCTAAAGGAAGAAAAGAAAAATGAAGAGAAAGTGTATGATCAAGTGTTATTAAAAAGCTGCAATGATTTTACTGGTACTAGACATAATAAATAAGTAAAAAAAATTGCTATGGTTCAAATAATATCCTTAATATGCCCCAATAGTGCCAATACCCCATTCCATCATCCAAAAGGTTGAGTTTCAACTCAACTAGTTTACGTACATTGGACATTTACATGAAAATAAAAATGAAGTGTATATTTAATCATTATACATCTGAGGAAATTGGATGTGCAGACACTTAACAGAATAGATCATTGATGTAAGGGCCTTGTGTTAAAAAAGGTTGCAATTTTTCAAGCACAATCCCAGTTCAGGCATAAACTGTGTTTCAATATAAATATCGTTAGGACATTTATTGCATAGATTTTGTTCGTAACTTTACAGGTGTTCCTGAGAATTCTAATTAAGCAGCGTAAGGTTCACGACTCAAATATTGGGGCCAAGAAGTTTTAAAAACTCAAATATTTATGTATGAATGTTCTTAGGCATTTAGGAAATTTATTATGACTTATTTAGCCAGGTTTTGTCGATTTATATTTTCAGGGGTTATTTAGTTCAGGATAAATCCTGACATCTGGATTTAGGGCTTTTAAGGCTCTTGTTAAGTTGTAAATATTGTGGGTTTTTTTGCTTTGACATTGGCTTAAGAAAACATTAGGAAGTACCTTGAAATGACTTTGGATACAATTTTACAAGGGGTTTAAGCTTCTAAACCCTGCGTTGGGCATGAAAGTCCCAGACTTGAACAGACTCCCAGCTGTGTTTTAGGATTTACAATTTTCAGCTTTTAGAAATCCTGTATTTTATTTAAAGTTATAGAAATTTAGCTTTATTATAAAAAATAATAAAAAAATCTGATTTATTAAATGGACAAACTTTTTTTATTTTTTGCAGTGTTGCAAGACCAGGCCATTTTTCAACCTTCTCTGTCGGCAACGGCACTTATGCAAGACATGCCATCCAATGATGGGAGCTGTAAGATTTGCGGGAAAGTGTTTCGAAATCGAGCCGAACTCACTCGTCATTACAGAGTACACACTGGCGAAAAACCATACGAGTGCGAGATTTGCCACAAGAGGTTTAATGTTAAAGGAAATTTGAAATCACACATGGTGGTGCATTTACGAGAGTCTGGACTGTTTCAACATACAAATCTAGACGCTTTGAATCAGTAGTAATATGTGTATGCATGATGTGTAGAAGTGACGAGCTTAGTGCGATGTTTGGTAATACTCTTCAACATCGAGTGAAATGTTGACAAGGGATTAAGTGTTGTATATGAACATTTTGCCAAGGAATAAGTGATGTAAGCCTTAGATATACATACTTGGTGTTTAGTGTGTTGAGTTCAAGATGTATTTTTAATCGCCCCCCCCCCCCCCCCCCAAAAAAAAAATAAAAAAAAAAAAATGATTTGGTTGGTTAGGGTTACATTCTTTGCAAAAAAAGGGAGGGTAGATAGGCTTTTTGAATTATTTTTAGGCTTGTTGTAAGAACTATTTTGACAAAATGGTGTTAAAGTAATATCTTATTTTTTATCATCTTTTATACCAAATGACTTTAAAAGCGGTAGGGTAGGGTCTCCTATTTCGTACACGTAGGGTGGGGTAACCCAAACCATATGTAATTTTATTTTAGGCCTTATGTGGACTTGTTGACTGCTCCAAGTGGAGGGATTCAGAGTCGTGTGTTTTATGATTATTTAAGAGATTATGTTGATGTTAATATACTGGTGTTTGCGGGAGGATATATGAAAATGAAAGACGTACATTCGTCTAATTTTAACTTGTAAATGTTTTTTTAATTTGTTTTATGTGTTACATAAAAAATATGTATTCATTTTACTTGCTTATTAATCATAAGCTTTTGAATATAAATCATGTATATTTAGTAGTTGATTTTCTTAATATTATAGAAAATATTGAACTGGATGTGAAAATTACTTTGACAAAATGATTCAATTAATCTCCATTGAAGTTTTAAATTTGATTAAAATTAAGAATGATACACTATTTTATGTATTCTGATAAACCCTGCCTGCTGAATGAGAATCATAGCAGGAGGTTGTGAGCTTTGTTTTGCTTAACTGAATAAAATAAAAAAAGTTAACTTTTATTTCCTCATTATAAAAGCATCAGTGAAAAATCTGTCAGGTGCTGTTGTGTAATTTATGTCAACATAAGCTAACCTTTATCCCTGTACGCTGTAGCTGCCATTCAATTTTTGACTTCTTATTGTCCATATATAAAAAAATAAACTCTCAGTGTTATTTTCCACTTTGAAGGGAATGGTGGTGGAGAACTTTGATCTAGAACTGAATTATTTTTGCTATTGTTTGTATATTTCAGCCCAAGCCACGGCCCGGAACTATAAGCACTTCTGTCAAATATGCGGGCGTCCATTCCGGTTCAATTGGCAAGTGGTGCGACACATGAGAATTCACACGGGCGAGAAACCGTTTGAGTGTAATGTGTGCTTCAAGAGGTTTAACGTGAAGTCGAACCTTCGAGCCCACATGGTGCACCACATGGCCACCGTCAGTGACGGGTTCCAAATGGGCTTTATTAAGGATGGCGATAATTCGAAATAGGTTGTGAGTGACAGTTGATTATAAACTCCGAAATAGGTCGTGAATGACGGCTGATTATCAACTCTAAAATAAGTCATTTTTAATCAACGTTTATTTCAAAGGTTGATCATAAACTCCTATGAGGTTGTGAATGACTGGTGGAATTTTCCAAAAAAGGTGTGATTGACAAATGAGATGATCTGATAAAGGTGTGATTGACAATTGAGATAATCCGATAAAGGTGTGATTGTCAATTGAGATAATCCGATAAAGGTGTGATTGACAATTGAGATAATCCGATAAAGGTGTGATTGACAATTGAGATAATCTGATAAAGATGTGATTGACAATTGGGAAAATAAAAAAAGGTGTGGCTAAGAAATGAGATAATCCTTAATAAGTGTGATTTACAAGTGAGGTAATCTGAAAAAGGTTTAGAAATAACATAATACAAAAAGGTGCAATTGACAATTGAAATAGTCCAAGTTAGGTGCGATTGACAATTGAAATAGTCCAAGTTAGGTGCGATTGACAATTGAAATAGTCCAAAGTAGGTGCGATTGACAATTGAAATAGTCCAAGTTAGGTGCGATTGACAATTGAAATAGTCCAAGTTAGGTGCGATTGACAATTGAAATAGTCCAAGTTAGGTGCGATTGACAATTGAAATAGTCCAAAGTAGGTGCGATTGACAATTGAAATAGTCCAAAGTAGGTGCGATTGACAATTGAAAAAGTCCAAAGTAGGTGCGTCGACAATTGAAAAAGTCCAAAGTAGGTGCGATTGAAAATTGAGATTATCCATTAAATAGGTGTGATTGAGAGTAGCTGTTGAGATGTAATATTTTAGAAACCAAATACGTGACATTAAAGAAAGTGCATTGTGCTACAGAGGTAGTTATAGAGAGAGAGATGTTAGTTTAGAGCTGTGGGCAAGATGGAGCTTGATGTGGTGCCCTCATGTAAATTTCTTGTAAACGTTACTCATTGATTTTTGGTAGTGAATTTCCTGATTAAAAAAAATAAAAAAAATTAGTATGTATCTTATAGCAATTTACCAAAGAGAAAAAATTCATTGTTGTAACAAATATTAAATATGATTTACTTTGTCATTGTAATGCTGTTGTATATATACATACCTACGGGTACCATTTATGAACCTTTGTGTATTCATTTTGTGTGTAATTATTTTAATATCTGAATGCTAAAATTGACAATTGTTCTGTTTGGTTGTAAAATAAAAGTTCTAAACATTATAAAATGCGTCCAATTTGTTGATTTTTACACTGGCTCTCATTTGTTGTTCAAAAAGATAAAGTAACAGTATGGTTGCTTAGGCATTGTAGTCAGCATTACCAGCATCAGTGCAAAAACTTCACTTTACATTGTAACTAAAAAAATGTTGAAGATATTCACATGGAGCTTGGTACACATGTTGCCAGTTACAATACACATGTGTACAGCAAAGTCCAAACCGCTAGGTTTAATGGTGATATTAGCGTTATGCCCCTTTTCGTCTGAAAATCAACAGACGCGGCCCTCTCCTTGTCTCTTATTACTATAGCCAAAGTTTCTTGTCAGGATATAAGGATGCATGCATTATTGTTTGAAACACCCAGAGTTATCTGTTCAATTCAATTGGCTAATATTTATGTACTGAAATTTTGATATTCTGTCTTAATGTATATAACTTTTTTTGCTTGTGAACTTGGATATAGCTTTTAGATAGGTTTCTAAGAAGAGCATTTCTGATTTCCAAATATGTTTCAGGCACAGCGATGATGCCAATGACAGCAGGAGGGGATGACTCGAGGACTTGTCCAGTCTGTTGCAAACAGTTCGGCGAGAAATGGATGGTTAATCGACACATGCGAACGCACACGGGTGAGAAACCATACCTCTGCCCAATCTGTGGGCGTGGGTTTGCTCAGAAGAGCGCCATGAAAGGACATATGGTTGTGCACTTGAAGACCAGGGTGGAGCACCTTCAGGACAGCAGTGCATTGTAATATTCGTTTGTGTGCATTTAAGGAATATTGTTTGGAAAATTAAGATTTCAGAAGAAGTGTAAAACAGTGTGAACATTGTTAAAAAAAAAAAAACAATTAAAAATTGTCTAGTTCACTTTTGAAAAATGGTCGCCTGTGAACTTGTGAGCACCTTTGAGCTTGTTAAACAGTTGGTTTAACCGTAAAGGACTGATGTATTGAGCATCTTTAAGAAACTGAGCTTGCCAAAGATGCTTCTGCATTAAATATACTAACAGAAGCAGACAATTATTTCTTTGGATGCCTCAGACTTATGATGGCTTGTAGTAATAAGAAAATGTCTTACCGTTTTATCTACCGGTATACAGTATAAGATGAAATTGTTTATTGTGCGCCAACAACTTTTTACGCCCCTTGAAATGTAGCATAAAGTTATCAGACCTGTCCGTCAGTCTATCCATCCATTCATCCTAATAGTTTCTAGTCTCAACAACTTGTGAACACAGGGACTTCAAACTTGGGAGCAGGTTGGTCATAACTAGCATATAATCCTTTTGATTTTAAGGACAGTTGGTTGCAAACTGCGTGGGAATGTTTTCATAAAAATATGTTTTAACAATAATGTTGGCTGATCTTTCTGTCCGCACAGGCCTATTTGTCCAGCGAGGCTTTTCGGGGGGCATTTGTCACATTCTTGTGACATTTCTATTTCCATTCAGATTTGAGTAGTATTAAACCTTTCATGTTTGTTTTTTTAAACATATTTTAGAAAGTAAACACTAATTATTAATTACTTCAAGTAATACAATTAATAAAAAATTAAAAGTAGGTATTATATTTATGTAATTTTTATATTCAGGGATTATTAGTTCAGGATTTACATTGAAATCAGGGCTGAGAGTCTTATAATAGTTCATTTGTTACATTGTATTTTTTTTAACATTTACATTAAAAGATAGTAAGGAGTAGCTTAACATGGTTATAAATGGCTTCAAAAGCTATTTCAGCTGAGGTGTAAGCCCCTTATAACCAGTCAGTGCTTGAGTCCTAAATCCCCCATTTTTAGGATTTTATTTTTTTTCAGTCTGTTGTAATCCATGTATGATTATTCTTTGCAGAGTGTTGGAAAAGTGTTTTGTAAATAATGATTAATTTCAGGGAGTATGCATGTAGTTTATATTCGATTACGGCATTAAAATATGTTTGTTTCCGCTCTCCAGACCAGCCATATTTTTTTTTTCCTAGACCTTTTGATTGCCTTGAGAAATATTTTTTTATCATTTGTTTGATTCTTTGTTTAAAAAAAATATAAATAAAGTGTTTTGGGCTTTTGACAATAACTGTGATGATTATACTGAATTTATAGGTGTTCTAGCTTTTGGGTAACAGAAAAATCTCAAGAAACAATTTGGCAATAAAAAATTATTTTGCGACCTACATTCATTTGTTTTAGGTGGCATGAAAATGGAAACAGATTATTATTTTAATGCCTTACTGTTAAGCTTAATATCATTTAAAGATGGCCACATTTAAAACTTAAAGAATAATATAACTGTTTAAGGAATCTGAACATTAGGGCTTATGATTGATGTTTGTTTAACTGTTGTTTTGTGTAAAAAAAATATTTCTCTGTTTGTTGTATCTATTGTAAAATTTTAATAAACAAGTTTATCTAAAACCATGTGTCCTTATTTTGTCTTCATTTTCAATATCACCCTTTTTGTGTCTCATGCATTATAGGGTTTTCTTTGTCTGCTGTTGTTGCTTTCACTCTTTTTTCCACATGTTTACAAAATGCTTGCAAACGTTTTGATTTGTATCCCTGTTGCAAGGCATTGCACACATTGCAAGCAGGGAACCAAACAGTAAATGTTTGCTGCAAACTTAATGAACGCTCTGCAACCGCACCACTAAAGAAATACTTATTGTCTTCTGAGAGGGAGGTTAAATTCGGGTCTGGTGTGACAGTGCTATACACTGGTGCTCTTTCAAGAACCAGGGCAGCTCTAACCAGGGTTACTTTCTGTCTGTGCACTTGCTCCTAAAACCTAAAATGACTAACAATCTTATCAGAGCACTTGCCGAATTGGCAAGGCCCAAATGCGAGTATAATTAAGCTTTCAAGCCAAAATTGACATGAATAAAAAAACAACAAAAAACTTTCAGACCTTGGAATAACAGATTTGTGGCCATGTTCTGTTTCAAATGTAAATAGATGTGTGCATTATTAAAAAAAACTCGCATGTATTTCTAATGATTTGTCAATATGATATTTCTAAAAAATGAAAGAAAAAAAATTTAAGCTATGAACTAAAAATACTGTCGTTTCTTATTTCAGATCACCCAAGTCGCAGATTTCCTTGCCCCTACTGCAATCTTGTTTGTCGGAAGAACAGCGAGCTGACGTTACATATCCGTACACATACTGGCGAGCGACCATTCGCCTGTCCGACGTGTGGGAAACGGTTTTCCAGGAGTTTTTCACTTAAAGCCCATCAAATTACACATATGAACGATCCTAATCTGTGAAATGTGTGCATGAATAAATTGTACATAATTAGTTAATGTAAAGATACGAAGCTTTTTCTGAGATATATTCATATCATTTTACTGTGTATCTTCATTAAGTAGGCGCAATGATTTTGTTATGGATTGATTTTTTTAACCACCTACATATAGCTGTACCTGCCACATTGAAAATTGTTTTGACTTTTGGAAATTAGTCATTCAAAAATAGCTTACAAAAAATTATGATAGCAAATTAACATGTTTTAACTTTTTTCTGTATGCCCTATACTCTATAAGAGCTGGGACTTTATTTAACAACCTTGTATTTAACTTCATTTTAAGAGTACAATCCAAGTATTTTGATTGGACAGTAAAATTAATTGGCCAATGTATGGACTAAATGGAATCACTGAGCTGTGTCTAAGGATAAGAACTATATTGAATATGAGCCCTGGGGTCATATTCAATAAACAACTTAGATCAATCTTAAAAAGAGTGAATCTAAGCTTTTTGATTGGACTGTAACATAAATTGACCAATCAACTGAATGGAATCACTGAGGCGTGTCTAAGGATAAGGATATGAACTTTATTGAATACTACCCCAGGTCTTGTAAGATCTGCTTGTTTTTCAAAAATTGCAGAGCTTTTTTATTCATTTACAGAAACTGTGGTGTTTATTAAAAGTTTTGCATTTGAAAGTTAAAATCTTAACTGGCATAAAATATACAACTGAATTTCCTGATTGTGCGATTTTCGTCATATAATATTAAATAAGATTGCTCCTAACTCTTGAAGTCATTAAACATTTGAAATATTATTCTTTGATTTTCAATTTTCAATTTTGAAAGGCCTTAAAAAATATCTGTGTTCAAGGCAACTGGACCCTACCTAGCACCCCCCCCCCCCGCTAGATTTTTAAGCCCGTTAAAAAACATAATCAAACTAGAAGGAAAAAAAAAACCCACACTAGATCTGATGTGTGTATTAAAATCACCAAAAAAAACAAACCAAACTTTGACCCTACCCTGCCTATTATTTGACCTATTGCCTTATAAACACATATAGCCCTACCCTGCCTATTATTTGGCCTATTGCCTTATAAACACATATAGCCCTACCCTGCCTATTATTTGGCCTATTGCCTTATAAACACATATAGCAGTACCCTACCTATTATTATTGGGACTATTGCCCTATAATTATAGTATAAACACATATAGCCCTACCCTACCTATTATTTGGCCTATTGCCTTATAAACACATATAGCAGTACCCTACCTATTATTATTGGGACTATTGCCCTATAATTATAGTATAAACACATATAGCCCTACCCTGCCTATTATTTGGCCTATTGCCTTATAAACACATATAGCCCTACCCTACCTATTATTTGGCCTATTGCCTTATAAACACATATAGCCCTACCCTACCTATTATTTGGCCTATTGCCTTATAAACACATATAGCCCTACCCTACCTATTATTTGGCCTATTGCCTTATAAACACATATAGCCCTACCCTACCTATTATTTGGCCTATTGCCTTATAAACACATATAGCAGTACCCTACCTATTATTATTATTGGGACTATTGCCCTATAATTATAGTATAAACACATATAGCCCTACCCTGCCTATTATTTGGCCTATTGCCTTATAAACACATATAGCAGTACCCTACCTATTATTTGGCCTATTGCCTTATAAACACATATAGCAGTACCCTACCTATTATTATTGGGACTATTGCCCTATAATTATAGTATAAACACATATAGCCCTACCCTACCTATTATTTGGCCTATTGCCTTATAAACACATATAGCCCTACCCTGCCTATTATTTGGACTATTGCCTTATAAACACATATAGCAGTACCCTACCTATTATTTGGCCTATTGCCTTATAAACACATATAGCAGTACCCTACCTATTATTATTGGGACTATTGCCCTATAATTATAGTATAAACACATATAGCCCTACCCTGCCTATTATTTGGCCTATTGCCTTATAAACACATATAGCCCTACCCTACCTATTATTTGGCCTATTGCCTTATAAACACATATAGCCCTACCCTACCTATTATTTGGCCTATTGCCTTATAAACACATATAGCCCTACCCTACCTATTATTTGGCCTATTGCCTTATAAACACATATAGCCCTACCCTACCTATTATTTGGCCTATTGCCTTATAAACACATATAGCCCTACCCTGCCTATTATTTGGCCTATTGCCTTATAAACACATATAGCCCTACCCTGCCTATTATTTGGCCTATTGCCTTATAAACACATATAGCCCTACCCTGCCTATTATTTGGACTATTGCCTTATAAACACATATAGCAGTACCCTACCTATTATTTGGCCTATTGCCTTATAAACACATATAGCCCTACCCTACCTATTATTTGGACTATTGCCTTATAAACACATATAGCAGTACCCTACCTATTATTTGGCCTATTGCCTTATAAACACATATAGCAGTACCCTACCTATTACTTTTCGGACTATTGCCCTGTAAATAGCACTACTGACCTATTATTTTTTGGACTTTTGCCCTAAAACACATAAAGCATTTATTTTAGGTCTAACGTAATAATTTTGTGTAGTTGTGTGTACACCCATGATGTTATCATTATTTAAGTTGTAATAAAAGGCCTAGGTACTTGGCTATTAAAAATACATGTGTCTGGTTATTTGTTTTCCATTACTTGTGAAAGAATACATAGCATATGACCCATTATAAAATCGAAAAAGTACCATAAAGAACATCATCAGATATACACATAAAGTTTACATATTGTTACTATTACACTTTATAATGATATACATGAATTTATATGTATGTGTACTGATGTTATCATTTTTAGGCTGTAGGCCACAAGCCTACAGACTTTAGTACTGCAAATCAAAATCAGGTATCGTTAGATCTACTATTTGACATGTTAAAAAAATTAATGCGCCGGTGTTACAAAATGGGACATATTATGGTGTTTAAAATACTGCAAATTAAAATACCTCTTTATTTAAATATGTCCATAAGATTGGAAAGTTAATGTGAATTCGAAAGCAAGCCAAAGAATCTCAAATAATTTTAGTGGTGAGGAATCGAGTGGAATAGCTTATTAAAGATTATTATGCAGAAAAAGGAAAGGTGTTGACTAAAAGACCCTGCCTTACTTTGACTATTTGTCACTTTAGCCAATATTGGGTTTCATTGAATTCACTTTTTACTAGCAATAAACTTGTGAGATGAAAGCTTTGCTCATATATCATAGCTCATATAGGTTTATCAGTTACTGTTTTGAAACAAGTTAAAAGTATTAAAAATCCATCAATTTACATTATCTATTATTATGTAATGACAGGCACTTATTGGTCACAGGCTTGGGCTTCTCAAAATATTCTTTGGATTTGATATTTATTGGCTGTGATTAGAATTGTAAAAAAAGTTAAATCTCACTTTTCTCGCCTAGAGCCTTTCAATGCTTTTAGTGCTTTTATTTAAGCTAGTCATAACACTGACTTCATTATTCAAAAATAAGAAACAATGATATTTCTTTCAATTTCAGTTTCTGCGTCTGGCCTTGAACAGAACCGTGTTAAAAGCCACGTTTGCAATCTTTGCTCCAAGACGTTTGCTTCCCCAGCAGCACTGAAGATCCACATGAGAATTCACACGGGCGAGAAACCGTTCGTCTGTGAGGTGTGCTCTGAAAAATTCAGCAGGAAGGACAGCTTGAAGTTTCATCGAGTTAAACACTTCTTTCAAGTCTAATGCAAGGATAAAATGTTATGAGGGTTGTAATTGATATGGGATGTGACGCATCATCGATTTTGGGCCTTCTGACATTATTATTGGAAATGAAATAATCATTAATTATAATTTCATTTTTTTTTTAATGTGGTTTAATTTCTTCCAAACTTCTTTCTTCATTAGGTTTGTCAAAAGGCTCATTGTTTTCTGAACAATTCATGTCAATTACTTGATTATTATTGTTCCAATTTGCCCCAAAGTATTTCTTTCCAAATTGTTTTAACAGCATCCATAGTGTCTATATAAAAAGTGTTTAAACACAAAAATTAATCATCAAAGTTTTATTTATGTAAAGATTCCTGGATGACAACTAATATAATAAACAAGTTTAATAATTGATAGTCATTAATGGTGCCTGTCATTTTAATAATGTACTTTAGTTATGGCGTTATGTGCCTGACCTTATTGGCCAATGTGTACAGATATATGTCAATAAACTTATTCCAAACTGTTCCATTTCCAACTTTGGTTAAACAATTGCAACATGATCCAATCCTGGAATATTGTTTCTAGTTCATACTTGGATTAACATATTCAACATTGTTCCCTTTTTCAACCCTTCCTGTAACATTTTCAACAGTATTCCACTTCAACCTTTTGTATATCATGTACAACATTGTTCCTTCCCACCTTTTATATATCTTGAACAACATTGTTTCCTTCCCACCTTTTGTATATCATGTACAACATTGTTCCTTCCCACCTTTTGTATATCATGTACAACATTGTTCCTTCACAACTTTTGTATATCATGTACAACATTGTTTCCTTCCCACCTTTTGTATATCATGTACAACATTGTTCCTTCACAACTTTTGTATATCATGTACAACATTGTTTCCTTCCCACCTTTTGTATATCATGAACAACATTGTTTCCTTCCCACCTTTTGTATTTCTTGAACGACATTGTTCCTTCCCACCTTTTGTATATCATGTACAACATTGTTCCTTCCCACCTTTTGTATATCATGAACAACATTGTTTCCTTCCCACCTTTTGTATATCATGTACAACATTGTTCCTTCACAACTTTTGTATATCATGTACAACATTGTTTCCTTCCCACCTTTTGTATATCATGAACAACATTGTTTCCTTCCCACCTTTTGTATATCATGTACAACATTGTTTCCTTCCCACCTTTTGTATATCATGTTCAACATTGTTTCATTCCCACCTTTTGTATATCATGTACAACATTGTTTCCTTCCCACCTTTTGTATTTTTGAACAACATTGTTTCCTTCCCACCTTTTGTATATCATGTTCAACATTGTTTCATTCCCACCTTTTGTATATCATGTACAACATTGTTTCCTTCCCACCTTTTGTATATCTTGAACAACATTGTTTCCTTCCCACCTTTTGTATATCTTGAACAACATTGTTTCCTTCCCACCTTTTGTATATCATGTACAACATTGTTTCCTTCCCACCTTTTGTATATCATGTACAACATTGTTTCCTTCCCACCTTTTGTATATCTTGAACAACATTGTTTCCTTCCCACCTTTTGTATATCATGTACAACATTGTTTCCTTCCCACCTTTTGTATATCTTGAACAACATTGTTTCCTTCCCACCTTTTGTATATCTTGAACAACATTGTTTCCTTCCCACCTTTTGTATATCATGTACAACATTGTTTCCTTCCCACCTTTTGTATATCATGTACAACATTGTTTCCTTCCCACCTTTTGTATATCTTGAACAACATTGTTTCCTTCCCACCTTTTGTATATCTTGAACAACATTGTTTCCTTCCCACCTTTTGTGTATCATGTACAACATAGTTTCCTTCCCAACTTTTGTATATCACGTACAACATTGTTTCGTTCCCACCTTTTGTGTATCACGTACAACATTGTTTCCTTCCCACCTTTTGTATATCATGTACAACATTGTTTCCTTCCCACCTTTTGTATATCACGTATAACTTTGGTCCGTTTCAACCTTTTGTATACCACGTACAACATTGTTCCTTTTACACCTGTATAATATCATGTACAACATTGTATTGTTTCCCATTTCCACCTTTTGTATAACATTTAACATTGTTCTGCATATACCTTGTATATATTGTAATATCAACATTTTTTCCCATTAAATTTTGTAATAACAATTTGAATTTGTTCCTTTTACACTAGTTTGTATGAAAATCAACATTATTCCTTTTTTACTCCTTTGTTTTCCAATGTGAACATTGTTCCTTTCTTAAATAAAAACAAATGTTTGACAATTACATGGTAACTGTAACAATTTCAACACTTTGTTCCTTTTCCATTATTTTTTAGCTCACCTGTCACGTAGTGACAAGGTGAGCTTTTGTGATCACTCTTCGTCCGTCGTCCGTCCGTCCGTCCGTCCGTCCGTCCGTTCACAATTGCTTGTGAACACAATAGAGGTCACAATTTTGACCTAATCTTTATGAAACTTGGTCAGACTGATCATCTCTATAAAATCTAGGTCAAGTTCGATATTGGGTCATCTGGGATCAAAAACTAGGTCACTAGGTCAATTAGTAGAAAAACCTTGTGAACACAATAGAGGTCACAATTTTAGCCTAATCTCAATGCAACTTGGTCAGAATGGTCATCTCTATAAAATCTAGGTCAAGTTCGATATTGGGTCATCCGCGGTCAATAATTAGGTCACTAGGTCAATTAGTACAAAAACCTTGTGAACACAATAGAGGTCACAATTTTAGCCTAATCTCAATGCAACTTGGTCAGACTGATCATCTCTATAAAATGTAGGTCAAGTTCGATATTGGGTCATCCGCGGTCAACAACTAGGTCACTAGGTCACTTAGTACAAAAACCTTGTGAACACAATAGAGGTCACAATTTTAGCCTAATCTCAATGCAAGTTGGTCAGAATAATCATCTCTATAAAATCTAGGTCAAGTTCGATATTGGGTCATCCGCAGTCAATAACTAGGTCACTAGGTCAATTATTAGAAAAACCTTGTGAACACAACAGAGGTCACAATTTTGACCTAATCTTTATGAAACTTGGTCAGACTGATCATCTCTATGAAATCTAGGTCAAGTTCGATATTGGGTCATCTGGGGTCAAAAACTAGGTCAGTAGGTCAATTAGTAGAAATACCTTGTGAACACATTAGAGGTCACAATTTTAGCCTAATCTCAATGCAACTAGAATGTTCACTTTATTTAGCAAAGCTACAGGTGAGCGATACAGGGCCATCATGGCCCTCTTGTTTTGTATAATAATTTCAACATTTTCTGTGGTTTCATAATTACCATAAGCCTGCAAAACTCCCACTGGTAAAAAACTTCTTGGGCTTGCTAAAAAAAAATTGGATTTTATATAACAGGGTTTCTTAAAAATCGTTTATGCCAAACACTAGTGTAACAAATTGGGAAAGTCTTAGTACATGTAACAGTTATTGTACTTGTTATTGAAATTATACAAGAGCATTGAAGGGCTAATGTATAATTTAATCTTGAGGGTAGTGTGTTTTTTTACCATGTTGTCATGGACAATGTTCAATAACTAGCATGCAATATAAGTGAATAGCATTGTAATTTATTTGCATGCTTATAAGCTAATGGTTTAGCTATGGTTTCTTGTTACCTTTCCAATATGGGATTTGATCAATAGACGAGATCAAAGGAACTTGTCTCAGACACGATACAATTTTGATTAGAACATTTTCATTTCCATTTCAGTAACCAATGACGACAGGATGAAGCTGAAAAGGTTTTCTTGCAAGATTTGCTACAAGCCGTTAGCGTCGAGAAACGCCCTTGAAATCCACATGAGGATACACACGGGCGAGAAACCGTTTGCGTGTGACGTGTGCTCGGAACGGTTCAGCAGGAAGGATAGACTGAAGCTTCATCGAGTGAAACATTTCTACAACCTGAGTGAAAAGAATACTTAAGCAGAGAGAAGATCCGTGCTGGAATAGCTTACAAACAGTGAATGCAAAAAACAGTCAGAATAATTATGAAGTCTGTCTTAAAAAAATGAGACTTGTTAATAAACAGATTAAATACTTCACATAGGTCCAGGGGATGTAATCACTAATGTCCTGATTGAGTCTTAGTCTCAGAAAACCTCAATTATACATTTGTAGTAAAAATTCTATTATAAGAACAAGGATGGTAACAAATGATATATGTGATGCAAATAATCTGTTCAACAATCAGGGGCACATCTTAGGTCAAAATTAGTTCTTATTTGAATATTTTAAAACATTCAAGAGCCTTAGGTTTTCTGAGTCTGAAGCTGAAATTCAGTCTCAAGACATTAGTGAAAATTGACCATGGTCCATTTATTGTGTGAATAATTGTCTTTACTTTGGTGTGGTGTTTAATATTGATTTTGTGATATATTTTAATATTATTAATGAAGGTATGTAGCAAGTCCAAAATTGAATTAATACTCTGACTTAAATGTGTAATGAGTTATTCCCCTTGGATTACTAAGAAAGGTAGACAAACAGTGCATGTATTATGAACCAGGCATCTGCTTGTGGTCGTCTCGTTCAAGAGAGTGATTTGGGATAATTATGCATAAGTTTGAATGAATGCCAAGGTATAAAAATATTCCAATCAAGAATCAGTAGCAACAACAATGGCAACAGGAACTTTTCAAGATGTATTTATCTTTTTTTCTGTTCTTTTTCTCTACATTGTACATGTGTTTCTGTTTATCTTTATGCTATGTATATATAACTTGATAAATGAAATATTTTCAAATTAACAACAACACACAGCAACAGCAAAAACAGCAACAACAACAGAAACAAAATTTCTTAGCAGAAGCAGTTTTACTTATGATTCCAGTCACAAATGTTTCTGTATAGTTATTATATTCAATAAATGATGTTTGTAATTGAATACGCTGTTTTCATCTGTCTTATGATTGTTCGAGTTTTCTTTATTACAACTGTTGGACCTGATAAAGTATTGTTTCCATTTTCAGTGGCTTTCGAGTTGAGCATGAAGCGCCAGAAAACGACATGCAGGGTATGTTCCAAGTTCTTCATCTCCAAGTCATTGCTGGATATCCATATGAGAATTCACACGGGTGAGAAACCGTATGCCTGCGATGTTTGCTCCGAAAGGTTTGCTAGAAAAGACAGGCTGAAACTACACAGAGTGAAACATTTGTCTGTGAGTGAATTACTGTAATGCTGATAAGCCCAGGAGGAATATATACCCATGGACTTGGATTCTTTTGGGAAACAAAATCTTTAATTACCATGATGTATATCCTTATTTAATCTTTAGACAATTTGTAGACAAACACTTTTGTAAAACACATAAAATTAACCCAGATATAGTGATTTTGTGAATGTATTTAGTTAATATGCGATATATATTTTAATGCCTGCACTGAAATAACCATGTTTTAATTTTCACACATATTGGATTCATATTTCAATTTACGGCACCTCCCTTTCACTTGAAATCATGATTTTTAAATTTAAAACTTTAGCTTTCAGTAATGAAATAACTGTTTTATGTAAGCTTGATACTCATTGCATAAAAACGAATATTTGTATCATTACTTATTTATATGCTCCCAGAATTAATCGCATATTTTCGCCACATTGTCTGTCTGTCTGCCCTTTCGGTCTGTCACACCCTTATCCCCAGAATAACTTTGACACTTCTGATGGGATTGAAATAAAACTTGGTATATAGATAGATGATAATGAAAACCATGATCATTCTGTGCATATTTATTAAGTAATCTCCCCTTAACCATTTTTTCATAATTGGTGCTTTTACCTTCTACATTGTATTAGAATTTTTGCCTTTTCATAGGAAATGGGCATATGGGGAGCATTTGTCGCTTCCAGCAATACCCTTGTTAAATAATGCTGTAATCATCTTCTAAAAGAATAGATATTTACTATATCTGGCCAACAAATTACCCTTTCATAGATTACTTGTCTACTTGATCTGCTTACAATGATTTGTTAATAAATGATATGATTAACTTTTTTTCAAAAACATTCCCATTTATTTACCGATGATAACTGAATATCCTTTAAAAGTTTTTTTTAAAACTACAAAGCTATCGGAATTTAATATGTTGATAAATTGCATTTGTCTTTTGTTTTTTGGGATACCCCTCGTATATATGTGTGTAAATATTTGTACTAGAAATTCTACAGCTGATTTTTTTACGTCAATGAAACTTTTATATATTATAATGGAGTTAGTTACGCCTTATAGTGTGGAATTATGACGAATGAATGACTTGATTAGATTTCTTGTGTTATTTTGTATTATGAATCATAACATGTGTATATAGATTTCAAAGTAATAAAAATATAAAATGCTTCTAATGTTTCTTTGTTTTAAATTGACTATCAATTTACATAAGGACTCTGAAGACGTCTGATTGTGTGTCCTGACCTATCAGTAACAGAACAGGGGCTATATTCAATATCGTCCTTATTCTTGTCCTTAGACATGCCTCAGTGATTCCATTGAGTCCATTGGCCAGTTAATTTCTTCAGTCCAATCAAAACACTTCTTATTGTATTCTTTAAACATGCCTCAATGATTCCATTGGCCAGTTATTTTTACAGTCCAATCAAATCATTTTTTTTAATTCTTATCCTTAGACATGCCTCCGTGATTCCATTGAGTCCATTGGCCAGTTATTTTTACAGTCCAATCGAAACACTTGGATTCAAATCTTGAAATTAGGTCAAATCTAAGGTGGTTATTGAATGCAGCCCTTTATCACTATTGGTTCATTTCAGGGCCCAGTGTTTTGTGATGTACGAAGCATAATTATCGTGACATGTAAAATCATATTGCATTAAGAAAATCAGAATTTTGTTAGTTTGTAATATATCATTGAAGAACATCATGTAATCACCTAACATCTAAAGAATATTTGAAACATCTGTTTTTGTTCTGTGTACAGCTAGTATGTTAGTCTTGGTTATAACCAATTGCAAATAACCAACGCAAGAACACAAGACATAAATGTCAACAGAAGTGGTCTGACTTTCATATTTCAATAAGACATCCATTCCATTTTATCCAATGGCTTTTTTTGAACTTTATTTGAAGGCATGGCTACTCATAAATTGTTCAGCAGCCATGTTTTATTAGGTCCTAGTATGTAACCTAACCAATGGGTTAAATATTTTTAGCACTGCACATAATGTAGATAGATCATGCAGTGGGAATTTACTTTCAGATAAGAGGAATACAGTGTTGGGGGGATGTGAAAAAAGTTCCCAATATGTATTAGTTTATGGTAGTTTAGTCTTATTTTTGTTAGCTCGATTGTGACGAAAACTGATAGCTTATAGATCACTCTCGAGTCTATTTCCTGGGTGGAAACCAGCTCCAATATGTTTTGAAAAATAATAAAGGAAGTGCTCTAAGAGTTGATGTATTTTTAAATCAACAATTATTATTATTTTTTCTTCTTCATATATTCTGTCTTTTTTTTGGAAATCATTCTCACTCTTCTTAGTAAAGTTTGAATACCCAATTTTAATCAACATGACTCATTTTATCCCATTCAGAAAACTTCTACATGTATGTTACTTTTCTCACCTTGTTATTTCATAAAAATTATTTTGTGTCTTTTCAGGTTCACCAATTCTGAAGACGGTGTCAGGAAAGTTCCAGTGTCCACTGTGTTTCAAGGAATTCTTCTACCCGTCCGCCGTGAGCAACCACATGCGGATACACACGGGCGAGAAACCATTTTCATGCGCCGTTTGCCACAAGAAATTTAAGCTGAAGCACCACCTCAAGACACACATGCTAGCACACTTGAGTGGAACCGTCCCAGCAAAATAAGTTACAAGTGACAGCCGACAATGAGAAAGGGTTCAAGTAATGTGACACGTGGAAGTTAAAACACCGCTTCAAAATGAAAATACTTGCCCATATGAGTGAATCTGTCCAACAAAATGAGTTACAAGTCACAGCGGACAATGAGAAACTGTAAAAACACCACTTCAAAATGCAAATGCTTGTTCATACCACTGAAACTGTGTCTGCAATTTAAGTCAAGTCACCTGCGTTAGACCAGACACATTCAGTGCCCTTTCCATCATTACAAGACTAATATTTTAACTGACTGTCTTGTTTATTCATTGTCATGTAAAATGTTTTGCATCCTGCATTGTTTTGTTGTTGTTAAAAAAACCAAGGACTTGAATTCTGATAGTTACCAGAGCTTGAAATTGGAGAAAAAACCTTCAATGCTTATATTTATTTTTTCGTACTTGGTCAAATTCTGGAATTTGTATAGCAGGACTTGTTGTCAATTTTTTATGC
This sequence comes from Mya arenaria, assembly GCF_026914265.1. NCBI lineage: Eukaryota > Metazoa > Mollusca > Bivalvia > Myida > Myidae > Mya > Mya arenaria. The sequence continues at coordinate 38,932,260 of NC_069131.1, forward strand.
AAACACTGCTGTGTATACATTTGAGCTTGTTTATTCAAAAGGCCAATTTAATGGTTGGTTTTACCATGTGAAAAGAATTTGTCACCAAATCATTTTTGAAATCTAAAGCTGTTAGATTTATGAATAGATTGCTTTTGTTTTACTACAAAAAAGGAGAAAAATTACTGGAAATCGGTTTTTATGTAAAATATAAAATAATATAATGTCTGGATTTTTTTTAGCTCTACTGGTCACAGGCCAAAAGAGCTTATTTGATGGCGTGGTGTCCATTGTCCGTGCATCTGTCCGTAAAGAATTTCTTGTGAACATGATACAGTCTTCGGTATTGATTGTACCTTAATCAAACTTATACAGTAGTTAGATATCAATGAGAGCTTGGTTCCTTTCATTAACCAGCCCTATTCGTCCATGCATGACTGGATTATGGCCCTTGAAATTGTATAACCCTCTCAAAAGTATACCTTAAGGGAGACAATTTGTACATAGAGTTGTGTTACTCCCCCTTTGCCCTTTGTTACAAATATGATTCACTGGATGATTCCCTTTCAATGTGGGTTCAGTTTATTTCCTATGTACTAGTATGAACATGCTTTAGATAAAAAATACCAAAAAAGTCATGCTAGTAAAACATAAGCCCTCATGGGCCTCTTGTCTAATTTGCATTGGTTTCTGTAGAATGTCTTGCATACTGTAAATAAAATTGCAAACTTGCTATGTTTCTATCTGGTGCCCTTTAGGTCATGTATACAAGTTTGGCCGACATTGCCCATAAGTGCATGTAAACACATATGGCCGACTTTATCGACTATTTGATGTAAACGCATCGACCGCATTTCACATAAGCTACCGGGAGATAAAAAACGCATTTAACATTTGGAAAATGACACATTGACACAGTCCTAAAAAGATACATTTGAACGGTCGAAAATGAAACATTTAAACAGTCCAAAATAACACATTTAAACAGTCCAAAAATATTTTGACAGGTTTAGCAATAGTTGAATAGTTTTTAAACCAAAATTGTTTGATATTCAAAAAAAGAACATTATTGTGTGGAATATAATGCCTGAATGACAAACTAATTATAATCAGTTGTACATAAATATATGATTTAAGAAATGTTTTAAGATGCTGTTTATAAAACTTTGGTTAAATTAGGTTATTTTTTATGTTTGACATGATCTATCATTAAATACAAAACATTGCCTTTATTTCCAGAATTTAAACGATTAATAAATTATAGGCCAAGTACTTATGTTTTTCAAGTAATTCAACATCTGAACTAGATAATTTATAGTACTTTTATGTAAAGGATAATTGTTCGTTCCTGTGTAAGATCATAATATATTTCACCGAGTAAGCACCAAAAGCTAAACTTAGTGACGTAGCCTGGAGTGCAATATTTACTTTTGGTGTTTATGAGGTGAAATATATTGCTATCTTACAGTGAAACAAACAATGTTTCTTTTATGATAAGCTTAAAAGGGATATAAAATGACATTTAATTGTACTTTTTCAGAAAAGCATGCCAGGTTGTATGCAAGATGTAGGTCGTTTCAGAAATGATATTGTGGAAATTGTGTCCCAGCCATGTGCTGTGTGGGCTGAAATTTCAAAACAGTGAAAATATCAAATTGTTATTTTACTGTTTGAGACAGTGAAATATCATTTTTATTTCACTGATAAATCTTTAAAAATAACCATAAAGTGTATAATTTATATATAGATATATTTATTTATATATATTGAAAGTATAATTATCATTAAGGATAAAAAGATCAGAAATGAACATAATTAATTAATTAAATGGCAATTGAAGATGGATTTACAAGCATTATGAGAATCAGTGTCCACTCAATTTAAAGTTCAATTTCTGAATATAACTTTATTTTCATAGCCAAAAATCCTTGTGACTGGTCCTGAGATTTTTAGTTGGACATTCAGGGAACAGTCTGTGGTCTACTCTCTCAATTATAACTTATAGGTCATATTTTGATTTTCAGTGTTATTTTCAGAGACAAGCACCCAGAACAATGGTTCAAAGCCCAAAGTGCAGACGAAAGGTTCACAGTCCAAAATCCAGATGACTGGTTCTCAGCCCAAGTTCCAGATGACTGGTTCTCAGCCCAAAATCCAGATGACTGGTTCTCAGCCCAAGTTCCAGATGACTGGTTCTCAGCCAAAAATCCAGATGATTGGTTCACAGCCCAAGTTCCAGATGACTGGTTCTCAGCCAAAAATCCAGATGACTGGTTCTCAGCCCAAGTTCCAGATGACTGGTTCTCAGCCAAAAATCCAGATGACTGGTTCTCAGCCCAAATTCCAGATCACAAGTTCTCAGCCCAAAATGCAGCTGACTGGTTTAGAGTCCAAATTTCAAAAGACTGGTTCCAAGCCCAAAATGCAGGAATCTGGTTCTGAGCCTAACATTCTAAAGAGTAATTCTGAGCCCAAAATAAAAAAGTTGGGCCGTGGGAAGTTTGCATGTCCAACATGTAGTAAGATATTCAGGTCACCATGCTTCGTCTCTGCTCACATTCGTTCGCACACAGGGGAGAAACCGTATATGTGCTCGATTTGCCAAAAAAAATTCGCACAGAAGAAATACCTACAAAAGCATAGGATAACGCATCTATCTAAATGATCAATTTTGTAGGATTTTCAAAAGGAGGGTTACTTAATGAAACAACACTGCAAAAGGCATAGCCTTTGAAACTATCCAACCTAGATCATTTGTTCGATTTTGACCAAAGAGCTTCAAAATTGATTGACCTTAAAAAGCATAGCTTTTTATATCTGAAACTATCTATCTGATGGTAATTCGTTTCAATTTTGACGGAAGAGTTTCAAAATGAAACGATGCCTTTAAACACTGTTTATTGCATAGCCTCACTTATCTGAAAGAAATTCTAGTCATGTGTTCAATTTGACGGCAGAGTTTAACAATTCAGTAATACTTTCAAACACATTTCTGCTGAAATGTATCTTAAATGACCTACGAATGTATTTATCATTTGCTGAAAGAGTTCACAAAAAAGCCATGTGAACATGCAAATTACAATCATTTTAATGGATCCGACTTTGTTCATGTGTTCGATTTCCTGGAGATTTTCAACATGTGAATACTAGTGACATACCTATAATGCATAGCCTCTGAAATGACCTATGTTCATCATGTGTTCAATTTACTGGTAGAGTTTACAAAAAAGTGATGCCTGAACATGCAAATCACAATCATTTGAATGGATCTGACTACGCTCATGTGATTTATTTGCTGAAAGAGTTTACATTGAGGAAAAGCTAGAAACATTAAACATATAGTCTCTGAAATGACCTAAATTGTTCATCATGTGTTCAAATTGCAAGGAAGATTTTTACAGCAAAGCTTTGTCTTTGGGGCAATCCCTGCTGTTGTTTTGTTATTAAATGTCTTGTTAGTTGTTATATGCAGTTACTTACAGTTGTTCACTGTAGTTGGCAGTTACTTACAGTTCTTTACTTCAGTTGGCAGTTACTTACAGTAGTTCACTGTAGTTGGCAGTTACTTACAGTTCTTTACTTCAATTGGCAATTACTTACAGTTCTTTACTTCAATTGGCAATTACTTACAGTTCTTTACTTCAATTGGCAATTACTTACAGTTCTTTACTTCAATTGGCAGTTACTCACAGATCTTTACTTCAGTTGGCAATTACTTACAGTTCTTTTCTTCAGTTGGCAATTACTTACAGTTCTTTACTTCAATTGGCAATTACTTACAGTTCTTTACTTCAATTGGCAATTACTTACAGTTCTTTACTTCAATTGGCAATTACTTACAGTTCTTTACTTCAATTGGCAATTACTTACAGTTCTTTACTTCAATTGGCAGTTACTTACAGTTCTTTACTTCAATTGGCAATTACTTACAGTTCTTTACTTCAATTGGCAGTTACTTACAGTTCTTTACTGTAATTGGCAATTACTTACAGTTCTTTACTTCAATTGGCAATTACTCACAGTTCTTTACTTCAATTGGCAGTTACTTACAGTTCTTTACTTCAATTGGCAATTACTTACAGTTCTTTACTTCAATTGGCAATTACTTACAGTTCTTTACTTCAATTGGCAATTACTCACAGTTCTTTACTTCAATTGGCAGTTACTTACAGTTCTTTACTTCAATTGGCAATTACTTACAGTTCTTTACTTCAATTGGCAATTACTTACAGTTCTTTACTTCAATTGGCAATTACTTACAGTTCTTTACTTCAATTGGCAGTTATTCACAGTTCTTTACTTCAGTTGACAGTTGTCCACTGTAGTTAGGAGTTACTTTATTTGAAACTGTTGAAAAAAGGGCTTGAAAAGCATAGCACTCCACATTTGAAATGTTCTACTGAAACAAAGGAACTTTGGTCATTCAATGAAAATTTAACAGAAAATTTCCTGAGAGGATAAGTTCCTGCCCAATTTGGACATGAAGTGACTTTTGTATATGTTTTTTATGCTGAAGAACAATCAAGAATTAGTGACACTCTTATATAAAATCAATACATACGCATGTATAGCAAACATCAATTTTTACTGATAAACCTTAAACTACTTACTAAATAATTCATTTATGGAAACTACTCATTACTGATAAAACGATTGTAACCATGCATTTAATAGCAGAAAGCTCAAAAATAATAAATAATTGGTGAATGCTAAAAGATTTTCTGTGGTTTACTATATCTTCACATAAGGTAGAAATACCGTGTTTTATGCTTATTTCTTTTAAAATAAACTCGGTATCCTTCATAAGAACCATCGTTTTCGACATTTATTCATCCTTTTTGAAATATTAAAACTATATTATTAATTGTGCTAAATCTGATTTGGGAGTAAGAGTGCATCTTTAAAAAAACTTCATTTTGTCAATATCTGTTAATTAGCAGCTTACATCAGATCCTGTTTATTGTGTTATTTGTCACTTTTATGCTGTTCTCAGTTTTAAATGTTGCAATTATTTTCAATGTTTTGCAGTTGATATATGTGTGGGGGTATTGTCATATAGTGTTTCACCTTCATTTGCCTTTTACAATATTATGGGAAACACCAAACTCTGGCAATTTGATTACTGAAATCAATATACTGGCATTTTTTCATATACTTGCAAGATGTTTACTTTAAACAATTGGCATTTTCTTAACTTAAAAATACTGACAATTTGTTAACTTAAATATACTGACAATTTGTTAACTTAAATATACTGACAATTTCTTAGTTTGAATATACTGACAATTTCTTAGTTTGAATGTACTGACAATTTCTTAGTTTGAATATACTGACAATTTCTTAGTTTGAATATACTGACAATTTCTTAGTTTGAATGTACTGACAATTTCTTAGTTTGAATGTACTGACAATTTCTTAGTTTGAATGTACTGACAAATTTTTTTATTTCTAAGTTTGAATGTACTGACAATTTCTTAGTTTGAATGTACTGACAATTTCTTTGTTTGAATGTACTGACAATTTCTTAGTTTGAATGTACTAGAAATTGTTCAACTAAAAAAATAATAACTGACATTATTTCGACTGGTATTTTGTTAACTTAAATGAAACCAACGCCATCTGTTTTGTTTTTTGTTATTTCCATTCCTATTTGATCTATTTGAAAGATGCACATGAAAATAAAACAGTTAAAAATCTTGGTTTGGTAGTTTCTGTAGCTTCTATTATGGACACCATTATATCTTCCATGTAGTTTGCTCCACAGCTTCAGCAGGATCAAACTGTTAAAAAAGAAATAAGTACTTTTCCTAGCTGGTTGTCCAATGGACTATTGACTCAAAATTTCTTGTAGTCTGACCAAAATACTGGAAGTCTCTGACTAAGTGACTGGACTACCATTTGTGTCAAACCCTGAGTACCTAGGCTACAACTTGTCAATAATTCTCAGGTTTCCCCCACATCACACAAGACCACATACTGTCGTGCAGCATCGTGCCAGCAAGAGTGTATAAGCACACGTTGATTTAATTTTCATTACAATCATTATAAAATAACTAATGATTAAACTAACCTTGCACATCTTAATATGATTATACTTCATACTTTATTTTAATTTCAGCTACTCTACCTCATGTACATTGTTATGCGGTACTGTATCTCGATGGAACGATGAACATAATAATAAACAGGAAAAGAACAACAACATTTTAATCAAATTCATATCACACTCTGTTTCCTACAATTTCAGCCGATCTAGCGACTTTGGGGCATCAGACTTGCCAGATATGCGGCACCTTTTCTCGATGCAGGGCGGAGCTAAAGCGTCACATGATGACACACACGGGCGAGAAACCGTTTGCTTGTGATTTCTGCGGGAAAAGATTTACGCGACGGCACACGCTAAAAGTCCACGCTGCTCAACATGTTTTGGGTGCTATTCAGTGAATATCGTTTGGTGTGTATGAAGTGATCATTATTTTTGTTCAAGAGGGATACTGTTTACCAGGCTGGTATTAACTACATTATCAAGAAGATATTTCACTTGTTTTTGTGTACCTGCAATGAATTTCAGTAAATCTAGATGAAGATAAAGATCGTGACTCTAAATAAAGTTGTTTAGAAAATTTGTATAAAAAGTTGAAATGTTTTTTTACAATATGTTGTGACTTTGTTTGCACCTATTTATGTTTGAGAGCTACATGTAAGTATTGATATTGCAATTTTCTTAGACAATGTTAGGAAAATCTGTTTGAATTGTAAACTTAAATACTTTGTTGTTGTTGTTTTGGTGTAAGGTTGTCTTTACTTTCAAAAATGTTAAAATGTAACTTGTCATAGATTGCTAGTTCATCTGCAATATTTTGTAGAAAAAGGATTTTCTTTGAATAACATCAGGGCTGGTATTTAATATTGGTCTTGATTGGATCTTAGAATAATGTAGCTTATCGGATCACTGGTTATTAATAACTGACCAATGCATTGAATGAAGTCAATGATGTATGACCATTACATTAATTTACGATGAATAATGAATACCACTCCAGATAATGATTTAACAAGATATTGTAATTTTTGTTTGTTTGTACATTTCACACTCTTGTTAGAGCTAGTCTATTAAGGTGTAAAAATAATGTATGTTTCTGTTTTCCCGTCCTACCCTATTTCTTTGCCCTGACCTTAAACCTTTTGATTGCCTTGAAAAATAATTGTTTATCATTTGTTTGATTTTTTATCCTTTAAAAGTCAATAATGAGAGTTTATTGCTTTTAACAATATTTCTCATACCTAATAAATGTTCAGTTATGATGTTCTGATGATTCAGATTTGAAATCCAGACAAATTCACATCATTTTGTGCTTATTAACCCTTTGCATGCTGGGTAAATTGTCGTCTGCTCGGTGTCTGGTCTGGTTCCAAGCTGTTTGCAAAGCCTTTAAAATCCCCATCAGCAGCCTAAGGGTTAAGCTAGTGAAATTGTTAATGGGCTTTTGTTACTTATTCATAAATGGTGTATAGTTATGAAAACACTGTATGCTTGTATATTTGTTAATTCTCATGATGTTTGAAAATAAATATTTTCCTATCACATTTGTCTGTTGTTGTTTTTAAAAATTCATTAAAAAATATTAAGAAATACAAATATATTAAAATGTCTTAGTAATAATAGAGCCATTTAAACTGTCAGGGATGTGATATGTCCACAAATTTGGTGATTTCTGTAGATTTATTTACTCAATTAAAAACAAAAGAAAAATCAAAGAAAAAAAAGTTAACTGTTTGCTTTTGGTTTTTACTTCATTTGTTTTAAGATATGACACTCAAGTTTTCTTCTAATTTGAAGTCATAGGAGCCCTCTAAAGGGTTTTTAAAAAGCCAATTTTGCTTCTGTGGCAGGATGCTCCACCTCCTTTGACCCCATTTGAGGCCTGGAGCGCCGGCAAAACTCATCACCAAAATGGTTTAAGCCCTTCAGGTGTCAGGTCAAGCACATCTCTTATTATAGTTTAGTCAGTTTAGTTTAAACATATTCATTTGACAAACTCTGTGAAACAAATTATCACAACATTTTATTAATCACTCTTGTTGGCACAATTTATGAGAGAGTGTGGCCTTGTGCTTTGGGGGAAACCAGAGTTCCCGGAGGAAACCCACTTAGCCGGCTAGGTTACCACAAATCAAACTCACATGTGTCCAGGCTGATAATCGAACCCGGGTTGCGCCTAGGTGTGAAGCAAGTGCGCTAACCACTGGGCTAACCTGACAATCGTTAACTTTAGTTACCATATGGTTTTCTTCATAATCAGAACTCTTCAAATTTTAATGGTTATTCTTTAATTACAGATGAGCCTAATGCCAGTGTTTATATTGGGCGATTTTTCGAAATGACCGTATTTGTTTTTGCCATCTGAATTGAGCTTTGCAAGTTTTACATTGCCTTGTTTCGGCAGCAACCATATTTGTTTTTATTGAAGCGTGAAAATGGCATAGGTTATCAAATAGTACAGCACATGTACATAAATGATGAAATATATTAAAGTAACAATGATAACAATCCCAATGTCGCTCTCCTGAACGCCTGTTTTCCTCCGTACATTAAACTCCAATATTACAATGGTAACAAGAAGGCAGACCATAACTATGCTTATCATGTGGATTAATTACAACGCAGTTCACTATTGCACACTTGTAATTGAACGCTGTCTTTGACAACATGGTACTTAAGAAACTTTACGCTCTACCCTTGTGTTAGTTATATACAACTCGCGCTGAAGCGCTCATATATTATTTGAATGACTCAAGCTGTGGGTGTGGTAACTATTTCTTGTTTTGTGACAAATTTATATTTGAAGGAATAAGTATGAAAAATACTACTGTTTCTGTTTCAGATATCGCTAGAGTTCCGCACGACAAATATGGCCGCACCCTGCGACACCTGTGCCCCGTGTGTCGGCATCCTTTCCGATATCCGACAGAAGTGCGAAGACACATGGTGACGCACACGGGCGAAAAACCATTCAAGTGTGACACGTGTGGGAAACAGTTCAACAGGAAGTCGGTGCTGGAGTCTCATAAAGTGACGCATTTGATGAGAGTGATGAACACTGGTTATAACAATCAAAGCAGGAAATAGAAACTATAAAATTTGGCGTTTGTAGGAAGTCACAACTTAAATTGTGAAACGGTTCAAGTGTGATGCATGCAGGATGCAGTTAAACAGAAATTTTGTTCACAAATCACAGGAAGTGATGTATTTGATAAGGATGATGAAAACATGAGCCCAGGAAAGTCACAATAATAATTGTCAGCGCAAAATATAGATTTTTTTTTGTTTCCGTTGTATTATTGAAAATGTGAAAATGTGAAATTTTAGTTTTGTTTTTTTTACCGTTTAGGGAAAACGTGGAAAATATATAGAATTTGTAAACAAGTTGATAAAGTGGTTGTGTTTTATTATTTCAATCATAATTAAGTCAACATGTAATAACTTAAAATGTTAAACTGCTTACTTACATATGTGATAAAATCTTTCACATAAAGCTTTTGCTTGAACGCTGTTATTTTGTGTTGATTTAATATTTTGTAATTTTGAACATAAATATCTTGTAACATTTGTTATTTGTTCTTTCATTGGACCAGAGTATGTATTCATAAAATATCTGAAGTCATTTCCTATCCTAAGTATTTTTTTTAATTTCTTATGCTCTAATTAAAATAAATGTAAAATGTGTTTTTTAACACAAAGTTGTTTATGTTAATTCAAGACAATGAAAATAAAGTATTTCAGATATAATCAAGTACTTACAAAGTAATCATATGACCAGTCAGATACTTAAGTTAGACAAAATTTAATGACGTTAGTTAAGAAATGACTTATTGTTTTTATAAAAAACAGCCCTGGAACTTGCTTTAAAGAAAAGACAATTTTAATTCATTCATTAAGCAATTTACTGCAACCATCAAACCAATTTTCTGACCTCTAATTATGCTGTAAAAGATGTAGACCCAGCAAGCATTTTGATCCTGTTTTAGGTTGTCCGGTTAGCGCAGTGGTTAGCGCACTGGTTAGCGCACTGGCTTCTCACCTAGGCGACCCGGGATCGATTCCCGGCTTGGGCGCATGTGAGTTTGGTTTGTGGTCACCAAGCCCGACAAGTGGGTTTTCTCCGGGTTCTCCGGTTTCCCCCACAACACAAGACCACACTCACGCGTAAAATCGTGCCAATGAGAGTGATTAATATAATGTTGTAATAACTTGTTTCACAATCGTTGTAAAATAAATATGTTTAAACTAAACTAAGAAAAAGATTGAAGTGTATATATTAAACAAAGGTTTTATTGCCAGGTGCTGGCAGCGCCGTGCAAATCAACTATCAAGAAATAACATTTAATAAATCATTTAAGATTTTCAACTGAGTAAAAAAATTATTATTCTTTATTTGGTAAATGGTTACTGACCCTAAATGATCAATCATTAAAGACAGACGACTTAAGATTTAACAATAAAAGGCCTAAAAAAATAGTTTTAGCTCAGGTTACCCGACCCTACCTACGAAATGGGGGTCAACCTTACATTTTTTATAGTCTGTTGTTAAAAATAAAAAAATGAAGAAAATTAAATGTGGATTTTAGTACATAGTTTAAAACCTTTAAAGCTTTATACAGAAGAGAGCTTTAACACCATTCTCCAATGATGACAATAACGTTCCTATATAAAGCCTAATACAAAAGTAAAAAATAAAAAAGCCTACCTACCCTACCTGTTTTTGAAAATGATCTCACCCTAACCAAACCATTTATTTTTTGGCTTGAGGTAAATGGTGAACAGTAAACTGTAGTGCGACTGGGAGAAGTCTGGACATGCTTTGGCATCCACTGTAGTGTTGTTCTTTTATTTCTGCTTGATTCATAACTTTTGGTAGTGTTATTTATAGGAAGAAAATGCTGCAATCTCCAGTACAACAATACTACACTTAGAAAATATTAATATATCTTATTGTATATATTTTCAGTGACCTCTCTTCAGATGTCAGGGAAGCTATCGGCGCTTACATGTGACATATGTGGGCGATGTTTCAAATTCAAATCCAGCCTTGACGTCCACAGGAGAACGCACACGGGCGAGAAACCGTTCAAGTGTATGCTGTGTGAAAAACGGTTCTCCGACAAGTCAAACATGAAGAAGCACATGGTCGTTCATGTTGTCCAAAACATGTGAAATCATGGTGTTTGAGTGAGGTTGTGTGGCTGAACCAGAACAATACATCGGTGGTCTCAATCTTGTATGGTGTGTTCAAAACCGTTGTCCAACAAGACAAACAAGAAGAAGCACATGGTCCTCCATGATGCCCAGAACATGTGACATTATGGCTTTTGATTGAAATTATGTGGCGTTACCAACAACAAAAATGTTTTTGGTCTAATTGTGGTTGCTTTGTTCCAAACTGTTCTATGACAAGTCAAACATGGTCCTCCATGATGCCCAGAACATGTGAAATTATGGCTTTTGATTGAAATTATTTGGCGTTACCGACAACAAAAATGTTTTTGGTCTAATTGTGGTTGCTCTGTTCCAAACGGTTCTATGACAAGTCAAACATGGTCGTCCATGTTGCCTAAGGTCTTGTAAAATGGTTGAACATTGTAAAATGGTTGTACACTGTAAAATGGTTGTACAATGTAAAATGGTTGAACATTGTAAAATGGTTGAACATAAAATGGTTGTACAATGTAAAATGGTTGAACATTGTAAAATGGTTGTACAATGTAAAATGGTTGAACATTGTAAAATGGTTGGGCATTGTGAAATGGTTGAACATTGAAAAATCGTTGGACATTGTGAAATGGTTGGACATTGTGAAATGGTTGGACATTGTTAAATGGTTGAACATTGAAAAATCGTTGGACATTGTGAAATGGTTGGGCATTGTGAAATGGTTGGGCATTGTGAAATGGTTGGACATTGTTAAATGGTTGAACATAAAATGGTTGGACATTGAAAATCATTGGGCATTGTGAAATGGTTAGACATTATAAAATGGTTGAACATAAAATGGTTGGACGTTGTAAAATGGTTGGACGTTGTGAAATGGATGAATATTGTGATTTCAACTGTATGCTGGTGGTAGAATGTTGCTCTGATCATTTGAAATGTGTATAGTGATGGACTGTGAACGTTGTGTTTCATTATTGTCATGACGCTGTTGGAGTTTTGTTTAAACTGAATTTTGCTACATTTAAAAACAACAAGAAAAAAGAATACATAGTTGTCCATACTCGTTTAGTTTTCTTTTGACTGTTATTGTTCATTTTATGTTGTTCTGCAGGGATAGAAAATGTTATAAATTTATATTGTTAAACAGTTTGTAATCGTTGAATTTTACTGTTAAGGTAATTTGAACCCTAATCAATGTTAAAATTGCAAAAATCTAAGTTAATCATGTTTTATTTGAACCTAATTATTTAAATGGCAAGGTAAAGTGTAAGGATTGTTGCTTAAGAAAAGAATAACAGGTGAAATAGTAGATCATTTAGTAGCCCTTCTAGCATTTCATAATTCTTGGGTCAGTGGTTTGATCCCCACACTCTGTTCATCTTTTTATGCAGAGGCATTATGTTATTATAAAATAAATTATGAAACCCTTTGTATTCCTATTGGCTGTTACAAGTATAGGTTGAATGGGATGTTTAAATATTTTTATTTTGTCCATATATGATTATTTTTATGTTTTTACTTTTTACCAAAAAAAAATGAAATTAATTCCTTGAAAATCTTTTATCAAGATCAAAGTTTAAACAGCTTGCTCAACAAAATCTCTGAGATTCAAATTACCCCTAAAGCAATATGTGAAATCCTTGTAGGTGTTTATTGCAATTATAAAGTGCCAAGCTGTATAGAAAATAGTTAGTGCTAGGAAAATTCATAACTATTTCTGAATAGTCGAACCCTCACCTAAGTGTTCTGGAGCATGGCACCATGGTAACGATTTGCAGATTGCTTTAATAAATGTATTGTTTAAGAAATTATCTAGATATAACACATCACATACCATAATATTGCTATGTCCTTTTCCCAAACTGTACAAATTTACAACAAATGCACTAACGTTAGTTATATAAGAATAATAGCTTTGACTAAAATACATATTTTAAAACCATATAAATCTGTTTCATTGTTGATAATTAAGAAATATGTGTGTATGTGTACAATTTTGTAAGATTTATCAAATAAAATATTGTTCTAGAATGATATGTTTTTGCCTTTGTTTTTACATGGCCTTAAGGCCCGCAACCCATTTAAATGATGTATTTTATTATTTCCAAATTACAAACAATAACCTGCATGTAGCATCTAACACAGTAGAGTTGTTTTAACTTCGTGCATTTTCTGTTTGTTTAATGTATTTACATTCCCCTTAGTAGACCTTTGAATAGATATCCATAAAACTTAACGTTCATATTGTATAACATGCAAAGAGTAATCAGTTCATATTTCAGTTTTGTTTATTTCAATGTTGCACTTGGATTGGATTAGCATGATGTCATTTAACCAATGATATATGACATAACAACATCAGGTTTTCTTTTTTTATAAATGGATGTTGTCGGTTACTCTCTTTAAGAACAAATACTCATAACACAGATGATACTACAAATATTTAATCATAATGACTATTTTTTTAAAAATTTACATTTAAGAATTGATCGCATTTTTTCGAGTGTTGATGCAGTAGGGCAAGCGAGCAATTAAATGACGAAGAAGACCTAGAACCAAACATGGAATTTACTCACATGTCCTGCGTTAATACAGCATAATTGCAAGAAAAAAAATCTTATATAACATATTAGTCTTGGCCATATTTGGAAGAAAAAAGTCTAGGTATTGTCATCGTCGGTGTTGAGCAAAAACTGTAAATTTGGCCATAACTATAAAACCGTTCAAAATATTCCAATGAAACTTGGTTGCTAGAGACAGTACACAATTCTGCATCAAGAGCTGTAACTAGGGCTTAATTTATTGTAGAGTTATGCCCCTTTTTGAACTAAAAAAAATACAAACAAGCATTGGGGTTCACTCTTTGGCACTCTTGTGAAAGATTAATGATCGAACCTGTCATTTCTAATTCATCTACATAAGATGAATTGGCATATTAAAGAAATGGAGTCTGCATATATTTTTTAGCTAGAGTCATCTGGCAATAATGTGATTTTTTGGCTTAAATTTAATATCAATTAGCCACCTCTGATTTAGCTGATCCAAAGTAGCATCATAAAACTTATAAGCACATTTAAAGTGAATTAAAAACAAAAGCATTTCTTTAGCAATTGCAAATTTACTTAATTTTATTGTATTATTTTTTACTTCATATTTATATTTTACTAAACCTAAATATTTATAACATATTTATTCTTCAGAGATGCATGAAAGTCCAGAAGAAATTAAAAGGATCGAAACCAGTCAAGGTCAAGGTCAAGGCAGGGAAAACAAACCGAAGTATATGTGTCCCCACTGCCCACTGACGTTCCCATGGCCCTCCGCATACGAGATTCACATGAGAACGCACACAGGCGAGAAACCGTACGAATGTCGATTTTGTGGAAACCGATTCAGCAGGAAACACGCCCTTCGAGCACACTCGCTGTCAGTGCATAACATTATATGAAAATCCTGTTTTTGACATTTATTTTGTGATTAGAGGGACCTTCTCATTTTATATGGGGAACAATTTTCCTATCATTTTTTTTCTTTAAAAGAATGTTAAATTTAGTCATGTCCTACCTGTTAAAGTGTGACAGTGTCCCTTTAATAAAACAAGGATTTATTTGGATTTGTGATAGTACAAATTTTTAAACTGTGTCTAGTATTTAACATGTTGTATGATTTTTTGTCAAGGTAAATACTAACCACTGTCTGCCAAAGATAACATGAAACCCAGAAAAAAATTGTCTGTGTGAGAAAAGATAAGGCAGCTGTAAATTAAATACATGAATTATTAAACATTGTGTTAACAATGTGTCAGCCAATGAAGTTGTATTCTAAGTCAGTTAGAGGACCTTAAGACTAATTTTATGATTAAGAGGGGCTCAGTTGCTATGCCCACTGCGCTTATTCTTAATCATTAAGATTTTACTTCAGGTCATATATCTATTACATAAAGTCATATTTTTAATTAATAAGCTCTTAACAATTTCTATAGAATTTCATTTGTATAGTACCGTTCTGTTAATTGTATGTTATGAAGAGGTTGTGTATGACTTTTTTAAGGTTTGTTAAAAACATGCTTGTTTAGATAATATTTCATTGTGCATTGCTGATAATAAACAATTTTATGTTGTAGACTCCTCTGGTATTTCAGACATTGTTTTTTTTTTATTTCCCCTTAAAACAAAGTGATAAATTAATTGAGGGTTTGGTTCAATGCAGATGATTATGACTCCTTTCTTTAAAGGGGCTAGACACCAGATGGTCCCAAAATCGGCAAATATAGTATTTCCTCAAAGCAAGGCTAGAATTATCAATGCAAGCTAGTAGAAGGCTGATAGTACATAGTTTTACATGATCTAAATAATAAATGTATCGAATATATTGCTGTTTCATCTGTGTTTCCTTTTTAAAAAATAGGGCAATATGGTTTCCAAGTTTAAATCATCTGTTTATGAGTACAGATAAATATACTGACGCAATTTTTAAACTTACTGGGATATGCATGGTAGACAGCCCCAGTAAATTTTGCTTTTAGACTGCAAAAAAATACATGGCCCCAATTTCTCGAAACTTTTTAAGCTTAACAGGCTTAAGTTGCTTATTTCAATAAGCCAAAATACATACCGGGGGTACTTAAATTTAATTTTGATAAATGAAAAATGGTTTATTGTGATTATCATAATGATAATTCCTATCCAAAGTATAAAAAACTCTCAAAGAAGGTATTCTATGCAATTTATTGAACACCAAAAATAGTGAGCTCAGCTTAATCCTGTTATAAAGAGACTTAAGAAGTTTCGAGAAATCGGGGCCTGGTGTCGTAAGGGATGTGATACATCAGTCAGTAAGATTCAGTGCATTATACACAACAACATCAATTTTATGTAAGTTTTGGACAATTTTCTCTTTTTCATGCAATTGTATCATTTTGGTGTTAAGCCCCTTTAATATACGTCCAAATTTCTCTTTATAGGCCCTAGATTCTCTGACCATTGAATTGTTAAAACTGAAGTGTTCCACTTTTAACTATAAGAACTTGAGCAACCTTTATCAATGAACTAAGAAACATTATTTAAAGGTCTACTTTAGTCAGCTGTAGTCACTTGTGAGTATACTGCCCTTGCATTGTCAAAATTTGACCAAATTTTCCTAGTTCACACTTTAACATGAGCAACCAGTAGTTTTTAATAATATTGGTTAACAACTTTTTTGAATAAAATGTAGAACAAGTTCAAAACCAGCATACAGTAACTACACTAGAATTACGGTCCTTGGATGCAATTTTGCCACATAAGATTAATCTGCTCTTTTTACAAATACAGTTATTTTGATATTGGACCTAGGCATTGTGGGAAATATTCGACACAGGACCAGGGATTGTTTATGGTTTGAAATAACAAACTTGGTAATAACTAGTGAAGTTCCGATGATCGATTATAATCGAAAATCGATTGGTTGGGCCTGAAATCGGTGACAATCGATTGTATTTGGTTATAATCGATGATCATACATGCCATATTCCCGACGGGGGAAAAAATATCCCGGAATTTCGATCCATCCCCCGGTCTCCCGGCTGGAGGTAAAAATCCCCCGGAATTTAAAAAAAAAAAAAAATGTTTTTTTTTTTAGAGATTTTACATCAGGCAATAATGACAAAGTGAAACCACAGTATGTGAGTGAAACTGACTGTAAAGAAACAACTCCACAAGGGTAAAATTACTGTTTAAAAAAGGTTTGATTAATGCTTAAAACGGAAACCTTAACAACAAGTGATCAATTAATTTGAAGTAATGATCAAAGGCAAAGAAATATTACTATTTTGGAAAAGGAAGAAATTAATAATATTCATTCCATTCTCTTTAGTGTCTGAACGTCATCATAGCTGATAGCAGAATTTTTTAAAGACTTTCGAGGAACGTAAATTTAATTTACAGTACTACAGTATGACATGACAGTGTATCATAGGAATATGATAAATCATGACATAAAATAATTCTGTATAATGAAAAAGTTAGAGGTTTTCATAACAATATATATTATGTAAATACATTTTTTCGTACTTGCGTCTAAAAATACTTTGAAATTTCGCCAACTTAAAACTTGCTAAAGAAATCCCCCTGAATACTACCAAAATCCCCCTAAATTTCAGCCTTTCTGAACAAATCCCCCTGAATGGTCTCCAGAAAATATGGCATGTATGGATCATCGAAAAAAAAATAAAAAAAAATATAAGTAGGTGTTCAGATGTTATCTTTAACAAAATGGCTGATGAAAGCCACAATGAGCAAGTAAAAATGAACTATTTTTTATATAACACTTAATAACTTTAATCATAGACATAACGTATATGCATATAATGATTAATAGTTTAATAATGTGCATGAATTAAACTTCACTTTAGGTTTTATCTAGTATTTAAAAAAAACGATTGTACTATCGGTAATCGGTTACTTGAGTGGAACCGATTATCAATAGTAAAATTGGAACCGATTCCCAACACTAGTAATAACATCTATTGGCATGAATAACTAAAGTTCAACAACCAGATACATTTAGAGTTATGGCCCTAAAATTGATATGGTTTGATTTTCTGGTTTTGGCATTGTAATTTGAATTGGTTTGGCATTCACAAAGCAAGACAAATGGGTCAACTTTGATTCATCAAACAGCAGGACAAGTTTGTTTACTCCGGTTTTCTTGACAGCACAAGACCACATCTTCAGAAACATCACTTAGGAACATTTGTGCATATATACATGTTAAAACATATTTATCAATGTTTGTTTTATCAAATGTATGTATTGTTTATGTTTATATCATGTATGCACTTCAGGAGAACGAAAGCGACACATCTGCCATGTGTGTGGAACTGGATTTACTCGACCCAACCATCTCCATATCCATATGAGGATTCACACGGGAGAAAAACCGTTCTCTTGTCATCTGTGTGGGAAATCCTTCAGGACGAAAGGAACTCTTCAAGGGCATCTAGTCACTCATGTGAGTGATTCAGAGTGAACTGTTGGATTTGTGAACAGTAACAAAATTTGCTTCCAATCTATGTATCTGTCAATATTTTTCCCAACCGGCAAGCTTCAAGAGCAGATAGTTATGAGTGAACACAATTACTTGTGTGACAGATGAAAATAATACTAGTGATTTCATTTGTGAAAACCCCAAAACTTATGTCATCTGTGTACATGTACATTGTAATGCTTTATATTTACATGTGTTGATTAATTATTAAGTGTGATGTATACATAGTATACATTTTTATTCTTTTAACAGATGAAAATATATTATGAGGTCAGACTAAATTAGTGTTTCATTTGACAGATTTCATCTTTTGAAAACATTCGGAGCTCCTCGGCCATTTTTTCAAAAACAACCTCGGATGTATGCCGGTACATCTGTTGAAGTAGTCCGTATTTTTTTTAATAAAAGCATTAATTAAATGTAGTGTTTAAGAGTTGTATTCATTGCTCTCAGTTTAAATTGATTGCCAGTGAAGTGTATTATTGCAAACATAATTACGATTCCCAAGAGTTAAGTCATAAATTTTAACTACTAAATAAGATTACTACGCGATCTATTTGCAGCGGACTTAAACGTACCACTTTTTAAGTATGTAAACCGTCCATATACATCCGAGGTTGTTTTTGAAAAAATGGCCGAGGAGTTCCGAATGCTTTTGAAAATTGCCTAAACTTTTATTTTGATCATTAAAAATACCACTTCTATTTCCTAATAGTATGAATAAAGAATAAATTGAAATGAAAGACATATTTCAAAATACATTGTACTTAAATGCCAAAAAAAAAGCTATATTGCTTAAAAAAATCAAAAAAGCTATATTGCTTAAAAAAATCAAAAAAGTATTTTAAAAGAAAATGAGGGTTTTATCTAAAAACATTTCTCAAGTTTGAAATTGCAACAGTGGATAATTGTTCAACATGTTCCTTCAAGTATTAATTTTATGGGATAAAGAAAGTTTGCTTTCGCATGCCCCTGTGTTAAAAATAAATGAGAATATTTTTATGTTTCACTTACTCAAACATTTTTTCCAGTCCCAAAATTATATTGGTCTGGCCTAATTGTCAGCTATCCAAATCTTTAATTATGTTTGGCCAATGTCCACAAAATTTGGTAAGTATGTTTATGGGTACAATTTCTGGGATGTGCTCAATTACCCTGATTCTTTAGTTTCTCCAGAGCTCTGTCCCTTGAATTGGATAACTTCCTTCTTGCAAGGTGAACTGCATTTTGCCTATGGTACTATGAAAAGCTATTGTCGAACGTTATAATGACTTTGTTTATTTGTGCTAAATTACAGATGAGTTTATTTAGCATCCAGATCACCCTTGACTCCCTAGAGTTGTGGCCCCTGAATGGCTAACTGCTTTGACTAATTAGCTCTTTCCGCTTTCTATGTCTAAGATGTTGATTGAGCTTTACTTTTATAGTAAGGTAATATTTTCAAATGACATCAGAAAGTTAGATGTATAAATATATAAATTTATGTGCACTTCAGGAGAACTAAAGCGACACGTCTGCCAAGTGTGTGGAACTGGATTTACCCGACCCAACCATCTCAATATCCATATGAGGATTCACACGGGTGAGAAACCGTTCTCTTGTCATCTTTGTGGTAAAGCCTTCGCCGCCAAAAGAACCCTTCAACGGCATATGATAACTCACATAGGCGATGAACTAGATATTGGGACCCAGGTACTTTTGTGAACAGTAACTGTTGCTTCCGATTCATACTAAGATACGTGTGCAGATCAGTATGACAGGTATTGTAGCTCATGGGAGCAATAAATTATATACGAGTGAACAATTACTCCACAGTCACGTGAGGATATTCAAGGGATTGTGGGAAATCTTTGATACAGAACCAGGCATTGTGGGAAATCCTTGATACAGAACCAGGCATTGTGGGAAATCCTTGATACAGAACCAGGCATTGTGGGAAATCCTTGATACAGGACCAGGCATTGTGGGAAATCCTTGATGCAGGACCAGGGATTGTGAGAAATCATTGATACAGGACCAGGGATTGTGGGAAATCCTTGGCACAGGACCAGGCATTGTGCGAAATCATTGATACAGGACAAGGGATTGTGGGAAATCCTTGATGCAGGACCAGGGATTGTGGGAAATCCTTGATGCAGGACCAGGGATTGTGGGAAATCCTTGGCACAGGACCAGGGATTGTGGGAAATCCTTGGCACTGGACCAGGGATTGTGGGAAATCCTTGATGCAGGACCAGGGATTGTGGGAAATCCTTGGCACAGGACCAGGGGTTGTGGGAAATCCTTGGCACCGGACCAGGGATTGTGGGAAATCCTTGATACAGGACCAGGGTTTGTGGGAAATCCTTGGCACATGACCAGGGATTGTGGGAAATCCTTGGCACATGACCAGGGATTGTGGGAAATCTTTGGTAAAGACCTTGGTTATGTGGGTCATAAGGACACTTCACAGGCATAATCATGGTAACCTTGTAAGTGTAAATGTGAAAATTAAGTGACATTGTTTGGAGAAAAGATTAATATTGTACAAACAACTGTTTTACCCTAGTTATTATGGATTCTCTTGCAAATTTATTCTGCAAAACTATACTTTAACCAAATGAAATGTTTCTTGTTCTGTCATAAGATTTAAAATTGCCTTGTATGGTTATCTTGTACCGTATATAGACTGTGTTGTTCAATATGATATAGATTTCAAAACATGTTTTTTTATGTTTTGGTGGGTAATACTACTTTGTAATATTTTAATTTCGAGGTTTTCAAAAAGACAACCTTTAAACATTTATTAGGTGAATTTTCTTATATTGTTTTACTCATACTTTGAAATATCATATTTTCTCTGGAGTAGGAAAGAAAAAGAAAAAAATGATTGCCAGTTAAACTTTCGATTTTTTAAAAATTTGATGAAAGTATGATTTTTTATATATATATTTAACTGCTATGGTGCACACAATATTCATTCTGTTATTTGATTTTATGAATAAATATCCAGTTCTCTATGAATGTTTAACCTTTATTGACAATATACGCCAATACTTTTAGCATCATAATAATGAGACTATCATTATCCGACTGTTCTTCAGAGTTAAAGGGCAAGAAGGCATGACAATTATTTTTTCCGAGTTTTTTTTAAAACAGTAAAATACAGTAATGAGTTGATGGGTCCTACTAATAAAAAATAAAAATCATCCCACCTGAGACAACAATAGGTTTCATGCTTCCTTCATATTTGGATGGACAAGAGTGAGTCACTTTTTTGAAATAATTATAACAATAATATAATGTGACCTTTCAGCCATCCTGAGGTCAAGGTCCATTCCATTTTTATTCTTGGAGACCTGCATTTTGTGTCCGATTCATATTTTCTACATTCATTGAAGGATTTTGATGAAACTTTGGTGGCATGTCTTCTGAGCAACGTATGTGATATGCAAAACCCAAATGGAACTTTGCAGGCTCATGGTAACAATAAAAGGTCATAACATTAAGCCTTGACTTTGTGTCCGCTCATATCTAATACACCTGAATGAAAGCATATTGATGAAATTTGAGTTGCATGTTTACCTTAGGTTGCAAATGATAGTGAAACTTTGAAATAGTTATAAATTAAGACCTTTATAACCATTAATGCTTTACTAGAAAGAAAGTTACAATGAAAAAATATAAGCAGTTTGAACTCTTTTTTTATTTCAGATTTGGTTTATACTCATTTATTTTTGCTCAAGTGTAATAGCAGCTGAAAGCTGATAAGAATCACTCTGAGGTCTGTTTCCTGGGCTGATATCAGTACTGTGTCCTTTTTGAGAGGCCATGAGAAAGGACTCTGGATGAGGATTGGACCCACAACGTCAGGGGTGAACACCTTTACCACTTGACCTCTCTCACCCAGACTTGAGACTGTTTGTAATCAGGGGCCCTGATATTGGAACAGCAACAGGTCAAGGTCACAGTACAAGGGTCAAGGGATTGAAATACCTTGTATTATGTGTAAGCTCCATCTCCTAGACCTTGGTCACCTTTCTGGTCATCAAGGCTGCTTCAACATGCAAAACACTTTACCCAAGCTCAAGGTCAAGGTCACAATATAAAGTCAACAGGTTAACCTTGCATGTCATGCCCACTCCATGCTATCGAAGGATGTAAATTAATCTTTGTTTACAAAAACATCTCGACGACTCGTGCCTAATACATTGTTGAACCATGCTGCCACTAGGTCAAGGGCACAATACTATCCCACCTTCCCAGAGTTTTGATGAGTAGAATGTGTGAGCATGTTTTGATGAAACTTGGTCTTTACATGTCATGTTTTCATCTGACCAAGCAAAATGCAAAACCAATATTGAAATTTTGCTAGGTCAAGGACACAGTTATTAAAGCCAGATCTGGTACATGGGTTAATTGTTTTGGCAACATGTGTACCAAGTTTAATTTAAATATTTTGAACAGTGTTTGAGGAAATATATGATAACTTTGGTTATAAGAAATAATTGTATGAATATGCCCCAATCAAATAATGTTTTGGCTAACTTTGGCCAAACAGAAAGTTATTCATTTTTATACAATTCGTTAGCTGCTAAGTATTTAAAACACTTGAATGGAAAAAAAATAAAGACCAGATGGCAAAACAAACATTTGATTTCATAACAGATACATAACAACACAATATTTGATATTGCATTTAAAAATACAGTAATCAATCAAATATAACATGTATAAACATCACAGATACATTTTGATAAATTATGAAGGCACATTTAATTATGTCTTATATTTGATTTTTCTACAGCTATACATAAAAACGAAGGAGGCTGATAAATGCATTCTTCTATAATTTTAATATAAATGTAATCATATATAATTAATACATCTGAAAAACTGCAATCTTATACTTTAAGATAACAACTACTTATAAGGCCCGTTCAATGTTCGCAAGCTTTCATAAGTAATAATGTTGGATCACAAAATGACGGGGGGGGGTTTCTGTCCCTTATTTCCAAGGGCATAGAAAATAAAAGACAAACAGTATATCAATGATGACGATGAAAATTATAGATAAAAATATGACTAGCAAACGGACAAAAATGCAAAATACTGATATAAGTAGTGGCAGGACAGAGACATGTATACATAAAACAGAATATTTACAGAAATATATAAATAAACCGATTTTATAATAACATGTATATTACATGACTGTAATATTGTGTACCGTATTGATTCACTAAGAAATATAATTTAATGACTAAATATTGTATGTTTTAAGTTTTTTGTGAAAAAATAGTTTACAGTACTGTCAAAACCCGTTGGCTCGATAACCCAGGGACCTGCCAAAAATCTTTGTGCCTCGCCAATATTGAGTCAAGCTGGAATACTTACATAGAGTAAAATAAATCGGTCCTTCACATCAAGTTTGAGAAAATCGAGCCAAGTGATATCGAGCCGACAGGTTTCGACTGTTTGTTTGAAATAGGTAAATAATACAGGTCACCATACAAATTGTGTCATTATGCAGACACAACACCCAATATATCTATAAATAGCCTATATTGCTATAAAAATAGACTCTGTTATTAACAATTAACAGTTGAATATTGGAAATAATCACTGTACTTTAAACAAAAATTCAGAAAAACGTACTAAATCACTTAAAAATGCAATAAAAAGTACACTTTATATTGTTGTTTTATTATGAGCTTTGCATTGGATTGTTATAGCATTATTGAAAGAAATAAACTGGCTTCTGTATAGCATATATTTTTCTAGAATATTTCGAAAATAAAACCCACAGAAAAATACTGGCTATACAGTACCCTGCAGTTCTTGGTCATGTTTTATTGATAAATATTTTTAGATTGCCATTTAATTTATCTGGATTTCCCTTAAAATAAATAAAAACATCATGATACCATAAGACACATTGTGATTAAAAAATAAATAGAATGATGAATGAATTTTACACCACTGAACAAAACAATAAAAACTCTTTGGAATGCATTTTTAAAAAGAATAAAAAAAAAATCAATTACTTAAAAAAAAAGTACACTTTAATTATACAATTACTCAAAGAGCGAGAATAATATATAGGGTAAATGCATTTGAAAAAAAAAATTCTTATCACAGGTAAAACACAAAATATAAATATTTTATACAAATCTATGTATAATTTGACATGATTTAAAGACAAGAGCCCACAGAGTGCACAAGAGCACCACGGAGTGCACCACATAGCGCACAAGGGCACCACAGAGTGCACAAGAGCACCACATAGCGCACAAGGGCACCACGGAGTGCACAAGAGCACCACATAGCGCACAAGGGCACCATGGAGTGCACAGGAGCACCACATAGCGCACAAGGGCACCACGGAATTCACAATAGCACTGCAGAGCGCACAAGGGCACCACGGAGTGCACAAGAGCACCACATAGTGCACAAGGACACCACGGAGTGCACAAGATCACCACATAGCGCACAAGGGTACCACGGAGTGCATAAGAGCACTGCAGAGCGCAGTAGAGCTACATGAAGCATACGAGAGCACCGCGAAGTGCACAAGAGCACCATGGAGCACCGCAGAGCAGACAAGAGCACCATGAAGTGCACAACAACGCTCATCTGCAATCTTTGTCAAAAAAGAGAGGGCAAAACCCCAAAATATAAAAATTACAGGCCTTGCTTAACATGTGTGTAAGTTCTCTGTCTACATATATGCTAAGTTTCATTTGAATATCTTGAATGGTTTTTGATGGATGGGCAAGGTTGAAGCTTTCGCACAATAATGCTGCAAACAATGACAGTGACAACCAGTCTATGACAGCGATGCCAATGCTATGACAGCGAAGCCCAGGCTATGACAATACATGATTTTTTTTCTCTTGAAAAACAGTGGAGCTAAAAATGTTTTAAATATGACATATTTCATCATGCACAAACTACAGATTTAATACAACGATTATATGGAGATTGAGCAAAATTTGTTTTTACAAATTAAAACGATGATCATCTACATTTCAGTAAACTTTATACACATTTCATATGTATACACTATGTTTTCTTTTGATAAATATATATATATATATATTTAGTGTCCGCACTTTCATCGACCAATGGGATCACGATAACAATCACCAAATTTTGATTTAGTTAATAATATTGTGTATGTTTTACTTAGTGGGTTACTCAGAATATCAGGCATGTCAGCTGGCTTAGTAAAGTGTTATTTAAAGTGTTATTTTGCCTTAAGACTAAGATAACTGTTTATTTCTGGTCTTCTAAACCACTGAAATAGCAAGGTGAAATAGCCTCAGCAGATTTAACGGTTTCAATAACCAAAGATAGGTACTAACTTTTATATAATATTATTGTGCATTGATTACTATTTTAACTAAATATGAAGAATACACAGTATACTTAAAATTCACAAGACTAAAAACGTAAGATTTTTTCCATGACTGGAAACTTATTAGTTAATCATATGTAAATAATACTTATTTATAATACTTAAAAATGGAAAAAGAAAATACATATTCAAATATAAAGGTGAATTATCTACTCCTTTTTTTATTTTACAAAGATGATCACAATTTATTTGGACATTATATACTTATCATGCCAAAAGCAATATTTCCATAGTAATGCATGATAAAATATTACTATAAATTATTTGCATTTTTTTATTTTACAAAGATGATAAAAAAATTATTTGGACTACATTATACTCATAATGCCAAAAATGATATTTCTATAGCATGGCAATATTTGGCGAAATACACTGGTACATATATTTCTTATTCTATGGATCAATGCATAACGTCCTTCCAAAAAGAAACCATAATTATGAATAAAATTATATTAAAAATGCTATGAAATAACAGTACATTTCTTGAAACTTGCATACAAATCTGACCACTGACCTTAAATATAATTTAAATGCAATTCAAACATTCCCTGAAATTTAAAGATACATGTTCATATTATTATGCGACGTCTGCAATGTTATGATATGACCATTTATGTCCTGAGCATTAGTCCATTAAAACACAACAAGGAACAAATGAAATAATTTAATGATAACGGTACTTAAATTATATTTTTCTCCTGTTTTAGCCCAAAGTACGAATTGAGCTTATTAACAATGCCATCAAAATATGGATAGGCAATAATAATAAAGAACACCAGAGCGAAAGGCAACACTCACTCACCTGTGTTTCTTTATTTAGTGAAACAAGGGGGATAATTTAAAGAAAGAGTACTGCTGTATATGAGCATACTGTAAAATCATTATTATATGTGGGACATTAATTTTCATGGTTTTCATGGGTTGGGTATTCCACGAATTCAAGATCCCAACAAAACTGGACTTTTATTTCTCAAATTATACTGCCTAGATGTAAAGTATATTGGTTCTTGCAACAGGTGTACCAAGTTTCATTTGAATATCTTGAATGATTTTTGAGGTAAACAAATTTGCACTTCGATGGATGCAATCACCAATGTAACCAATATTATCACCAATACCCAGACCTTTTTTCTTCCAAAATCAGAAGCTAAAAACAATTTTTCTTTAAATGATCCTGTTATTCTATCATTCTTGAACAATCATAAATAACCGATTTGTTTTCAAAAATGAAATTTAGCTTATCAACAATAATTCAAATAAAATGTCATCAAAAATCAACAAATAACAACTATGAAAAAATAACATGTTCAGAAAAAAACTTATCTGAAATCCAATCAAAAGTACAAGCTCAAAGTTCAAGTTCTTGTCAGTTTCTTAAAGGTAATAAACAGCAATACGCTTGTAGATAGATCTTAACTTCATATATTTAAACTTCATTCTTGAAAGCATCTTTCTACGAGTCATTAATTGTCAATACAATCCTCAATACATAGTTCCAAATCTTTTGGTTAAATGTATCCACAATCTAAAATATAGACTGATTATGTTAATTTGACTTCTAATTTATACTAATTTATTTTTTCTCAGATTGTTAAGACATTAAATGTAAAATCTGTCATATATTTTGGCAAGAGCTAGTCTTTTGTTATCACTTTGACAAACATGAAAAATAATGCTTAACTCTTTGACTGATAATTTCTATAACTATATATATACAATTACTCTCTATAAATGTTTCTTAATACACTTTGTGCCAAAATCTACTTCTAAAATTGAGCTGATTTCATAAAAAGATCTTTATCAGAACTTGAACTACATGTATATATTCAGACTGCCAAAAATCTACTTTCTAAAACTGGGCTGATTTCATAATTGGATTCTCATCAAGACTCGAATTATTGCCAAAAATCTACTTTCAAAAATTGGGCAAATTTCATAAAAGATCTTTATAAAGGCTCAAATGGAATCTGCAAATAGTAGAAAACATCACAGTCCCAGCTTATTTAACTTAAATAAGCACTAATCAGATTATGAGACAAATTTTCCTCCTTTTTGCGATGTACTTAATTAAATACAGAAAGTTTGCAACTGAAGGAGAAGAAACACATGTTATCTAATTTCGCCTCTTTTGTAAATCTGAGCACTTCCATAGGAGCAAAAGATATTTTAAGATTACAACTTAAAATTACAAAACAGTCCCAAATCAACTTAATTGAAATTTAATCTCTAAGCTATTTTGCTATAGGTGGAAGACTGCCTTTGTCTGTATCCTGCTTGTTACTATGGTGACCGCTGTTGCTATGATGGTTGCTATGGGCAGGATGGTTGCTATGGACACCAGAGAGGTTCAACTTGGTGATTTGGACGTCCTCTGTCCCAGTGTTCTCCTGATGACTCTGTTTCTTGTTCCCTCTCGCTGACTTGGCACTTGGACCTTGAAATTAATTTACAAACATTAATGGAAGTCTTCCTAAAGGTGGATTATGGCCTGTAAACTAATTTCAGCCCCCAGTAGACTCCTGTTCCAATAAACTCATGTTTCACGGACCATTTCAAGGCGATAAATCCCATCATTTATAGGTGAACCTATTTTGATGTGACTGGGGGTACATGTAGTCTGTTTGGTGTGTTTGTATTTGTGTATGTGGTCTTTTATATGTTTGTGTCTCTAGTTCATTGTTGTTCTGGCCCTTGCCCTGTGTCGCTAAACAGGGTTTATTTTTTACTTCTGGGCCTGTCCCTGCAGTTTTTATTGTTTTATTTATATATCCTCAACTTGCACCTTTGGACTAGTAAAATTCTTCTTTGCACACTGCATATTTCAGTGAGTAAGTCTAATTCATTCCCAGATAATATTTGTGATGTTGATATATTTACTCCTAGACCATCATTAACCATCAAAATATATTAAGAATCCAATTAAAATTTTAACTTATATTTAAAAAAAAAAAAAAATCATCAGTGTTCCAAAACTTGCAAAAAACTTAAACCTAAATGCACTAAAAAATTTGTACTATTGGAGACTATGCCAGTCCTTGAAATCAAAACATAAACAAGTACTTTACAGCATGTTGACCAATCAAAGGGGCTCTGTAACCATACCTCTGTGAGACTTTATTTCATCCTGACTCTGTTCTGCTGAGGCCCCTACAGGGGGTACACGCTCCTCTTTCTTCGAGCTTCGTCTTTCCTTCAAGTTCAACTTCCACTCATCTGTCTTCGACTTCTCTGCAATTATTTAATAATCATTTTCAACAACTTCCCTGCAAACTGACTATAATGCTCATAAGTATTTATTTCTCAGATTGTCAACAGGCTCAGTAACTATAAAGTTTGAACTTATTTATTTTACAACGATTGTGAAACAAGTTGTTACAACATTATATTAATCACTCTCTGCACGATTTTGCGCGAGAGTGTGGTCTTGTGTTGTGGGGGAAACCAAAGTTCCAGGAGGAAACCTACTTGTCTGGCTGGTTACCACAAACCAAATTCACATGTGCCCAGGCCGGGAATCGAACCAGGTGAGAAGCGAGTGTGCTAACCACTGCACTAAACAAACAACCAACAGCAAGTATCCAAAAGTATCCAAACCAGAGTTACGGTCCTTGCTAAACATGTGTAAGGTCACTGGAAACATGTGTACTTAGTTTCATGTGAATATCTTAAATCCATTTTTATCAACAGAAAAATCATTTTTTGT
The DNA here is from genome assembly GCF_026914265.1 of Mya arenaria. Taxonomy (NCBI): domain Eukaryota; kingdom Metazoa; phylum Mollusca; class Bivalvia; order Myida; family Myidae; genus Mya; species Mya arenaria. The sequence continues at coordinate 38,961,579 of NC_069131.1, forward strand.
TTTTAAAACCATAGCTTATCTTCATACAAATGTTTTTAAGTGCTGTGTTTTTAAAAAGACCTGTGTATGATTTTTACATATTGTCATGTATTTCAGTAGTAAATTAATCATAGAATTTTCCAACTGATGAAGGCATAATGTCAAAACATTTAGAAACAAAAGTTAAAAAAACCAATGTGTTTTGAGTGATTTTTTTATATACTAGAAATTTAGGCAGAAATATCTATATATAAACACAAACTTTAATTTACAAGCACCAGAAAAAAGTCTGGTGAAGATTTCAATATTATTCTTATCCTTATTTTTAGATATGCTTCAGTGATTCCATTCAGTCTTATGGCCAGTTATATTTACAGTCCAATCAAAACACCCGGATTCAACTCTTTAACTTAAGTTTGATCTAAGTTGGTAATTGAAAATAGCCCTGGATCCTGAAACACGCTAGAGGCATTTTCAGAAAGCCTATCAAAACAGTTGTGGCAGAATAGAACACAATCTCCCAAACCAACTTAGACAGATATTGATCATAGAACCCACCTTTGGTGGGCGGCTGTGCGGGCGTCTTATATGGGTCCGTTGAATGGTCAGATGCGGCAGACTGGGCACCATGTTTCGAGTGTTTTTGGGCGTGCTCTTTCCGTCTGTTAACGAGTCCATCCTTTATCCAGTCGTGCTGCAGCGCCTCCTCGGGGGTTAATCGTGTGGAGGGGTCCCAGCTGTAAAAAATATTGACTCTCAGGTTAGAGAAAAATAATTCATAGATTCTTATCCACATTTTCTTCTCTTACATTACAATAAAAATGTGGTATATTTGAATTTTTGTATATTTTTTTTCTGATTTTTGACGACTCCACACCAAAGCTGGTTATTTTGTGAAATAATAAATTTCCCTGGGGCAGGTGTGGGACAGACAAGGGCAGGTTAGGAAAAGAAGCATAGAAATATAAAAAAATATTTTGCTTAGTGTTATGTTGTTCCGCTGATTAATTATAATATGAAAATATGTCAATATCATGGATAATGAATTCATCATAATCAATCATTTGGAGAATAGCCTTAAAAACTGTTTTCTTTTCTTTTTTCCTTCACAATTTCAGTTCCATTTCTTTACATTCTAAATTGATACTCATTGTTAGATACTTGAATTTAAGGAATGAAATTAATCATTGCTGAATGAATAAATATGAAATAACAAAGACATAAGAAAATGCATTAGAAATATGTTGTAAGAAAATGAAGCCAAAAAAACAATTGAAATCTTGCACATGATGAAATATCTAATATTAATTGATCATTATTAATAGGTTTCTGTTCCTGAAAACCAATTTTTCTGACCCAATCTGCAGCATGACCAATAAATCATTATTAAATCGTTAACTCTCATCTCTGACCACTAAGGTTAAACTTACTCGAGACATCGCCTTATAAAGTCTAGGAAGTTGGCGTCACTAGTCTTTATAGCCTGTTGGAGGTCCTTGGACGAGACACGCCTCTTCTTGCCCTTACTGTTTGTGATACATCGGGGATTGCCCTTGGAATCTGTATGATGTTGAAATAGAAGTAAGATTTATATATGACACACTAAAGAACAGTAAAACTTGGGATACTGTTACGTCTTACACAACAACAAAAACTCACCTAGAACTAACAAAGAGCTGAGGGCATTTGTTCAAGTCTTGAGTTTAGATATATGACTCAAAAATGCAATTCTTTATTGATTGTACCTTTCCTTCTAGCATGGCATCAATGTGGAACTTTTATTATTTATTTGCAATTTATCTGTTATGTGTTTTTTTCAGTCGAAAATGGATCATAAATCCGTAATTATCAATGCCAGAATTACGGGCCTTGCTGTGAATCTGCATATTGTCTTGAGCAACATTTGGACCAAGTTTCCTTTAAATAATATGGATGGTTTTATAGTTATGGTCAATGTTGAAATTTAAGCACACTGATGATGCCAGCAGCAATGCTGGCAACAATGTCAACAAGAACGCTGGCAACAACAGCCTAAAGTGAATGGTATGACAGTACTTATACTTATTATGTCTCCCCCTCTCTGGGGGAGACATATTGTTTTTGCCCTGTCCGTCAGTCCGGTAGTCCGTCAGTCCGTCCGTACGTCACACTTCGTTTCCGATCGATAACTGGAAAACCGCATGACCTAGGATCACCAAACTTGGTAGGGAGGTTGGTCGTGAGGTGTAGAGGATCCCTATTGTTTTTGGGGTCACTAGGTCAAAGGTCAAGGTCGCGGCGACCCCCAATATAAAAAACATTTCTGCTCAAAATCTTGAGAACGGTTTGACCTAGGTTCACCAAACTTGGTAGGGAGGTTGGTCATGAGGTGTAGAAGATCCCTATTGTTTTTGGGGTCACTAGGTCAAAGGTCAAGGTCACGGCGACCCCCAATGTAAAAGACATTTCCGCTCAATATCTTGAGAATGGTTTGACCTAGGTTCACCAAACTTGGTAGGGAGGTTGATCATGAGGTTTAGAAAACTCCTATATTTTGGGGGGTCACAAGGTCAAAGGTCAACGTCGCTGTGACCTCTAATGTAAAAAAATATTTCCGTGCAATATCAGGAGAATGCTTTGATCTAGGTTCACCAAACTTTGAAGTGAGGTTGGTCATGATGTCTAGATGATCCCAATTGTTTTGGGGGTAACAAGGTCAATAGTCAAGGTCTTGGTGACCTTCCATGTAAAAATCATTTGCGTGTAATATCTTTCACATATGTTTACCAAAAATTGTAGAGATGTTACTCGGGTGTACAAGACCCGCATTGTTTTTGAGGTCACTATGTCAGAGGTGAAGGTCACAGACACCTGAACATAAGAAAAGGTTTCCGATCAATAAGTGGAGTTCCTATTGCCTTTGAGTCTTGAACTTTTGCATGCTGGTAGGTCTTCTTGGGCAGATGATCCGTATTAATTTTGGGGTCACTGGGTCCAAAAAGAGAGTGATGATGAAAAACGGTTTCCAATCAATAACTTAAGTTCTGCTTTACCTGGAGTCTCCAAACTTTGCATGCTTGTAAGGGTCATGCAGTAGTTGGGGTCACTGGGTCAAAGGTCAAGTCCACAAGGGCTTGAAGATGAAAACCGTTTCCGATCAATAACTGGCGTCTCATTTCAACTTTCGTGCATTTTGTTTATTTTGTTTTTTGTCCATAAAAGACCTGCCGTTTTTTCCCTGAGAAACAGCAGCACTTGAAGGCCTTTGCATTTTTATGGTAAGTGTCTGTTTACTAAGCCTTCGGGGGAGACATGCGCTTTTCTCAAAAGCCCATTCTAGTTTTCTCTGTAAAAGCAGACCTGCTAAAACACCGTGCACCTACCAAAGAACAGTCGTCTCCTGGTGGCTTGCTCCAACACCAAGTTAGGAGGTAGACCCAGAATTTCCATGATACAAGCTAGCTGCTCTACTTCGTTTTCTCCCGGAAATAATGGGTATCCTGCAAATATAGGAGTTCAACATAATGTAACCGACACTTAATATTAATTTTATTATGAAATGTTTTAAACATGGCATCATATCGTTCCTAAAGGTTGTCTTGTTTGGTTTTACAACAAGACCAAATCTGATTATCTTTTGGTTTTGTTATTCATTAGAAATGTCTAGAATTTAGATGCTTCAGTTACATATTACATGTAAATCTAGGACTCTGTGTGTGGTCACTAATTGTCAAATGAAATCCAACCATAAATGACAAATTACAGACTGAACACAAAGCACTACCATTTGTAAGTTTTGAGGTTGAGGTGCGCCTTAACCCAGAAATAGAGACCCAGGTCCTGTGCGCAAACATCGTAATCCTATTGTGGTCACTTCTGCCAAACCATTTCAAAATGAAATTATCCACCATGCATGACACAATTATGAAATGGACACAAACCACCATCATCAATAATGCTTTAGTATACAGCAGAACTGGTTCTGAGGCAAGCAGTGAATTTGACCTTGAAGTCAGGAACCCAGGTCTTTGGCACGTGTTGTCATCTTGTTGAACACTGTGGTAACACGTTCTATTTCTATATCAAGTTACAACAGTTTTGTTATGATGGTCACTTCCACCAAATGAAATCTCAGAAAGGATAAAAAAGTAATGGACGGCAAACCAAAGCGGGAAGGATAGACGGGATAGACGGGATTGACATGATGACATGGGTAATTTCTGGGTACAGTCACACCCAGTTGGCTCGAACATCGCTCTGCTCATTTTCCTTGTTGGCTCGGACTGGATGTAAATAATGATTTCTTTATACTGACAGCAAGCATTACCCCTTGGCTAGAATTCCCGAGGCTCAAGGTATTTTTGCAGGTCCCTTGGAGTTTGAGCCAAAAGGGTTCAACTGTATATAGTTATCAAGTGACTCAAATTATCATTTTTTAAACTATCCTGCTATAGGGGAACCTACCTGTGTACAATTCAGCAAGAATACAGCCAAAGCTCCACATGTCTATCGGCATGGAATAAGGCAGACCCAGGATAACCTCTGGCGACCGGTAGAATCGACTCTGGATATATGTGTACACTGAAACAAAGGCAAAGGTGAACAAATATTGCATCGCAGTTGAAATAAGAATTTGGTGAAAAATATGTATTTCTGTGAAATATAATTTGATGAGAAAACAAGAAGTGAAATAAAATTTGGTGAAAAAAATCATTTCTGTGAAATAAAATTTTGTTGAAATCAATCTTGACATAAAATAATTGATTTAAGCGGATTTTTATTTAAAACAGAAAAAATAAATCGGGACCGGAAAAACATTTGACATATCCAGAGATAACAGAGTTCAACATAACAGCTTTCAACTGTATGAACAAAATGAAAGACTAAATTGAAAGTTAGAGCAGGCTTAAATTTTAAAACAGTGAAAAATATCAATATGTTATTTCACTGTTTAAAACATTCAAGTACCATTTTTATTTCATAGATAAATCTCTATGAATCATCAGATCTGCCCAACATTAAGCTTGTATTGAAATGCAGAAACCAATTTATTTGTGTCACAACCTTAATGGAAGTCAATTGGTCATATAGATATTAGCTATCAGCATGAGAAAACATACCTCTTTGGTGTTCATAGCAACTGGAACCAAAGTCAATTACTTTTATAGAACTTTGCCCTCGTTGTCGTAGCAATATATTTTCCTGAAATAGAAAAAAACAACATCAATCGTTCATTGTTTTATTGTGAGCAATCCTTAACAAGTGTATTAATATCTCACCTTGTAGAATTGTGAAGCAATAACAGTCTGGCAAGTTGATTAATTAATAAATGTTATTTCCAGGTAATATTGATACTGTGGTAAACTCCATATTGTTATAACAAGTTTACTTCTACTCAAACAGGCTTAGTATTCAAAAGTTTAAATAATTACCACAATCATGATTCAAACACAACTACCTGGGAAAAAATCAGGTACTTTTCATGTACTTTTCCCCATTTTCAAGGACTCAAGTCAAAGCATAATTATTACCACTGGGAACCAAAATAACTGAATCATAATTAAAGCCAGCTTATAAGCTTTGCTATACTTGTGTCTATTTTTTTCTGGCAACATGTGTACCATGTTTCATTGAAATTACTTGACTGTAATGTTTAAGTTTTATGGCCAAGGTTGAAGTTTTGCACAATACTGCCAATAACAACAAAGGTACCAAGGCAAGATTTAACGATAACAATGGCAACAAGGCGAAATTATGTTACATACTGGTTTGAGATCACAGTGTATGATTTTCTCTCGCTGTATGAGTCTAAACATGTTACGTACCAGTTTGAGATCACAGTGTATGATTTTCCCTCGCTGTATGAGTCTAAACATGTTACATACCGGTTTGAGATCACAGTGTATGATTTTCCCTCGCTGTATGAGTCTAAACATGTCACTTACCGGTTTGAGATCACAGTGTATGATTTTCCCTCGCTGTATGAGTTTAAACATGTCACTTACCGGTTTGAGATCACAGTGTATGATTTTCCCTCGCTGTATGAGTTTAAACATGTCACTTACCGGTTTGAGATCACAGTGTATGATTTTCCCTCGCTGTATGAGTTTAAGGCACTGTAATAAGGAGAAGGCAAAGCGTCGGATGAGCGCAATACTGAAACCCTGGAAGTTGTTCTTCTTGATCAACTCGTACAGGTTCATCCTGCAAAACATTGGCAGGGAATAATATATCATATGCAAAATATGGAAATATCCAGAACTGCAAACAAATTTATTTTTTGTTGTCTTTTAAAACTGTGACACTTTCGTAGCAGATTAAAATTTTGGGGTTTTACCCAAAAAAAATCATGGACATAAAAAGTACAGACTTTATTGAACTACACACTACACTGGCCTTCAAACTATATGGACCTACACACTGTATGGACCTAAATACCTGTACGATATGTACCTATAAACAATATGGCTCTTAATTCACACTTATTTACCCCATGAGCTCAAAGGTGATACACAGATGGTTCCTGAAGTAGAAGTATTCGCCCATGTGGATGATGTTGAATTGATTGTCTTTGTCCTTCCGGCGAAGAGCGTCTAGAATCTTCACCTCAACCAACGCCTGGTGGTGAAACCTGGGAAGGTATAGGTTTCATATAGAAAACAACCAATATTGTCAGCCAATGAAATTGCAGATAAGCAATCATTAGGTACTAAGCTTAACCATTAAGAATTTCAATTTTCACAGGTGTTTAAAGGTCTGCCTACTTTTGCATTGACACTGTGTCAACCAATAGGCTGTATGCTAAGATGACCTGAAGTAACATCTTATTGATTAAGAAGGGCTTGATGGCTTTGCTCAGGCCACACATTCTTAAACATTAAGATTTAACTTCATTTAATCTTACCTTTACTTAACAACAGTAAAATACATGTAGTTTTTCTCATGTAAGAGAGTACCATTTGAATATATGGCACAAATACTGATTTTGATTTACAATGCAAAGTCACACAACAGACTCATATCCCAACTTGTCTATTAACAGCATTTTAAAAGCCTGACTCTCCGTGAAATGTTACTGTAACATGCAATATTTAAGAGTACAGTCTTGATGACTGGCAAACTGAATTCTTGTCCACAATCTAGCACACACACAACCCCTATAAACATTTTTTTAAACCAGTCATCATATCATAAGTTCTGTATCATTATCTACAGAGTGATTTTTTCGAGATCGTTCTTGACATAAAAAGTTTTGAAGGATGTTAAGACTACCATCTATAACTACTGCAACAAACCTTTTTTTATTTCGTATAATTTTGATAGCGATCATCTGGTCAGTCTTATAGTCGTACGCCTTCACCACCTGACCAAACGATCCCTTTCCCAACACCTCGAATATCTCGTACCGGTAGACTAGGTGGTCGTGTAGCACCTGTGTGGTGAAAATATCACACTTTGTGAAAACTGTAAAAATAATTTTATGGACGGTTGCTAGGCCTCAGACAGATATGAGTCAAGATAAAAAAAAACAGCGTTAAAAGTCCAATAATTTCACAAAAATATCCAACTGTGAAAAAAGCAAATAAATAAGGTTGCTAGGGCCCAGTAAAGATACTGTCCATGATGACTCATACACAGCCTCAACTTCAAACATCCCAAATACTTTATTTTCTTGAGGTAAAAACATTTGAAAAATAATAGGTAACACAAATTTAGAAAACGTTCTGTGTTGAATGTAAATTTTGCTTTAAAAAACTTTCTACCCATTTCTATAATGTTTTAATATTTTTAGCATAAATGATTTAAATCATTTTATTCAAATATTTCGTTCATACAGTCGAACCACGTTAGCTCAAACTCTCAGGGACCCGCGAAAATACCTCAAGCCTCGAAAAATTGAGCCAAGCGGGAAAGCTTCCATTCAGCATATAGAAATCAGTCCTTAACATCCAGTTTAAGCCAATGAGAAATTCAAGCCAAGCTTGTTCGATCCAACAGGGTTCGACTGTGATTCTATGTAGTAAAACAGTCTCACAATTTAATTCTCAGATTACCCGATAATAAATATCAAAGACAATCTAATAATAATATTGAAAAATCATTAGTTGCTTGATTTGATTATTATTGTTTTTGTTAATCTAAAAACACAATATACATGTCCCAGTGCAAAAATGTCATCAGAGTGCATAAAAATACCTTCTTAACCGCAAGTTTTTCAATTAAGGAATGAATTGCAGGGATGATGTCATTATCGGGGTATGAACGCAGTTGGGCTGGTCCAAGTGGGTACCAAATGCTGGTAATTTGATGGCCTCACAGACAAGGTGATTTATAACAAATTTAATACCTGGCAATATATCATACAAGTATATTTCAATTTCTTTATCTAAAAGTCCATATTTCACTCTGAATTGCAAAAGAGTGTAACTGTTTTACATTGTCAAAAGTATAATTATATTTTGACATTAATTTGTTAGTTAAACACTGGTCATTGTTTTTGAATGATAAAATGTATGATGAAACACAATTGAATCATTAAAAATAAAACTTAAAAAAGGGGATATATTTATGGTCTTATTGCTGAAGAATTTATTGGCAAAATCATTTGAAATGGTTACCAAAATAGATGCATTTAAAAAACAATGCAGTTTATATTGCATTGTAGTACTTTTGTAAACATTTAGCGCATATTTCATGGGTATCACAATCTATAAATCAAGTATTTAAATACTTCACACTGTTTAAGCCAATAAAAATTGTCCTTGACTGATTTTATTCATTGACAGAAATAATCTAGATCACAAAAACAAATGTATTGACCGGTCCAAAAATAAGCATGCCTTTTAATTATCTATACAGATGATATTTTGTCATAACCCTATCTCCCTCAGATCAATTTTGTGCATCAGACTGAAAATTATGGTAAATTAAATGCGCTGATACTTCGATCAAAGTAAATTTAAAACCTCTACTAATTATGGAGCGGAGATCATGTATTCATAGTGGTAGTGTTTTAATTTAGAATTTAATTATAAGCAATTTAACTTCATATCTATGTCATAATTCCTTAGAGAAAATTTCTGAATAGAATCCTTGTTTTAATCCTTTTCTTGCAGTTTCTGCTCAAAGGCATTTATTAATAACTGTAGCAGAATTTTAATGAAGATCTGTTAGCCAAAACATTAATAATTCTAATCTAGAAATTTTAAGATTTTAATTTTAATACCTCAATTTGTTTTTTATCTAAGAACAGCAGCTGCACTTTAATAATTATATGAACCATTTTTATTGTCATAGCCATTTTTTGATGCATTGCCCATCTTTTTCTTCTGCTCTAAAGCTAAGAAAGGTTTGACAGTATCAAGCATTTGTTTCTTCATAGACCCACCTTAATATATGAACCATTCTCATCGTCGTAGCCATTATTCTGGGCACTTCCCGGCTCTCCCTCAATCTTCTTCGCCTCGAGACCAAGGAACCAGATTTCCGGGTAGTCGAGTATTTCTGTCTGTTCAAACGATGTTAACTTTCCGCGGTAAAGTTTTAAAGCCTCTGGAATATGATGAGGGAAGAACTATATTAGTATACATGTACATGTTATATTTTGTCCGTCTGTTAATTAATACTGTCATCATATAATAATGCCACAGAAAAACTTTGAAAATAAGGACACCAGAAAGCTTTAGGACATACATTTTACCTATCATGCAGCTTAAATATTTAATTTCTTTTTATGTCCAAAAAGAAGGTGGAGTATGTGTTCAAAGGTTAACACCAACTATTACTTGAACTTTACAAAAGACACAATAGGACAAACAGCCTGCAGGTGTCATAGACATGTTATACCGGATCATGCTTGTTGACCCCTCTGTAGAACTGAAGGGAAGGCTTAATTGAGTTGATACTTAAAATTTGTAATTACTTTGACATTTATACCAAACACAAACAAAGCATTTCAAGGACCAACTTGCTGGTGTCATAACTGTGGCCAAAAACAGCACAAGTTTGGCATACACAAAGGTTTGAAGGGTTTGTTCAAACTCTAATGTAAAACAGCCAGGCCCATCCCAGTTCAAAGCTAAATCAGGACCTGTTTTGATGATACATATCAGCTATGGAGCACACTGTGCCCAAAGTACATACTGCCTCACCTTTGCAAATACGGGTGTTTTTATTGAAAAAATGTTGAGTTCATCAACTGACAACACAACATCTTCTGTTTGTATCAAATGCTAGGCTTTGTCTGTTTATGTTCTGATTTAAAAATAACAAGGTGGAGATTATGTGCTCCAAGGATACATTCAACTATTAGTTTTACTTTCTAACCCAACAATATACAATCCAGACGGCAGCTTATTTCCAAACTAGTCCCATTTGCTGCATTTCGATCAGTCGATCAAGGGAGTTGGATTTGAGCTTCAAGGTTACCTTCAACTATTACTTGTACATTTAAATTCATCAATAAACAAGCCCATCGCAGCATATTCTCGAACTGGTCTTGTTTCCTTCATTCCAGTTAATCAAGGGAGGGGAGTATGAGCTCCAAGGTAATTTTCAACAATTACTTGTAAAATTCAAACCAATAATACACTATCTTTTACCTGCAGGGGTCATTGGAAGCTTGTTCCCATACTGGTCCCGCTTGCTTCTCTCCGGAGTCCCGATGGTTGAATATGTGTTCTGTCGCGACTCAGGTTTATTGAGAGAAGGGAGAGTGGAACTATCATCTTCCTTGTGCCGTCGGTGATGATGGTGATGTTCTGATTGGTTGAGATGGGGGAGGGTCGTCGGGGCAACGGTGGCTGTCAACTTGCCCTGTGGAGGTAAAGTTAGCATATTTAGATATTTGCGCATGGGCCGGATGCCGTTATTCCCGATTCCATGTACATTTGTGCAGGGCCAAACAATTTTGTATCAGATTTATATCCCAGTAATGTTTTTCACGAAAACCAGTCAAAGATAATAATTTTCTGGGTTCTTTTTAAGAAAACCTGAAGCTGTCTGGTTAACAAAATAATGAATTTCTTCATTTCTATGAACATATTCATAAATTTTCAGTGCAGTTGTTCATACTGTTACAGAAGTAAGAGTAAACAATAAGTTGGTAGTGTGACAGAATATTAGTGTGACCCATTGGCTCTAGGCAGTAGATTTTAAGAAAAAAAACGGTTGGACAAACAAGAAGCATTTTAAGGAGTTTTATTCTTCAACATACCTCCTGAAGAATAATGCCGTTTTTGTTCTGTTTCCCCGAGTCTGTCCCGTTTTCCTTGCTGCGATGGGTGGCAGAGATGTGGTTGCCATGGTGATGAGCATTTGGCTGGACAACTGCCGTCGGCTGACTGGATGTTTGCAGGATCGTCTGGGAGTGCGATAGTGACTGTACATCCGTCTGCTTTGATCGATGATGCCGATGAGTACTGGCATGTGTTGGGCTCTGTAATGTAAAGGTTATGTTTAGTTTTTTTTACAGAATGGATGAATAATTGCAGCATATGATTTGAAATGGGCTCTGTAATGTAAAGGTTTATAATATGTTCAAGTTTATTTTACAAAACGGATATCCATCCAACTGCAGCCAATGGTTTAAAACTTGGTTAATTTGCTCATTTAAGTGATCTGATTGGTTTATAGTAATTATTGGATACATATTGACCAATCAATGAATGGATAAATATTGACCAATCAACGAATGGATAAATAAATATTGACTTATCAATGAATGGATGAAATTTTTACCTCTGTTGAAAATTATGCTTATCCAGTGAACTATTGAAACACTCTCACAAAGTTTAATCAAAATAATATAAAAAGATAATATCATTCAATGTAATTTCACTCGTACAAAACCTGCAAATAGTTGGTCATAAATATTTTGGAGGACATAATAAAATGTTCAATGAATCAAGGGCCATTTAGTCCAAACGGGGGCATTAGTCTTTCTATTTCAATACTGAATTACATCCCTTGTACGCTGAAACCTTAAACACGTCAATGAATTTCTTGATTTGCTGAAACATATGAATTCCAAGTAATATCAAATTATAATATCTTGAATATATTTCAATCTTGAGTAATATCTCAAGTTGAAGACAAAATGTTCTCAATATTGATATTACTAATAAGCGTTGCCAATCATATGAGTGAGCAGAGCCAATAAAACGTGAAATACTTGTTATTCTTTCATTAGTTGAAGTCACTTTGCTGGTTTCAAAGGGCTTGTAACAGGGAAAAGTCTCACAAGAATTTCAACAGTATTAGTAAGAGGACGCTGACTTTAGTTTAAACTTTATATATTTTACAACGGTTAGGAAGAAAGTTATATTAACTTCGACTGATTCAGCACGATGTTGTAGGTGAGTGTGGTCTTGTGTTGTGGCAGAAACCGAAGAACAGGGAGAAAACCCACTTGTCCAGTTTAGTGACAGTTTAGTGACCACCAACCAAACTCGCATGTACGTAAGCAGGGAATCGAACCCGCCAGCTTGAAAACATTTGCCCTTAATATACTGTACATTGAATGTTATTTTAAAATGCTTAAAAATGATCATTATAACACTGTGTTATATACACTCACCGCAGATATCGTCTTGAAATCTTCCTCATATTTATTTTCCCCTGAGTATCGCTTCAAAGCAGACTTTAAACCTCTATATAAAGTTTCATAATACTCCATAGTGATACAACTTACACTTTACACTAAATTCAAAAATCACACAAAACATTATTTCTATTTTTGTAACGATTATCCCAAACATATCTGTAAAAGTGAATATTTTTCCATTATTGTCATTTTTATATTTTCAAAATTAATATTAATTTTATCCTTTTTTCCATTTGCGATACTTATTCACTGCACACTTTTATTTAAATATATCCAATGTTTTTCACAGAATACATAAATGTCATGTTTTGTAAACAAACTATCACAAGTGCAGTATTATTGGCTTAAAATCTCTATTTACTGACTTGTTAACATTATGCAACAGAAAACAATCGAACCAATTATTCTATTTAAATCAATAATAAGAATTACTAAAAATAAACCATGCAATCTTATAGAATTTCCAAATGCAGAACTGAAACAGATATTTTTAATTATTTATAAGATCAAAATACAAAACAATAATCCTTTTACAGATACCACATTGAATAACTTAACCAGTACAGAAATTTGCATTTAATAGATTCATGATTTTTTCAACAAACGCCCATTTCAAAAAAATAATTACGGGCCAATTGAAAAGAAAGGACAATATTTTGACACTAGTGGCTTTTACATAAATCTATAAAAATAATAAAGAGAGAAAGTTGACAAAATGGTGATTGTTACGGGAAGGATTGGTCCATAAAAAGGAGATAATATCAAAGTGTAAGAGGTTATGGACCACTATATAACCTGTTTGTGGATATTATTACTTTATTGTATGAAAACGGACTTGCCCACGGCATGTTAGTCAAGGTCAAAGGTTGTTCAAATGAACTTATAAAAATTAAAGGTTTAATGTGACTGCTTACATAACCGTTTTTTTTTTTAAAGTACATACTAACAACCTTTAACTTTTTTTAGTGGTCTACACACTTTGCATAAACTGAGCGGGCCAGCCACTGATTATATCTACCAGTTCACCTGATTAAAATCAATAATGGCTGACTGCTGATTTACTGAAATAAATGTATTGGTATAAAAGTATACTGCCTTCTCATTGGACAAAATATGATGTTGACCACTAAGTAACCTGATTGTAGATATTATAACTTTATTGTACGAAAATGGCCCATGGCCTATAAGCTTTAATGAATCATGTTCAGTCCATTTCTTGTATACATGCCAGATCACAAAGTGTTCTTTTATACAAGAGTTTTGGGCAATTTTAATGTCATTTTTGTTTTTTTGAAAAATTAGGGGGTATGACAGGTTTGTGTAGCATGTTATCAATGGAAGTGGCCCAGGAGTGGAATAAATCCACCACCTCTCTCCAAAGGCACACGTTCACAATAGGCCCTATCCCATTTAAAACTTAGATGAGTCTCAAAGCAAGGCAAACAGTTCATGACACTATTAAAATTATTTCAAACACCTTGTGAAATTACTGTCAACTTCTAAAACATAGAGAACAAGTATGGAAACAAGATACATAGATGTTAGAACAAATGACTATCAACATCAAACTACATACACTTGTACCTGTGAGCCATGTTTGGGCTTAGTCATACTTTCAAGCCCAGCTAGCCCCACACCCGGCAGTACAGGCACGCGATGTTTCTTCGTTTCACCCCCACCCACCATCGGTAGCCTCATTCCGTATTCCATCCTTGTTATCTCCCTTGACTCTCCTTTTCAGGGCTAATTACCTCCCTTTGGCCTATTTTAAAGGCTTATTAACTCCCTTTTGTTTATTAATTCCCTTAATTAAATCACAGGAGTACTCTTATACACATTCTCATGGAAAGAGAGGCCTTCCATTGTGACAACTTAGCCCAATATTTCACACAAATTGCAACTGTATGTTGATGAATTTAATATTGTATATTTTTCACAAAAATTTAGATTATATTACCTCCCTTTTTTCCTTCCAATTATGCAATGATCATTATATATATCAAAGCACATTATTAATATCATCATACCAAAATTAAGCACATAAAAAATCATATAATTTTCAGGACACTGATTTTACTTATTTCTTGAAAATTCTTGAAAAGAATAGTTATCCTCTCCTATCTTTGTTTATGGGGTTATTTCTCTCTTCCTACCCAAAAAAAATTCACAATCCGACTTTTTCTTTTCATTACACAAAATCAACAATTCCAATGCTAGTCCATTTTTCTTTCTTATTTTATAATCTGTTTTTTTCTCCTTCCAAGTATAGACCCATTTATGTTTACACATTCATCAAGTAAATTACCTATTAATGAGACCTAATTAACCATTAACCACCATGTTTGTATTCCATTCAGACATCAAAGGAACGAAGCACTCGTCAATTCCTTAGAAACATGTAAATTCCTTCACCCACAGTTAAGTCTCATCAGATTTTTCTTAAGAGAAATCTTGTCTTATACAATCCCTCAGTTCCATAAAAATCTTCTTTTTTTTCATCCAAAAAGAACACAGATGAGTTTTTCTGATGAGATCATACAATCCCAGTCAATTTCCAGAAAAATCTTTATGTTGCTGTTTAGTCACTGACAATTTTTCTGACATGTACTATCTCTTATATAATCATGTTGCTACAATCTTTTGCTTCATTAACACTTCAGATGGCAAAACACTTCACCCACTGAGAGTCATATCTGACCATAGTTTATTACAAGAATTGTTGTGGTGTCTTAGAATCAATACAGAGGCACTGACCTGTTAGTAAAAGAACAATTCCATATTTATGTGTAAAACAAGTTTTAGATAAGAACTTCAACAAAAGAAATGGCAAAAAAAGGCTCAGTTGTCTCTTAAATAAGATTTGATTTTTTATGAAAAGTCTCTGATTATTATCTTTAAAAGGTCATGGTTTTTGGGGTTAGATTTAGAAACAATTAACTTGGAGATTTTTTGTCAGCAAATATTTAAAATGTGAAATAAATGCTCTGTTTTTCCCAAAAGCATTGGTATGAAAATTTTTAGGCTTGGATTAAAAGAACTTTGAAAAAAGTTCAAATAAGTATGTGTCAGTTGCTGTTTGTTCATTAAAGTAAGAGAATTTGTCAATAACATTGTAGTGGTTCCCTTTAAATTCACATGGAGTACAGGTTCTACTTCAGTTTAATTAAAAAAGAGTCTAAAAACAACTTAAAAAAATAATCATATAAATACCATTGAAGAGAGATAAAAAATTTAGAAAAAAGATTGTAGAGATTTTAATAAAAAACTTACAATTGCAGCATGGGGTCATTTTGATTCTTAATCGCTTTTGAGAACCAAATGTCTGCAAAAAATAATTAACTAATTATTTAATTAATAATAATTGTTCAATTAAATTCTACTTTTAAAAACCTAAAATGTTATTATCAGATCAAGAAATTTCTTTTTTCAAAATTCTTTTCTCTAAAATATTAGGTTTTGTTTAAAATCCAATACTTGTCAGAATTTACTCAAACTTCACGAAACTGTAAACCAATTTTTCTCTAACACTTTTATTCCATAATAACACTTGTTTCTCTCAGCTTGGTTAAAGTATAAACTGTACATCTCTACAATATAGACCTTAAAAAAACAATTAACAGGAGAAATATATTTCAACCCACTGTTATATTTCAATAACACAAATTTTAAACAAAGGCAAATTATATTGGTTTATCAACTGATCTAAAACAATTATGCATTGAAATTGGTTCTACGTTTCATACTTGAAAAGCCAAGCCAGGTACAGGAATAGCTTTATTCTTTCAGTCATCGCTACCAAATTTGCATTCATCTTAAATATTAAGTTTAATATTTAGTTCCTTTGAATAAACATATCTTTTGATTTTTTTTTGTATCTATTCACATTTATATGGTAAATTCATAACAGAGAAATTAAAAATAAACCAATGCAATGCATTCAGACAGTTTCATTTTTTCATCTACAAAACCGTAAATGTCCTATTGCCTGCACCAGGAACATTTCATTCTATACAATAGGGCGTTTTACTGTATAAGCATGACATCACCACCCTAATCAGGTGCTCTAATATTGCCACATATTCTTTTCATTGAAAAAATTACTTTGTTTTGCAGTTAAGAGTAAACGATAGCATTGTTGAGCAATAGACCTGGCCTGTCTATCAAGGCAGGCCAGTGCATTTAATAGGACATTTAACGTAAAATTAATCATACATGCCATATCCCCCGGCGGGGTGAAAAATCCCCCGGAATTTCGATCCATCCCCTGGTCTCCCGGCGGGAGATAAAAATCCCCCGGAATTTTTTTTTATTTTTTTTTATTTTTTTATTTTACATCAGGCAATAATGACAAAGTGAAACCACAGTATGTGTGCGAAACTCTCCAAAAGTAAACTTTTACAACAAGTGATCAATTAATTTGTAGTAATTATCAAAGGCAAAGAAATATTACTCTTTTGGAAGGAAGAAATTAATAATATTTATTCTATTCTCTTATTGCCTGAAAGTCATCAAAGCTGATAGAATTAAGCACAATTTTTTAAAAGACTTTGGAGGAAGGTAAATTTAATTTAATTGTCTCGAAAACATATTTTTCCAATGACATATTTTGTTTTGCAAGTGCATTACAATATGACATGACAGTTTATCATAAAAATATGATAAATCATGACATAAAATAATTCTGTATAATGAAAAAGTTAAGAGGTTTTCGAAGCAAACTATATGTGAATACATTTGTTCATACTTGCGTCTAAAAATACTTTAAAATTTCGCCAACTTAGACCTGCTAAAAAAATCCCCCTGAATTTTCAGCCTTTTGAACAAATCCCCCTGAATGGTCTCCAGAAAATATGGCATGTATGATTAATTGTGATAATTTTTATGCAATGCATATAAAACAACTGTAGATTGGAAAAATATTGGTTTTGGCGGGAAGCTTTCAGTGCCCAATTGGGGTCAAAGGGGATGAAGCACCCTGTTTAAGAAGCGAAACAGGCTTTTTAAAAGCCTGTTTACGGGCTCTCCTGAGTTTAAATTTGAAGCAAACAGGATTGTGAATTCAAATAACAAATGAAGAAACAACCAAAAGCAACCATTGAATATTTATTTAAAAAAACAACACACATACAAATCACTGGGACAGCCCTGCTAATAGAATAATAAAAACTGCATCGATTATGATTTGTTTTCTGCTCCAAATACGCTGGGTGGCTACAGAAAGACATAACATGTATGTTAATGGACAACTAATGTTACTGGGCTACAATGGATTACGAAAGTTTCAAAGCCAAAGCACTATGTATAAAAATGCGCTTGTTTGCTGATAAAATCGTAAATTCCCTATCATACTTGCAACCCCAACCTTAACTAGCATTATGTAAAACACTAAATAAAATATTAATCATTTATAGCCAAGCACATTTAATGTTCTTCTTGGGACAAAGCTTACAAGTCAGTCAATACTGGTTGGTTCGAACTCCAAGGGACCGGCAAAAATACTTCCAGCCTCGAGAAATTTGAGCCAAGTGGGAATGTTAACCTTCAATATAAAGAGATCATTCGGTTACATCCAGTTCGAGACAACAAGGAATTCGAACCAAGCAAGATCAAGCCAACGGGGTTGGACTGTACTGACAAACGCAAGCTGCGAAAGTGAAATAAATTGTTTGCTCACAATGGCAAAACTGGCATATAATGGGAGCACAAGGGGTAAAGTACTGTAACTCTGTAACTGGTATTTAAAATTGAAATTGACCTAGCTACGAATAGTCCAAAAGAATAGACATTCGATATGGGATTTCTCTAATCCCTGAAAGATTTGCCATATAAAAAAATCCTCCACATACAATTATTTGGACTTAGCACAAACACCCTTGTATGATATTAGCAAACAAGCGCTTTTGAACATGGAAATGGCTTACAATAACAGAAGGTATCTGATGTACAATTATATACTTATGGATGCGTGATGATCTTAATCGCCAGCAACTTTCTTCCGTTACACTTTATACATAAAATTGACTGACAAATCTCTTTTTATTAATGAATATGCATGAGGCTGGGAAGACAACTCTTCTTCCAATGAAATCACATCTTACAATAAAACACGCTTCAATAACCCTGTATTCTCAGTTTTCTCCACAGGCGAGTGGTCTTAGTAGCTTTTTTAAAATTTGTAGTGATAAGGCGAACTTAGTTCAGAATATTTTTTAAAAGCTCATGATTTTGTGTATAACTTGCTGAAATAAATACTGTTTTTAAAACCAAAACTACTAACTGCAACAACTTTAAAAATGCTTTTTTTCTTTCGTTTTTTATAAATTAATAATCAGCAAGCACCGCCCTTTTAAATAGTTTCAAAATTATATCAGGTCACCTGGCATAAAAAATAACGTTATAACCGATCACTCGATGAAAGGAAAGGCTTATTTACACATCGGATACCTTCAAACATATACATGAAAAGAGGATGAATATAAGGTGTTCTACCTTTTTTCCATAACTGTCACCAATAAAACTTCTTTGCTGTAAATATAATGCAATGTATTAGTTTGTAAAGCAAAAACTGTGATTCAAGCTAGCAAAAGCGAAATCAAAATCGTGTCTGTGTCGTGAAAACATCTGAATGACTGCAAAATGAATGACAAGGGCGCTGCTGCATGAGGGAAAATGCTGACACATGTTTGCATGTTTTGGGTACAAAAGGGACCTAAATCAACACTCAATGAAGTCAGAGTTATGAACCTTGCTGTACATGTGTGTTATAGCCTCTGGCAACATGTATACCAATTAAGTTTCATTTAAATATTTTTAACGGTTTCTAAGTTATGGCCAAGTTTAAAATTGCACTATGACGCCTACACCGACCCAGACTGCGACACCAATGCTATGACTAAACCAAAATTTCTTTTCCTTCAAAAACAGATGCACAAGAGTCATATGGTGGCAAATATTTCAGCCAGAGTAATCAGTGTCTTGCTGAACACCCCCTTGATGTGTTTTGACATTGTGAACATATCCACCAAGTTTCATTTAAG
Organism: Mya arenaria; assembly: GCF_026914265.1. Taxonomy (NCBI): domain Eukaryota; kingdom Metazoa; phylum Mollusca; class Bivalvia; order Myida; family Myidae; genus Mya; species Mya arenaria. The sequence continues at coordinate 38,981,178 of NC_069131.1, forward strand.
TATCTTTCATGATTTCCAAGTAAAAGCCAACTACAATTTTTTGTATGAACTCACCACGGCCTGTACAACATGGACACATTGGGACAATTACAATAACTTATTTTATCAAAAAACGGAACTGAAATTAAAAACTTATATCAATATTTACTATAGATTATATGCTAAGACAGATAATATACAGAAAAAAAGTGAGAAAAATTGTGTGTAACTTAAGACTATTGTTATTATACAGGTCCATAAATATCATGAGATTGCTTTCATTCAATCATAGTCCGAGGAAGTATTTATTGCATACTTTTTAAAGCAAAAATTTATAATAGTGAGTTTCAATCATTGATATGTGGTACAAATGAACACTGTGCACAAGTCGTTGCTTAATTCAAAGCCAAAATCTTTATGAGCTATAGAAAGTTAACACTATTATGTTCACAACAACAAAACACTTCTATTCTTAGGTTTATAAAACGTGACAAAAAAAAAAACAACGCAAAATAAATAACTCAAATAAAGACATTTACCCTTTTAGCTTTAAGACTGAGTGATGACTTTTCCGTACTGAGGGTCGTTTTTTCAGACTCAAGCATCAGGCCCGTTTTATCGTACATGATGGCAAAGATATTCCGTTAAATCCAGTTTTTGATAGAATTTATATATATCTCCATAATAACAAAAAATAACAAAAAAAACTTAAAATATACACACAGAACTCAACTATTGTTACACTCCAGTTTTTTTTATTACATGTTAAAATGTATATTCCACTTGTAATCCAGTGCTGGTCAGTAACTGTGTCTTGGTTATTTATTCCATGAGTTATAATTAAACATAAATTTTTTTTTTATTAATTTTTTTTTTTTTTTTTGAAGCAAGATACTCCTTATTTTTTGAACTTTTTATGGCTATTTAATAATAAAATATGAACAAGACAGTTCCATTTTTTAAAACTTTAAATGCCATATATATTTTTTCGATAATACCGCACTAGATTTTTAGTCTTTTAATCCATGGCAGTTACACAAATTTTAAACTTAAAGATTAGTAGCACATAAATCTGATTATAAAACAATAAATCCCCAAATATTACGTTCGGGTACCAAGTTACAAAACAGTGCAAGCTTTAAGCACGTACAGGATTAGATTTTAACAACTTTATTTATATGGTCATTTGTTTTATAAGAATAATCATATTAAGTTTGCTGATGTTCAAAATTGTCCGAGCCACCAACATAATAAAAAAATAAAATCCTCACAATGATTTTTTTTAAGAAGTGAATAAACCAGGGGCAAGTTGAGGAATTGACTATAAAGGGGGCGTAACTACAGATTGGTTATAATTAGTGATGTTCCAATGATAGATAATAATCGCAAATTGATTGGGCCTGAAATTGGCATCAATTGATTATACTTAGTCATAATCGATAATCGATTCAACCGGTGTTTTTTTCTTCAATTGATTATACTTAGTCATAATCGATAATCGATTCAACCAGTGTTTTTTCTTCAATTGATTATACTTAGTCATAATCGATAATCGATTCAACCAGTGTTTTTTTCTTCAATTGATTATACTTAGTCATAATCGATAATCGATTCAACCAATGTTTTTTTCTTCAATTGATTATACTTAGTCATAATCGATAATCGATTTAACCAGTGTTTTTTTCTTCAATTGATTATACTTAGTCATAATCGATAATCGATTCAACCAGTGTTTTTTTCTTCAATTGATTATACTTAGTCATAATTGATAATCGATTCAACCACTGTTTTTTTCTTCTTTTTTCTACTCATTTTTTTGCATTTGGTTAATTGCCAACAATGTTTTCCTTTGATTTCATTTAAACTTTTGGAAGTGAACAGTTGTTATAGTAACAATATGTCTACTAGCAACAACAACAATAAATAACTTCAAACATACACATAACATAAGCTTAATTAAGGATAGCAAGTAATTTTCAAAATAAAGCTACAATTATTGTATCGATTATCGATAATCAGTTACTTGAGTGGAACCGCTTATCGATAGTCAAACTGGAACTGATTTCCAACACCACTTATGATACAGTATAGTTATGATAGACCATGTTTGTGATAGAGCATGTTTGTGATACAGTATGTTTGTGATACAGCATGTTTGTGTTACAGCATATTTGTGATATAGCATGTTTGTGATACAGCATGTTTGTGATACAGCATGTTTGTGATACAGAGTGTTTGTGATACAGTATGTTTGTGATACAGAGTGTTTGTGATACAGTATGTTTGTGATACAGCATGTTTGTGTTACAGAGTGTACAGCATGTTTGTGTTACAGAGTGTTTGTGATACAGCATATTTGTGTTACAGAGTGTTTGTGATACAGTATGTTTGTGATACAGCATGTTTGTGATACAGCATGTTTGTGATACAGTATGTCTGTGATACTGAGTGTTTGTGATACAGTATGTTTGTGATATAGCATCTTTGTGATACAGTATGTTTGTGATACAGTATGTTTGTGATATAGCATGTTTGTGATACAGTCTGTTTGTGATACAGTATGTTTGTGATACAGCATGGTTATGAAACAGCATGTTTATGACACAGAACGGTTGTGATACACTATGATTACAGGTTTTTTTTAAGTTTTCAAAATTAAAACCATAGAAACATCAAGGAATAAATTTATGTTTTTACCTAATATTGACCATTGAACAGAAAGCAAAAGATTAAGTTCAATTATATTGACATGCTTATAAAGCACAAAGAGTATCATGACCACCAAATCATATCAAACCAATGATCACTTGGTGCATATTAAAACAGTCGAATTAGAGTTAATCTCTCGCTAAGTCTGATTAATCAATAGGGTGAACTTTGAGCTCATGGATTAAACACTTAATTTTAAATTCAACTAACTGACTTAAAAACCAATCAAATTGCAGATTATATACATGCACTTCTTTTATGTTAAAATTCAAAGATGGGATGCATACAGTAGAATAACTTAAATTCACTAAAATGCAAACCCTAGCTAGGACATAAACTGTAGCACAACCAATACACAACTTGTAGCAGAAGATGAAATCACTAGAGACACAAACTGAAGCACAAGATCAATTCACTAGAGACACAACTTGAAGCACAAGATCAATTCACTAGAGACACAAACTGTAGCATAAGATCAGTTCACTAGAGACACAAACTGTAGCATAAGATCAGTTCACTAGAGACACAAACTGTAGCATAAGATCAGTTCACTAGAGACACAAAATGTAGCACAAGATCAGTTCACTAGAGACACAAACTGTAGCACAAGATCAATTCACTAGAGACACAACTTGTAGCAGAAGATGAGTTCACTAGAGACACAAACTGTAGCATAAGATCAATTCACTAGAGACACAAACTGTAGCACAAGACTATTTCACTAGAGAAACAAACTGTGGCAGAGGATCAGTTCACTAGAGACAAAAACTGTAGCACAAGATCAGTTCACTAGAGACACAAACTGTAGCACAAGACCAGTTCACTAGAGACACAACTTGTAGCAGAAGATGAGTTCACTAAAGACACAAACTGTAGCAGAAGATGAGTTCACTAAAGACACAAACTGTAGCACAAAATCAGTTCACTAGAGACACAAACTGTAGCATAAGATCAATTCACTAGAGACACAAACTGTAGCAGAAGATCAGTTCACTAGAGACACAAACTGTAGCACAAGATCAGTTCACTAGAGACACAAACTGTAGTAGAAGATCAGTTCACTAGAGACACAAACTGTGGCAGAAGATCAGTTCACTAGAGACACAAACTGTGGCAGAAGATCAGTTCACTAGAGACACAAACTGTAGTAGAAGATCAGTTCACTAGAGACACAAACTGTAGTAGAAGATCAGTTCACTAGAGACACAAACTGTGGCACAAGATCAGTTCACTAGAGACACAAACTGTGGAAGAAGATCAGTTCACTAGAGACACAAACTGTGGCGGAAGATCAGTTCACTAGAGACACAAACTGTAGCACAAGATCAGTTCACTAGAGACACAAACTGTAGCATATAATCAGTTCACTAGAGACACACACTGTAGCACAAGATCAGTTCACTAGAGACACAAACTGTGTCAGAAGATCAGTTCACTAGAGACACAAACTGTGTCAGAAGATCAGTTCACTAGAGACACAAACTGTTATAAAAGATCAGTTCACTAGAGACACAAACTGTAGCACATAATCAGTTCACTAGAGACACAAACTGTAGCACATAATCAGTTCACTAGAGACACAAACTGTAGCATAAGATCAGTTCACTAGAGACACAAACTGTAGCACAAGATCAGTTCACTAGAGACACAAACTGTAGCATAAGATCAGTTCACTAGAGACACAAACTGTAGCACAAGATCAGTTCACTAGAGACACAAACTGTGTCAGAAGATCAGTTCACTAGAGACACAAACTGTGTCAGAAGATCAGTTCACTAGAGACACAAACTGTTATAAAAGATCAGTTCACTAGAGACACAAACTGTGGCAGAAGATCAGTTCACTAGACACACAAACGCAAACTGTAGCAAAGACTCAATTCACTAGAGACACAAACTGTAGCAGAGACTCAATTCACTTGAGACACAAACTGTAGCAGAGACTCAATTCACTAGATGGACAAACTGTAGCAGAGACTCAATTCACTTGAGACACAAACTGTAGCAGAGACTCAATTCACTAGAGACACAAACTGTAGCAGAGACTCAAATCACTAGACACGCAAACTGTAGCAGAGACTCAATTCACTAGACACACAAACTGTAGCAGAGACTCAATTCACTAGACACGCAAACTGTAGCAGAGACTCATTTCACTAGACACACAAACTGTAGCAGAGACTCAATTCACTAGAACTCCGCGAGTCGGATGTGTCGCCTGACGAATTATTTACTGTCGACATTATAGCTGTTAGATTGGCATTTTATTCATTTATAGACAATGATGTTGCCATTTAACTTCAAGTGTGGGTGGCATTTGAACCCTCAATCAGATATACCTACGGAATAAGTTTCAGGTTGAAACCTCCTATAGTTTACGAGATATGCCACGGACAAAACCTAAGCAAGAAAATTAACAAAGGGCAATAACTCTAAAAATATGGCAGAAAGAGTAACGGTTCTTGTGCACTGCACTTGCCCTCAATGAGATCTATCTAGCTATGAAGTTGATACCTCTTATATTCTTCAAGATATGCCCCGGACAAAACTTTAAGCATGAAAATTAACAAAGGGCAATAACTTTAAAACTAAGAAAGCAAGAGTTACTGTTATTGTGCACTGCACTTGCCCTCAATGAGATATATCTAGCTATGAAGTTTCAAGTTGATACCTCTTATATTCTTCAAGATATGCCCCGGACAAAACTTTAAGCATGAAAATTAACAAAGGGCAATAACTTTAAAACTAAGAAAGCAAGAGTTACTGTTATTGTGCACTGCACTTGCCCTCAATGAGATATATCTAGCTATGAAGTTTCAAGTTGATACCTCTTATATTCTTCAAGATATGCCCCGGACAAAACTTTAAGCATGAAAATTAACAAAGGGCAATAACTTTAAAACTAAGAAAGCAAGAGTTACTGTTATTGTGCACTGCACTTGCCCTCAATGAGATCTATCTAGCTATGAAGTTTCAAGTTGATACCTCTTATATTCTTCAAGATATGCCCCGGACAAAACTTTAAACATGAAAATTAACAAAGGGCAATAATTTTAAAACTAAGAAAGCAAGAGTTACTGTTATTGTGCACTGCACTTGCCCTCCATGAGATCTATCTACATATGAAGTTTCAAGTTGATAACTCTTATATTCTACAAGATATGCCCCGGACAAAACTTTAAGCATGAAAAATAACAGAGGGCAATAACTCAAAAAATATGGAAGCAAGAGTAACAGTTCTTGTGCACTGCACTTGCCCTCAATTATATCTATGTACATATGAAGTTTCAAGTTGATACCACTAATAGTTTATAGGAGATATACCCCGGACAAGCGAAAATGGGACGCGGACGCCGCCGCCGCCAACGCCACCGCCGCCGCCGCTGCCACCACCGCCGACAAAAGTAACCCCTATATGTCGTCTTTTCAGGCGACACAACTAGAGACACAAACTGTAGCAGAGACTCAATTCACTAGACACACAAACTGTAGCATAGACTCCGTTTTCGGCAAACTTTACAACAAAATCAGCACATTACAGCAGAAAATTGTTACTGTAACAGTAGCAAACTTTCCCAAAATCTGGATTAAATACAAAAAAATTGCTAATAAACAGAACCTTAAACTTTCAGAATAAGACATTAAAATCATAACATTTTCCTACCTCACTGTTAGGAAGGCTTTTCCCACAAATATTTATGAGCTTTGTCCGCTGAAGTTTCAAACGTAGACGCTTCAACCAAAAAGTGTCGGCCATTGTAAAATTCCAATTCCAAGACACTTTGGATTTCAACACAGTAACTGTTCCATTTCTCAGAAAATGGCTGATTTTTTAATGTGCATCATTTATAATGATTCAACATAAAAGTTTACTGATTGTCTTAAACTTATAATAGAATTAAAGATAACATAAAAAGAGCATGAAATCTGTTTTTCCTGTAAGAATTTCTCTCTTCAGAAGCAAATGTAAACCAAAAACTTTATTAAGCGTATAAACTATATGCAACATAAAACTAAAAAATAAATTCAAATAATCATTGAAAAAATATTATAATTTTAATAAAGCACAATTATTATCAATATTTTAGATCTCTCAAAGCAGTGTTTTGTTAGCAAGAGGGAAAATCTTTGACCAGTTGCAGAAAATTTCACAGTTTGGAGTCACTCTGGTCAACAAGTTTCATTTTGTACATACAATTTTAAATTATGCCAAACTGTTTACAATTTCTTTCAATAACAGCTTTTGATATAGGTTATTTATTTTGACAATGTTTATTGTGATAAATATTTTTTCTCATTTCCAATCATGTCCAGATATAAAATGGAAGTTCATTAGAATATAATTCAATAATTACAATGTGTGGACCTAAGTGGGCCGTGTTCAATAAAAAACTTAGATTGAACTTAACTTTAAGATTAGAAACTAAGCATTTTGATTGGCCGGTATATCTAGCTGACCAATAGGCTGAATCAAATCACTGAGGCATATCTAAGGATAAGGATTTACTAGTTGTGATAATGAAACAGGCTATTACTTTTCCATTAAATATAATTTGTTAACTGCTGGTGAAGCTCCACCTAGGACTGCCTGCACATGCATTTTTTTTCTTAAAAAGCCCAAAAATGAATTTAAAACTCTTGATCCTTTTTTGGTTTTATCATTCAAAGCTATGGTGGAAAATGATTTAAAAAGTATCGCGAAGGAGAATGACCCCATACCACCCTAGCTAACATGGCCTGGGGGCGTTTCAATAAATATCTTATTCGATTTTAGTCGTAAATTGAAATTTTCGTAGTAACCCAGTTTCATTATTTTATGCGCTATGAAATTAAGCCAACATTGAATATCAACTCAATGTTAAGGAAATATATAAAAAAAAAATGATGTATTGCCATTTTGTGACGTTTATACAGATTTAAATAATTGAAGTTACGACTATATCCATTACTGAAACGGCCTCCAAGACATCAACTTTAGTTTAGCTTTACCCCTATTTACAAATATTCAATTCTTAAACAAGAATTTGGTGAAAACTATACTCAATCCCTTACACAGTTCAGTTTATACTTATTTATTTTAGCTTGATTGAGACACAAGCTAAAAATCACTTTCGAGTCCATTTCCTGGGCAGAATGCCTTACTGTGTCCTTCAAGAGGCCATGAGAAAGTACCCCTGGTGGGGATCAAACCCACAACCTCTTGGGTGAGAGGCGAACATTTATACCATTCTCAGCCTCTATTCAACATTTTGCCAATTATTATTCTTATAAAAACACGATTTTCCGCCCAACCTACTATATTTTTGGGGAGTATGAAACTGGAAACAAACAAATGATATTTTTACGCTAAAAGCATCTAGTACAAATTTTTGGGGGATCAACCCACAACTCTTGGTTGAGAGGCGAAAACCTTTACCACTAGAGTACTCTCACCCCTAATTATTATTATTCAAAGATATAGTGGAAAAAGCACAAAAGCATATCCTGCGATAAAAAAAATCATCCTGGGCCTATAGATCATTTTTACCCCCATGCTAATAACAAATATTCAAATTTTCAACAAGAATTCAGTAATAACCTTTCTCCTTTACACTGTTACAGTTGTTTATCAAAAAGAAACTGTGGAAAAAGCATTTTCACATTTCATTATAAAGAACAGACTTACCTTTTCTCGAATTTCAGATGAAATGGGAGGTAATATTACCATAGTTCCCATTCTGGTTACATCACACTAAATGTTAGCCAAATAACCTCAAAATTTGTCATTTCACTTTTGTTATGCATTTTATTACTCCAAGATACAATGTAAACTAAAAAGAAATGCATCATTTCACAGATAAGAACTCACATCAAGATTAAGTCCAATATTAAAGTCATGATCACCACCTTTAAATTTATGCTAATAACCCGTGAGTGACATATTGTTTTATATCGTAATCCAAATGTTTTAACATCCAAGATTGTTCATGATAGTATGTTTTCCATTAAAATGTTTGTTAATTTAGCAAAGAAGCAAAAACTCTTATCTTTGCAGCTATAGCTCCATACAAACTATTATGTAAGGCAAATCTATAGCTTCATAGAAATAAACATCTTGCTATGAGAACATTTAATCCATATCAAAGAAAACAGGACACAAGGGTCATCATCCATCGGATTGTTGAAAAAGTAATGAAACAAAATAAATAGAAATAATATCCCAAACTAACAGACATATGATAAACTTCAATATTTGCCGATTACATTATTTTACGACTTCACAGTAAAAATGAACCAGTACGCAAACAATGACAGGTTAATATTCAATTGAGAAAAATTGATTGATAAATTGCTTTTTCATTTATTTTCATGTCTCACGATAGAATAGCTCATACAAAGCTTTGTATTGCAAATTGTTATTGAAAATTAAAACCTGTGAAAGAAATGAACACGTGCGTAAAATGATATCGTAAAGCTTTTGAAATTGAACATAACAATCTATGTTAATATTTCGTAAAATGTTTTTGAATTAATATTTGACACTTCTTCCTAATGTGTTTTTTGGTTAAAGTACATTATTTCATTAGTACCATCAGAGTGTCAAAACATTATTGACCCCCCTAGTTATAGTCATAGTGTCTATTAACGATTAAGTTGGCAGGATAGGCAGAGCCTGGCACCTTCTAAGCATTTAGAGGACCAAAAATAAATAACAACTTTCTTATAAAGTGTTCAGTGCCAAATCCACTGCGAATGTCTTTATGTTACCCAGTTCTAAATAACTCACTTAAAATAAAACCAATTCATGACTAAAGAAAAATATGACAGATGTTTTTGTTACTTAATGGAAATTTGGCGGTTTTATAGCCTGCTTAATTTTTTTTATAATGTCCCAGCTCTTCTATAATTATGATTGAATGTGAATCTGTCAGGCATTTCCATTAGCAGGTCTCCATTATAGCATGAAGTGTTAGTAGTGATGTTCAAGGGCTTGTAACTCTTAAGATGAATTGGCCCTGGATCACGATAAATTTGCCATGCACTGACCTCCCATCATGGTGATATATAATGTGTACCAAGTATTCAAGTAATACCTCTGAAACTGTGGGAAAAGTTCCTACCACAAACTCCAACATAGCTAAAAGTGAATTAATATTAATCAAGGGCAATTAACTCTTAGACGAAATGGCAGTAGGTCAGGAAAAATATGTAAGGCACTTTTTCATATCTTCATCATAATTTTTACTTAGTACCTGAGTGATACCTCTGAGACTGTGGAAAAAGTTCCTACTACAAGCATCAATATAGATGAAAGTGTAAAAACTTTATTCAAAGGGCACATAACTCATAAGACAAAATGGCTGTAGATCACAAAAGCATGGCAGTTTTAGCCATCATTGTGATTGTAATTTGTACCAATTATCAGAGTGATACCTTTAAAACTTTGGAGAAGTATTAATCAACAAACTCCAATATAGCTAAAAATGTAAAATTCTTATTTAAGGGCACATAACTCTCAGACAAGATGGCGGTGATTCCAGAAAAATATGTCAGGCACTTTCACCCATCATTGTAATCATTTGTACATATTACCAGAGTGATATCTCTCAAACTGAGGGAGAAAGTTATCTCCTCAAACTCGAATATAGCTAAAAGTGTAAAAAATCTTATTCAAGGGCACATAACTCTAAGACAAGATGGCTTTGGACCCAGCAAAACATATCAGGCACTACTGCACACCTTAGTGAAAAAGCATACCAATAAAACCAAGGGAGATAATCCATGTACCTCTTGAACTGTGAAAGTAGTTCGCTCCACAAACCTTTTACAACAAACTGACCAATTTGGTGACTCAAATATTATATACCCTCACTCCTTCAAATTTGTTTGTGGCCAATAATAATTGCAACAGTTACCGTTTAATGCTTTTTATTCGAAAAGTTGAGTTATTAAATTACATTCAAATCCTTTTTGCAAAAAAAGATCTGGTTCTGCTATTAAAATGTGGAGAAAAAAAGAGGATATATTTTTTTTAATAAAGATATGAAATACATACCTCAAAATCACACTGGAATAAAACCATTTTACACTGAACTGAAAAACTATCTTTTAACAACATTTATTCAAATAATCTTTCTTATTTTCTTAAAGATATTAACTATTTTGACAGTATCCTGCAGTGCGCACCTTCAAATCACTGCATAATCAATACACTTAATTAAAATGCATGTGCACAGGTTTTCTAAGTTATTCATTATTCATTCTATTGCATTCAAAACAATTCTATTGCATGTTGATTAGGCGAACGGAAATCCTAAAATACTGGAACAAGGGCTGATTTGAAAAAAAAGTACAGATAAAAAATGTTGACAACACGCTTTAGGCATAAAAATATAATATGTTTGTTTCAGGTCACATGTCCCCCCCCCAAAAAAAAAAAAATAATAAAAATAGGGTAGGATGGAAAATCTCATTATTCAATCCCCACCAAGATGAGAGTGGTCTATTGAAATCTGTGACCCACCAATCAATCCCCACCAGGGGTACTTTCTCATGGCTCTCAAAAAGGACACAGTGCTGGTTTCTACCCAGGAAACAGACTCCCGAGTGATCTTATAAGCTATCAGCTTTCGCAACAATCAAGCTAAAACAAACTGGTATAAACCAAAGTTTTGGGGCAAAAAATAGAGCAGGTCGGGAAACCTGAAACAAACATATTTTTTTTATGCCTTAACGCAAATTTAGCCTTTAGCATCACCTAACATTAAGTGCTGGGTGGAAAACTGTTCCATCTGCCATTCATTCGAAATACAAGATATCTTATTTCTGCTCTATAGCCGATAATGTGAATTACTTGACTGAAAAATGACCGTAAGTGTTAAATACAAAGATAATTCTATGTACCTAACAATAAAGACAACAATTTATTGTCAATTTAAAGATGAAAATAAATGTTAAAGGGTACTTGAATTGTTTACAAGCAATTAATGATTAGATTAGTAAATTTATTGAAACCGACAAATCTTCAGTTTTATTACTTTTTTTCAAATTTTCATAAAAAAAGTATTCAAAGTTAAATACTTACTAGAACTATAAACTTTGAGGCAAAACTTAACAACTGCAGTTTTATTACTTTGTTTTAAATTTTCACAAAAAAACATTTTCAAAGTTAAATCCTTAATAAAATCATAAGCTTTACGGCGATACTTAACATTTAATTTTTTAATACATTGAAATATTTGAAAATAAATTACTATGAGTTAAAGAAGGTTTACAATGGCTTATCAGGTTCCTGTTATAATGTTCAAGTTATTATATAAAGCTGCACTCTCACAGATTGACCGTTTTGACAACTTTTGATTTTTTTGTCTTCGAATGAGCCAAATTTTGTGTAAATGTCTGAAAACCAGTGATATAAAACTGCTGAGAAAAGATAAGATTTCAGTTTTCCCTATTTACGTTTGAAAATTTATGTTTTATGGCTAAAAGAGTTACCGTACTAACGCTTTAAGAAAAACCTAATTTTTGGCAGTTTTTCAAAAAATTATGATCTGTTCTATTGTAAGTTATTCTATATGATTTATTTGAAAACTCTGATGCCAACATAAGCTTATTCTGAGACAAAAAAAAGGAAAAATTTGTCAAATAGGTCAATCTGTGAGAGTGCAGCTTTAAACTCAAAAGCTGTTTTAAACAACAAAGACGCCAACGAGTAAAGATAACACTTTTCTTTTGTTGTTTTTTAACATTTTATTTTAAGACTTGCAATTCATGTCTCTTGGAACATACATACCAAATTACATTAGAATATCTTGAATGGTTTTAGAGAAATGGCCAGGTTATTTTTGTACGACAGTGACACTGCCAACACTGAGGACACCAATAACAATGCTAACAAGGATGAAGGCTATACCACACCTTAATCTTTTTTCGAAAAAAAATATGCGCAAAATAGATTAAATCTATAATTACCAAGTAACGATATTACTCTGGATGTAAGTTAATAAAATCAAAGAATAATGCATTTCAATGCCTTACTTCAGCTGGCCCAACAAAGGCTTTGGCAAAAAAGACCTTCAAAAAACTCAGGCCACCTTTTTTTTCTTTGAAAATGTCTACACTTTTAAAAAAACCCACCATCAATCCACTTTTATTCTTATAAACAACAACTGCTTACCCCATTCTCCTTAATTGTTGGAATACCACTGGCCAAGGACACTATCAGCGGTAGCTGGAACGTGTGCAGTATTTGCCTGGGTTCTTCCAGCAGTCTTTCAAGACGAGCCGAGCCATCCACCTCCCCATCTGACAAAGACTCCTTCACTCGTCTGTGCCTGTAAAAATTAAAAGTTGTATTACAAAAAATTTCTTTGAGTCTGAGAGTGGTAGCTGTGACCTGTGAAGTATCCATGTAAACAAAGTTTCGAGGTAGGACAATGCATCCCACTCCCATCTGACGAAGACTTCTTCCCTCATTTATGCCTGTAAATATTATTGGTTATACTAATTATCATTTTCTTCAGTTTTGTGAGTGATAGATATAACATGTGTAGTATCTGTGTCGACTGAGTGGTAGCTGTAATATATGCAGTATCTGTGTAGGCTTTATCTTAAATTTATTTATTTAACAACGATTGAGAAAACAGTTATATTAACTTATACTAAGTCACTCTCGTTGGCACAATGTTGCGCAAGAGTGTGATCTTGTGTTGGGAGGGAAACCGGAGAACACATAGAGAACCCTTGTCCGGCTTGTTGACCATCAACCAAACTCACATGTGCCCACAGGCGGGGAATCGAACCTGGGTCGCCTAGGTGGGAAGTGAGAACTCTAAACACTGCTCTAACCAGACAACCTGTATATGCTATGCGTGGTACTTATAACTTGTGTATTATTCATGGCCTTTTATGAACATATATATTTACTTTACTGATGTAATAAATTTTTTTTGGAAATCATCTTTTGAAAACTGGCTGTGAAGAGTTCTAGAGAAATATTTACAAAGGTTTAAGAAAAAGGATTTTTTACTAGAAAGACAAAAACAAAATCCTCTCCCCCCACCCACCCCCACCCCCAAACATTACTGTTGAGCATTTGGCAAAGGCCATAATTTGCTAGTGCTGACTTATAATAAGCTTGTGCAAAGTTGATTAATAATATGTACATGCAAACTTCTTTAAGTTAGAGGGTGAATAAAACACATTCTTCTAAATTAATCTTAAGTGGAGAAACTCAAGTGAATTAACTCAAGTGGAATAACTCTTGCTAATTGGAAACATTTCAGCCAGAGTGGTGTAACTTCTTGTACATGAGTGTTACGTTACCAACACTAATATCAATATTGTTTTTGAGTATCTAAAGAATCGAAGCAATTTGTGGAAACATTTGAAAGGCTTTAAGCTAAACAAATGCCGACTGACATTTGAAGAATTGAATATTGGAAAAAAAAGCATTAAGTGTTTAACTTGTCAAAAAGTTTTATTGAATCATAAACTGACATTGACAAAAAAATGATTACAGAATATCAATATCTCATTTGAAATCAAAACATAATAGCCAAGATAATTCATATTAATTGAATGTTTTTTCAACCTAAGCAAACATTTACTTTGCCTCGGAAAACATTGAACACTAACTTAAAATCACTTCAACTAGTAGCTTACCAACAAGAATGGGAAAATAAAGCAAAACCTTTAAAGGGACTATACACCAGATTGGCACCAAACAAAGTCTTTTCTCTAACGAATCTCAGGACAATTATTTAGTAAAATGTTTTACTCTTTGATATCATAATTGATAAAAAAAAAAAAAAATGTAAAAAAAAATCGAGTCAGTGACCGGCTTGGAACCGGTGTCGCTCAAACTGCAGTCCAGTGTTGTATCCACTGAGCTACGAAGGTTTACGCTAAACGTTTGGAATATTTAAGCTATTTTCCTAACTTGGTTATATCACGTGATAAGATCAACTAGCCAATCATGCATAAGAATGAATTCTACTAGGTATATATATCCAGTAATCTTTTTTAATGGAAAATACGAAAAAACTGCGAAAAATAAATTAATTGTAAACTATGTGGTACTTCAGTTAGTTAGTTATAATGCATTGTGCACATTGATACCAAGTTTATGTCAGTTTACGACAATTTTCTCTTTTTTTTTTCGCTATTTCATCATACAGTGCATAGCCCCTTTAAATTATAGCAGTTAGAAAGTGGAAAAACTTTTAAGCTTTGTAGCAGAGTTTGATATAATTTATTAAACTTGTGTATCCAATCAACCTTAAATGGAGCATTAAAAAAATCAGATTTTTTTTGGGGGGGGGGGGGGCGTACAGGCATAAGGCGACTATATATTAATTGCTAGATTTTCATCCCCACACACCCCCTCTTTCCACCACCCCTTAAGTTTATTGACTCAAATAGAAATGTTTAACTGGGGTCTTTATTTGCGTATAAGTTCGTACTGTCCAGGAACCGCGTTTATTTATACCAGCCGGTGTCAATTGTTAACATTCACATGTGTAAAAATAATTTGGATGAAAATCTAGCAATAAATTTATATTGGCCCTATTGATATATTTAGTCTCAAACTTTGTCAAGGGACTTAACTTCTCCAGAATAGTTTGGTAATACAGATGGAGTGATGTACTGTGCAACTGCTAATGGTTAGAGACCACTAAATAAATTTCCAATATATATTCAATAGTCAATTTACCTATTTGCGCGCTAAATAACATTGATTTCGTGTGTGTCATGACCCCCAGCAGACATCACCATATAGAGGATGTTAGACATAAAATGAAATTATGTTACAGGAAGTAACAACGGTAATAGCTACTCTGGTTCTTAAAGCTGCACTCTCACAGATTTACCATTTTTACAACTTTTTTATTTTTTGTCTTGGAAAAAGCAAATTTTTGCGTAGATATCTGCAAACCAATGATATAAGATTGCTGACAAAAAATCAGATCGTAGATTTTCATATTTCCGTTCGAAAATTAATGTTTTATGGCTTAAACCGTTAACGGTTTAAGAAAAATGCATAAAACATCAATTTTTTAACTGAATATAAAAATCTGCGATCTAATTTTTTGTCAGCAGTCTTATATAACTGGTTTCCATGGATTTTCGCAAAAATTGGCTCGTTCCAAGACAAAAAATAAAATAGTTGTCAAAACGTTCAATCTGTGAGAGTGCAGCTTTAAACCTGCACCAGGGTAAATTATTTTCACATGAGACCCCCATTTAACATCCCTCCAGAAAGATGTTTTTAGTGGTGACAGGCTCATGATCGAACCTGCGACCCTAGGATTGACAATCAAGTGTTGAACCACTAGAACATTGATCCCTGGGGACCTTAACACGGTTAGTATGTCAATTACAAGTAAATTGTCATATTTAAAAGTTTTTTCGGATGTAACGCCAGTTCCACAACTACGGAAGTCTATAACTGTTGACAAGTTGTCTGTGGTGTCTATATAATATCTGGTAGAAAGTGAAAATGGCTGACTACAAATATATATATTTCAATAAGGCGGCACTTTGTCCCAATATGTTTTTAAAACGAATCCTAACCCTAGTCTAAAATAATAGACGTGTTATATGGGATTCTTCCAATCCCTAACTGAAGGATATGCCGTATCAAAAACCATAAAAAATAATCTGTCAACGTATAATTATATAGTCTAATCCTAACCTTAACCAGAGTGACACATATAATAAGCACCAAACAATGCCCATAAGCCCAGCCTACATCTGCTACTGGACGTTATAAAGACCTTATGCAGTTTGTCAGATAATTTTTCTATCATGTTACCATCTAAAAGTAAATGACAGAATATAGTCATACAAAATAAAATAATTTGTCAACAACAGAACATACATAGCTACATGCTATATACAGGTTTTAAATTGAAATGTACCGTAGTCAAGCTGGGGCTTCCTCCAGGAAAATGCTGGCTAGTTTGTTTTTTCCAAATTTCATTGCATTTTATTATTTTTCTTTTTTTTTACAGATATTAACATAAGAATTTTAAGTCTACATGGTGCCCCCACACCCCTCCCCCACCCCTAAAACTGTTAGTTTTACAGAAATAAATAAATTAAAATTTAAAAAAAAGTATTTTCTGCAAAGGGATTTTAAGAAATCAGATACCAGTTTTAAATGTGAAACTTGTCAAACAAACTACTAACTATTCAAACATAACAGACACTTGACTCCCGATAAGATGATTCTATTGAACATTGTGTAACAGTTGTCAATCGGAAGACATCGCATACCTCTATTGCTACAATATTATCATATAAATGAGTCAATTTATCAATTTGGAAAATATCGGTTATTAAAGACATTAAATGTCTAGCTAGATACATTTAATATAGATGAAGAAGAAATTTATATAAGTGATGCAATTTTTAATTAATCTATGGAAAAAAAAACAGAGCACAGGCAAAAATGACATATTAAACGCGAGAAAACAGTTTTTTAAATGAGCTGATTTTTTTTAGCTTGATAGTTGTTTCATTTTTATGGTCTAATTTTTCATTGGAAATAAAAATGAAACCATTGTCAATTTGTTGAAAAAAGACAATATGGTTCCACACACTGTGTCACATTTACCCGGTAAAAGATATTTTCATATACCCGGTAAAAGATATTTTCATGTACCAAGTAAAAGATATTTTCATATACCAAGTAAAAGATATTTTCATATACCAAGTAAAAGATATTTTCATATACCAAGTAAAAGATATTTTCATATACCCGGTAAAAGATATTTTCATATACCCGGTAAAAGATATTTTCATTATAATACCCGGTAAAAGATATTTTCATATACCCGGTAAAAGATATTTTCATTATAATACCCGGTAAAATATATTTTCATATACCCGGTAAAAGATATTTTCATTATAATACCCGGTAAAAGATATTTTCATATACCCGGTAAAAGATATTTTCATTATAATACCCGGTAAAAGATATTTTCATATACCCGGTAAAAGATATTTTCATATACCCGGTAAAAGATATTTTCATATACCCGGTAAAAGATATTTTCATATACCCGGTAAAAGATATTTAGCTTGACATTGGTTTTCTTTTTTTCTGTCTATTTGTTTATCGGATATAAAAATAAAACGATTGTTGGTATGCTGAAAAAACAACATGTTCCACAGAATTACAGTGTCACATATAAAGAGATTTTTCATATTCATTAATTTTTAAAAGAAATCAAATATCTACAAACATGATACACCAAATTTGGAAACAATAAATCAGCCGCATCGCAAGATTTTGGGCCTTCAGATATATATTTGCAATAATAATGTTTAAAGTATTTCAATAAAGCGATATTTCAGAAAGAAATTCTGAAAATTTCATGATAATATTACTTAAATTGTGTAAGATATGTGTTTACAAGTGAGATTATGTAATGCGCATTTTAAATAATAAATTTGACGTCAAACACATGACATCATTACGAAAGCACATTATTCAAATTACGAAAGCACATTATTCAAATGACGCGCAAAAAATAACGTATCAGTATTACAACTAGCTTATGATTTTAATAAGGTATTTTCTAAACACAGACTCTTTAAGGAACATAAATAAAGATAAAAATGATGAATCATTTTTGTATTTTTAATACATTTTGGCTGTTTTAAACACAGACTATTAATGCAGTCAAAATAAGTCGGGATGAAATCCATGGTTGCTATGGAAACATTCAGAAAATGGTGCACCAATCACAAATCTTTAAAAAGAAAGAAGTTTGAACAAATTTAATAAACAAAGCAAAAATCGTTATCTTTGGCATTTCTTATTAATGATTATTTCATTAGTAAAAATTATGTCCGAAGGCCCAAATTCGCGCAATGTGGCTCAAATAATGTTAATTCTATTTTGCTGATTTAAGCAGGTTATTGTTAATACAATTTTTACTGTTATAATTGGACAGTTAATAAAATTAAAACAATGGCTCGACTCAAATTAAAGAAATATTAAAGTACATACCGTTTCTTTCGAAAGGTTTTGGTATATTTGTTGTTCATCTTAGGTGAAGTCCATTCTATGCGATCGCGCCATTGACAATTCTGCCAGAGGCTTTCTGAAGTAAAAATGAAAAATGATTTTTTTTAATCATCGTTTTCCATAAACACACACAATAAATCAGCCATTATTGGCGGTGCCCTTTCATAAGATTTATGGTTTTAAACAAAAAGCAATCTGATCAATGAAAAATAGATTTATGGTCCTACTTTCAGAACTTAAAGTTTCAAATTAATTGCAGTTTTATCAATAAATTAAGAATTTATTGCTCACAGTTTTTTTTAATTAAATGGAAACTGTGTAATTCAACAATATGATGGATTTCTCTGATTTCAATACTATGTACATGTAGGTTGTACAAACTACAAACCATCCAAAAAAATTAATCCAAGATATTTTCCAACAACACAAAGAAGCATTCTATTCAACATGCCACATAATTCGACCACTGCATGTATAATTAAACCATCTTTGTAAGTCAATTTAAGAAAAACAACAACAGAACACTGACTTAATTTAAACTTATACACAAACTAAAAGCTGCACTCTCACAGATTTACCGTTTTTACATTTTTCTATTTTTTTGTCTTGGAATGAGCCAATTTTTGTGTATATATATATATCTGCAAATCAGTGATATAAGACTGCTGACAAAGATCAGATCACAGATTTATTATATGTTTGGTTTACATGCATTTTCACCTTAATTGGCTCATTCCAAGGCAAAAAATAAAAAAGTTGTTCAATCTGTGAGAGTGCAGCTTTTATATTAAGTGTAATATGCAGTTCCATGCGTATATTATATATAACTCCAAGTTGATCATTGTTTTTGGTTTCCTATTCTTAAATTGTCACCTTTTCTATATGTACAGTTTTATTACAATTATGATATAGATACAATCTTTATGAAATACACAAGTTTCATTTAATTTCGAAAATTATTCACAATATATTTACAATCTTGACATTATGCTCAATCTATTTGAAATAATTATAATCAGAACCAGTGACAACGAGAACTCCTACATGTTAATTGTATGTTTACAGCAATATACTTCCATGATGGTGAAATTTTAAAGGTGCACTCTTACTCCCAAATAAGATTCACCACAATTAATACAATTGTTTTAATGTACCAAAAAAGATGAATAAATGTTGAAACAACGATTCTTATGAAGGGTACCTAGTTTAATTTGAAAGAAAGGTGCACAAAACATGGTATATCTACCTTATGAGACGATAGTAGATCACAGTAAATCTTTAAGCATTCACCAATAATTTAATATTTTTGCGTTTTCAGCTATTAAACACACGGTTACAATATTGTTATCAGTAAATAATATCTTCTATAAATGCATTTTTTAGTAAGTAGTTAAAGGTTTATCCCTCAAAATTTATGTTTGTTATTATACATGTCTATGTATTGATTTTAAATAAGAGTATCACTTTAATAGAAACACTAGCAAAATGTTAATTATACAGAAAAGAGTCAATATCTCACCAGAGTGCAAAGCTATCCCCTATTAAACACCTAAGAAAAACTATGAAGTCAATCCTTGTCAAACAAGTGAACAGAATATTTTCCCATTGTCATCTTTTATCGTCTGTGGCTATAAGACTTACTACCTCACAGATAAAATACGATTTGTCAATATCTAATAAACCACCGAGATACCTGTTAAGTATCTGTCACTGCGAAGTATTTCAGTTTGACTGGAGCATGCTCAATAAATGCCATTTCCTCTTGTTCAGTGACAGCAATCTAGAATAGACAGCTTTACGTTGGTCTCAGACACAGGTGTCCAGTGCGTTGTTTCACCCCCACCACCCTCTACCCCCCAACCCCCCTAAATCTTACCAAAATAAACCAACATCTCTCAAACACCTAGATATTGTTTTTTAACATCTTAATATGACATTACATCAAGCTTCTGACAATTCACCATATTTTTTGGAAAGGGGGGGGGGGGGGGGGGAGGGTAGTAGAGGGGATTACTTGATTAGATAAATTTGAGACGCATTCAGAATACCTCTGCCATATTCCATCAAAAACAACCTCCGATGTATGATACCCGTACAGCAGAAGAAGAAGTTCGTAAAAATTAAAAATTATATAATTAAATAATATTGTAGTGATTTAAGGTGTATTTTGTGTTTCTATGTTTAAACTCATTGCCAGTGAAATGTAATGAAAAAAAAATGATTCCAAAAGTAGTCATTAAGTTTAACTTCCAAATTGAAATTACTATGCAAACTACTTGCAGCGTACTTTAATGTTAAGAATTCTGACATTGTAAACCGTCCATATACATCCCAGGTTATTTTCGATGGAAAATGGCCGAGGTGTTGCGATTGTTTGAGAAGATATTTAAAGGTCGATTTTTTTTATAACAGAAAAGTTTGGACATGTTTATTTGGGTTTTATTTCCTGGACATTAACCCAGGAATATCCCAGAAACATCCGGAAAAAAACAACAACATAGGAATAGGCACCACTGTTCGCATGATATTTAAACGAAATAGTAGCCACCCTGTAATAAAAAGTTCATACAAGATTACAAATTCTTCGATTTTCGAAATATGTCAATTTGATAAGAATATCAGATAACATATGAGTCATGCTCACGGGTGTACAAGTAAACAAAAGGCACAGTTGCAACACGGAAGTGTAGACAGCTTTTTTTCTAGTACAAAAGTGCAGACTGGCGTTTAGTCATCTTCATTCATCAGAGATTTGATAATGATAAATCTAATGTGGTATGCATAGCACCATAACTTGGGTGTGCAAGAATGGCGTTTCCAAGAGCGCTGTGAGATTGCTGGAAAAAATAATATCTTTCATGAAGATGGTGATGTCACGGCGTTCCCATGGCGACCTTGGCGTTTCTACAAAATTTCATGGCGTTCTACTGTGTTTCTATGGAGTTCTAGTTGGCGAATGTCTGTGCTCTCATGACCCTCTCATGGCGCTCTCACTACGTGCATCGTGCTGTTTCGGTGCGCGCACTGCAATGTACACTGCGCTTAAACTGCGATGTCATTCGCGTGTTATTTTGCACTGCTACAAAAACGATATCTCCATCAGTTCTCCATTCTTCCATTGCTCTCGAACTTTTTGAGACCATGCTGCAACCGTCTGCCTTTGTCCAGCCATGGTCAAACTCAAAGCATCCTACGCCTTGGGGCCCTCCTCCGTAGTCGCCTTAGAATGAGATCCAAAGCGTCTACATCATCCTGGATCTGCTGTACCCGCATATACATGTAGGCAAGCAGTAGCCCTGCTTGCTGTTGCACATCAGTCATGGTGGAATAAATGTTTATTTGCATAAAATATACTGTATGTACACTATTGGGTTGGTCATGCAAACGCCGATTGACGCGGTAGAAGAGCATTGGGGGCACAATGATCGCCGTGGCGGCTCCGTACTATCATTGTAAGAGCGCAGAAAGAAACATAAAACTCATTGTAAGCGCCGTATAAGCGCGAAAGGGACGCAGTGTCGTCTCAGAGAACGCTGAACGATCGCCGGGCAAGGGCCACCGATAACAATTGCGTTCGCACTGCGACCTCTGTGTGCCCCGCGGCGGCGATCCCACTCACAGTGATTTGATGAGCGCAGTGGGATCACGGTGATTTGATGGGAATGAACTCCTGCATTGGTGTCGTTTGACCTGTACAAAATTTAGTGACATTTAACCTAAAATATATAAAAAAAAATTCTTCAGATTTATCAAAGGGGTCACTCCTATCAACTATCTAGCTAGAAATAACTATGAATTACTGCACTTTAACAATGTCAGAAAATATCGAAAAGCCATATTTTTGAAAGTCCGATGTCGTAACAGCAATGTCCAAGGTTCAATATCATGCCAGCACGGCATTTATTTTTTCTTTATGTCCAATGTGTGAATGTTGCACCACACGACGTTCAAGTCAAAAGTCAAATGTCGTATGTTTGGCTTACTTCGCACAGTTGATTTTTTACCCATTGTGGCTCTACTACCAGATTACATCTGTTAATGCGATATACGCTTCCATAGAACATTCATGTTCGTACGGTTGCCCCGCTCCGTCTATCCTTAATTCGTGGATACGCCTCTGGTGTATATACACTCAAGAATTTTTAACTCAACAGGTACTTTGATTATTATTCTGATCAAAATGGGTACACTTTAAACATTAAGAACATATATATATATCAATGACATACACAAATCATGGCTAAAATTATCAAGCGCAATCGACCGTTAGGTTATATAGGGAGAAACCGGTGCATTTCCACGTGCGCTACGTGCTTGTTTACCATGTGGTCAGTTTGATATTACTTAATTGTATTAATGTTTGTGTACTCGGATTAAAAAATGAGAAAATCATTGAAAATATCAAATTGTTTTTATGTACGAAATGCCCAGATTAATTAATGAAATTCAAAACAGAATTTTGGGATTAATGCAAGGAGTGTTGCCACAAACTGTTGTTGCTAGATGTCTCAACGATAACATTTCGACTATAGCTCGCCTTGTTGGACGGCTCAACGCTACCGGCTCCGTTTCTGGTCGTCCACGACCGGGTACAATGCGTGCAACGATGGCACGTCAAGACGTTTGCATCCGTCAACGGCATATCCGCAGTCGATTGGCTGCAACGTCGACAGCAAACTTAGTCGTCGGTACGAGTGGTCGACCAATACACTGTACCACAGTGGCGAAACGTTTGCGGTATTACGGGATACATTATCGCAGGCAGGTAAAAGAACATATTTTAAATGCTCAGCTTTGACGCGCCAGCCTACCATGCCGGGCATGTCATAAAGCGTATGACCGGGATTGGAATTGTGTTGTGTTTTTGGACGAGTCCAGGGGCCATGATTACGAACAGTCACAAATCCAAGTCTAGACTCAGGCTCAGAAAAGCATTTTTACGAAGGAACAAAAAATCATATGTATTCCATTTCTTTTACAAAAAATCAATGTCAATAATAGTAAAACATTCAAATAGTAATATATTTCAGCAAATTTCACCATCAATGCTTTAATAGAAGGAAAATCACAATTAAAATTTAGTTTTGCCATATTGCGTCTTTAGTCTGAACTCCAACTTGAGACTGTTCGTAATCACTGCCCCAGATACAATTAGTTTCACGACAACGGCAACAAGAATACAGTATACCGTAGACCTAACGAACGCAGACAGCAAGAGAAATAGAGGAAAAATCACTTCCGATTTCTCTATATTAGCCTCGATATTCTAAAGTTTAATCAAAATCAAATCTGAATCATACTCGATGTGTTTTAGGAATAAAGAAATATATGGGGAAGCATGTTCCTGACCCATCTGTGCATCGAATGTTCTCTAGCTATGCCCTAAATCTGAAAACCACGTGGTTGTAATGATGTCCATCGCGCTGCCTACGTCACAAACATTGCTGTCAATGATTTACATTGCACTCTGCAGCTATAATAAAACATTCAGTCAATTAAAAAACATGCATACAAAACAATAACAAAACTAAATGAAATTGTATTTCAAATAAAATGCACCTATACTTCAACTACGCCTCGCCGAACATAGGACGTGTTATAATTCTTTTGTATTTGAACAATTCGAACAATGCCTTCTAGCCCGGGGAAATGTGCACTAATAGGTTTGAGTGAACAGAGTCATATGTGGCAAGATTTGCATGTACATTGATCAGTTTGAAGGCGAGAAACGAGACAATACGGACGTTTCATAGTGGCGGGCGTTGTCAAACCTACCTGTTTTCAGGTATATATTGTGTGTTAAAGATTCATTTTCCATTTTGGTAGTATTAAAGTGAAAAGTTTTGTGAGGTTATGCCATATGTGTTTCTATTGGTTTTAAGTTTTCCTTGCAATGGCTGTTTGTAAAGTAATCGTTCACATCATGACATCGACTCATTCTAAAAGGACCTGCTAAACAAATGTGTCAGCTATATCAAGAGCTTTCTGACATTTTGTTTTGAAAAACGTATTTCTTAAATTATATTATAGATATATAATCCTATTGATTCAATCGTTTCAGCATTCAATCCACCGGAAGTGATGCCCCTTGCAGCCTGAAGGGATGTTCCATCAACGAAGCCACCAACCCGAGTCCTTGACGCGCGCCTTCACCTCAACCCGACCTCTCCCTCTCTCTTCGAGCCAGCTGCCGTCGACATAGACAACCTCGAAAGATAAGTTTGAATCTGCTCACATTTTTAGTATTGTAAAAAAATTTAAGCCAAGGGATCTACTAAACATTTTAAGTAAAAAGGAAATGAACAGGTTTTGCATTATGATAATCAACCTTTTTTAACAAAAACAGTCTAGCTAGAAATAAAAGCTTTTTGCTCAATAGGTGACTTTATATTTGGGCTTTATATTTTAATTATTTCAAATAAAACTAATGATGATTAATTTTAAGAAGATGATGTGTGATTATTGTATGCTTTAATACTGATGAAAATTATTAAATCAATTCACTTTAGAAAATAAATCATTGATTCTTCGTATTAATATTCCAAAAAGATCTGAACTTTTGAAGAAAACACGGAAATCAAATAGGCATTTTCTGTTGGTTTTAGAAATTTTACAGTGAAAGTGTAAAAGGTGCCAGCATTTTTCCCAAGATTTCTTGAACCAAACATTGGTAGCAGAAAGTATTTATTTCATTTCCGTGTATAAACATACATTCTTATATAAAAATGCACATTGGTGTGAACATTTTGGAATGACCTTAGGTAGCTTCTTTGTATGAGATTGGCAATACTGTCTAGACTGGGGTTTATAGGAAAAGCTGATGAAATATGAAGTTAACAACAATATAAGAAACTATCAAAGACATACGATATTCTTCTTTAATAAATATGTTTTTTAATTAATGTTGAATGATATAAGTTTATTTCCTCTGTTTGACATGTGTTTGTTTAATTATGATATGTTATGTAAACACTATATTTAAGTAAAGTATATGAATCAGTTTTGATGTTTTAGCGTCCACTCTTACGAGTCCTAGACGCACGCCTTAACCCCCCCCCCTTCCCCATATCCACCTCTCTCTCTCTGTTCGAGCCAGCTGCCGTCGACATCGACGTTAGGGTCGTAAGTTTTAATCTGCGCTGTCTTCGACAGAAATAAACAACAGATAAGTTTTATTTCGCTCATATTTGTGTATTAAAATATGTTTTAAGTCTCTATGCTTTATAATTACCGCTTTATCTATTGAAATAGAACGAAAAAGGCCCTAGGTAAAATTATTTAAAGTTGGAATTGTTTAATTTCGAAAGTTATCATTAATCACACAAAAATAAGGTATGATTGTATGAATCATTTAATGTTTAAGCGTCCACTCTACCGGAAGCGATGCCCCTTGCAGCCTGAAGGGATGTTCCATCAACGAAGCCACCAACCCGAGTCCTTGACGCGCGCCTTCACCTCAACCCGACCTCTCCCTCTCTCTTCGAGCCAGCTGCCGTCGACATTGACAACTTCTAAAGATAAGTTTGAATCTGCTCACATTTTTAGTATTGTAATTTGTTTTAAGCCAAGGGATCTACTAAACATTTTAAGTAAAAGTGAATTAAACAGGTTTTGCATTATAATAATTAACTCTTTTTTTACAAAAACAGTCTAGCTAGAAATAAAAGCTTTTTGCTCAATAGTCAAACAAAACTAATAACGATTAGTTTTAAGAAGATGATGTGTGATTATTGTATGCTTCAATACTGATGAAAATTATTAAATCAATTCACTTTAGAAAATAAATCATTGATTCTTCGTATTAATATTCCAAAAAGATCTGAACTTTTGAAGAAAACACGGAAATCAAATAGGCATTTTCTGTTGGTTTTAGAAATTTTACAGTGAAAGTGTAAAAGGTGCCAGCATTTTTCCCAAGATTTCTTGAACCAAACATGGGTAGCAGAAAGTATTTATTTCATTTCCGTGTATAAACATACATTTTTATATAAAAAGCACATTGGTGTGAACATTTTGGAATGACCTTAGGTAGCTTCCTTGTATGAGATTGGCAATACTGTCTAGACTGGGGTATATAGAAAAAGCTGATGAAATATGAAGTTGACAACAATATAAGAAACTATCAAAGACATACGATATTATTCTTTAATAAATATGTTTTTAATTAATGTTGAATGATATAAGTTTATTTCCTCTGTTTGACATTTGTTTGTTTAATTATGATATGTTATGTAAACACTATATTTAAGTAAAGTATATGAATCAGTTTTGATGTTTTAGCGTCCACTCTTACGAGTCCTAGACGCACGCCTTAACCCCCCCCCCCTTCCCCATATCCACCTCTCTCTCTCTCTCTGTTCGAGCCAGCTGCCGTCGACATCGACGTTAGGGTCGTAAGTTTTAATCTGCGCTGTCTTCGACAGAAATAAACAACAGATAAGTTTTATTTCGTTCATATTTGTGTATTAAGATATGTTTAAGTCTCTATGCTTTGTAATTACCGCTTTATCTATTGAAATAGAACGAAAAAGGCCCTAGGTAGAATTATTTAAAGTTGGAATTGTTTAATTTCGAAAGTTATCATTAATCACACAATAATAAGGTATGATTGTATGAATCATTAAATGTTTAAGCGTCCACTCTGCCGGAAGCGATGCCCCTTGCAGCCTGAAGGGATGTTCCATCAACGAAGCCATCAACCCGAGTCCTTGACGCGCGCCTTCACCTCAACCCGACCTCTCCCTCTGTCTTCGAGCCAGCTGCCGTCGACATTGATAACTTCGAAAGATAAGTTTGAATCTGCTCACATATTTAGTATTGTAATTTGTTTTAAGCCAAGGGACCTACTAAACATTTTAAGTAAAAGTGAATTAAACAGGTTTTGCATTATGATAATTAACTCTTTTTTTACAAAAACAGTCTAGCTAGAAATAAAAGCTTTTTGTTCAATAGGTGACTTTATATTTGGGCTTTATATTTTAATTATTTCAAATAAAACTAATGATGATTAATTTTAAGAAGATGATGTGTGAATATTGTATGCATCAATACTGATGAAAATTATTAAATCAATTCACTTTAGAAAATAGGTCATTGATTCTTCGTATTAATATTCCAAAAAGATCTGAACTTTTGAAGAAAACACGGAAATCAAATAAGCATTTTCTGTTGGTTTTAGAAATTTTACAGTGAAAGTGTAAAAGGTGCCAGCATTTTTCCCAAGATTTCTTGAACCAAACATGGGTAGCAGAAAATATTTATTTCATTTCCGTGTATAAACATATATTCTTATATAAAAATGCACATTGGTGTGAACATTTTGGAATGACCTTAGGTAGCTTCCTTGTATGAGATTGGCAATACTGTCTAGACTAGGGTATATAGAAAAAGCTGATGAAATATGAAGTTAACAACAATATAAGAAACTATCAAAGACATACGATATTATTCTTTAATAAATATGTTTTTAATTAATGTTGAATGATATAAGTTTATTTCCTCTGTTTGACATTTGTTTGTTTAATTATGATATGTTATGTAAACACTATATTTAAGTAAAGTATATGAATCAGTTTTGATGTTTTAGCGTCCACTCTTAACGAGTCCTAGACGCACGCCTTAACCCCCACCCCCCTTCCCCATATCCACCTCTCTCTCTCTCTGTTCGAGCCAGCTGCCGTCGACATCGACGTTAGGGTCGTAAGTTTTAATCTGCGCTGTCTTCGACAGAAATAAACAACAGATAAGTTTTATTTCGCTCATATTTGTGTATTAAAATATGTTTTAAGTCTCTATGCTTTATAATTACCGCTTTATCTATTGAAATAGAACGAAAAAAGCCCTAGGTAAAATTATTTAAAGTTGGAATTGTTTAATTTCGAAAGTTATCATTAATCAGACAAAAATAAGGTATAATTGTATGAATCATTTAATGTTTAAGCGTCCACTCTACCGGAAGCGATGCCCCTTGCAGCCTGAAGGGGTGTTCCATCAACGAAGCCACAAACCCGAGTCCTTGACGCGCGCCTTCACCTTTACCCGACCACGCCCTCTGTCTTCGAGCCAGCTGCCGTCGACATTGACAACTTCTAAAGATAAGTTTGAATCTGCTCACATATTTAGTATTGTAATTTGATTTAAGCCAAGGGATCTACTAAACATTTTAAGTAAAAGTGAATTAAACAGGTTTTGCATTATAATAATTAACTCTTTTTTTACAAAAAACAGTCTAGCTAGAAATAAAAGCTTTTTGCTCAATAGTCAAACAAAACTAATAATGATTAATTTTAAGAAGATGATGTGTGATTATTGTATGCTTCAATACTGATGAAAATTATTAAATCAATTCACTTTAGAAAATAAATCATTGATTCTTCGTATTAATATTCCAAAAAGATCTGAACTTTTGAAGAAAACACGGAAATCAAATAGGCATTTTCTGTTGGTTTTAGAAATTTTACAGTGAAAGTGTAAAAGGTGCCAGCATTTTTCCCAAGATTTCTTGAACCAAACATGGGTAGCAGAAAATATTTATTTCATTTCCGTGTATAAACATATATTCTTATATAAAAATGCACATTGGTGTGAACATTTTGGAATGACCTTAGGTAGCTTCTTTGTATGAGATTGGCAATACTGTCTAGACTGGGGTTTATAGGAAAAGCTGATGAAATATGAAGTTAACAACAATATAAGAAACTATCAAAGACATTCGATATTCTTATTTAATAAATATGTTTTTAATTAAATGTTGAATGATATAAGTTTATTTCCTCTGTTTGACATGTGTTTGTTTAATTATGATATGTTATTTAAACACTATATTGAATTGAAGTAAAGTATATAAATCAGTTTGATGTCAGCGTCCACTCTACCGGAAGTGATGCCCCTCGCAACCTGAAGTTTGATTGTGTTTTATACTTTAAAAAATTATGTATATTATAATTATTATTATATTTGCAAGTGTGTGACCCCCCCCCCCACAAATTATCCTGTATTTAATTAATTAAAACAGTGAATTGGGCAAATACACGAAAATGAAACAGGCATTTTCTGTTGGTTTTAGAAATCTTAAAGTGAAAGTGTTAAAGGTGCCTGCACATTTCCCAAGATTTCTTTAACCGAACTCGTGTAGCAGGAACTGTTTCATTTTCTGTGTATGGTAATTTTAATATTGCACATTGTTGCAGACATTTGGAAAAACAGGAGGGATCTTCATTTGTACAAGATTACTGATACTATCTAGAATGGGATAAATGATTGATTTAACAGTAATAAAGACTTTTGGAAACAATATAATTATTCGTCTTAGATGCGATACAAACATATTTTGAATGAATGCTTGTTTAATAAATTTTGAATATTTGTACGTCATGTCTGACAATCTTTACGAACACCCCTTGTTTATGACCTCTTTTATTTATTTTGTTATCTTTTTTTAATGATGATATATTTTATAAATTCTGTATTGAAGTGGAGGTACATCAATCGGTTCAATAGTTCATCGTCCACGGTACCGGAAGTGTCTGTCCATGCAACCGGAAGCGATCCTTGGACCCTTGCAACCTAAAGTGATGCTCAATCAGTGAGCAGCCATGGTATGAACTAAACAAAAATACATTCTTTTCTTTGATTTTATAATTAAGATGAGGAAAATAATTAGTGAAAACATCATTTATTGGAATAGCACAGTATAGCGTGCATGTCAATGGTGTAACATAAATAAATAAAGTAGAATTATCATTCAAGCCTAGGATTAAAATTATCGATGATACACGAGCATTCTCGTACACCAGAGCGATGACATGTCTGATTTATCATTGTCAAACCGCTGATGAATGAGAATGTTAAAGAGATGCTAAAGAAGATGCTGGAGATGATTATTAAGCTGTCGGTGATAATGTTATTGTTGATATATTAAAGGATAATGTACGCCTTTTTTTGCTATCCAAATGTTTGCAGGAACATAATATTTTACATGATAACAGTATAATTCTTTCGGCAGAAAACGTCTTCCCTGCAGAGCGTGTCTTGGGTAATTGCCAGCAATCGACTGACGTCTGACTAATGGCACGATCTGGGATACCTGATTGAG
Organism: Mya arenaria; assembly: GCF_026914265.1. Taxonomy (NCBI): domain Eukaryota; kingdom Metazoa; phylum Mollusca; class Bivalvia; order Myida; family Myidae; genus Mya; species Mya arenaria. The sequence goes on from NC_069131.1 coordinate 39,011,977, forward strand.
GACGCATTGGTTTGATGGCGGACAAGATCAATTCGGTGAGCGTTTTATCAAATTTAAAATGATTGGTAAATACCTTATTATGGTAATAATGCAGGTAAGGGTTAAGCATCTTATGGCCGATGATGATGATGATGATGATGATGATGATGATGATGATGATGATGATGAATTTTGCAATAGCTTGATTTTTAACTTATGCTCCTTGGACTTTGGAAAAAGGCATTGAAAAGTTTGCCCTAAATAAAATAACCGTACCAGTGACAATATACACAAGTTTTACATTGGTGTTCGCTCCCCGGCGCTTCTGTTCTTTTAATCATTCCATAAAAAAACCTTTCAACTTCCATAAATATCTGCCTGCTTAGCTTAAGCTATTCTACTCCGGTGGGCGTTATGTGACCACATTGACACTCGTGTGTAAGGTTTTCGATCCACATATAAGCTAGTTGACTAGCTGTAAAATATATTTGCTTTCAAATAAATTTCATTTAAAATGTACGTATATTAATAAATTGCAATAATTAGGCGTGTTACTTTCCTACTTTGGATAGAATATCTTAATTCAAATGGACATTATAAATATTATCATACCTTTTTTGTTATCTTTCAGGGAAGAAAATCGGTGCCTCTCCAAGAGAAGAAAATGGAAAATGAAACGTTCAATAAATTGACACTTGTGTTGATCGACAGTACATTTTGATGTGATGCTACATTCATGTATTGGTGTGACAATCTTTTATTAATGTGACATTCTAATGTTAATGTTGATATATAGTAAAATACACATGTATAGAAGACGATGTGAATCAAAGGGATGATCAAATCCTACTTGTATTTGTAGAGTGGAGCATGTTGAGATATGTTCGTTGTCTCATATTTTGAGGGTTAGTCTAAGAAGCATTGATTAATTGCTTCGCGCATTGTTACGAACACAGGTTTCCTCGTCCATTTAAAAAAGAAAAACGGGGTTTTGCCTGGGCGGCTAGTATCCCAGAGAAAAATATTCGATGTTGTCACTAAACAATGCATGGCGTAAGTTGATTTACCCGTGTGTTTTTATTCTGATAAAATCGTGACATGCTCAGTTCGGGGTGATTATTTTTCATAATTGTTGATCGGAATATTTGAAACTCGGAAATGTGTATGTATGTTTTTCAGGCAATTGTTGTAATGGAAGAATTTCCTATTGTTTTGATGTCACCCCATGAATCTGTTGTGGCTCAAAATAAACGAGTCTCATAAGCAGAGTGTGTTTGCTTATGTTTTGTTAAGGGCGTGTGGAAACACGGTGGCCGTATCTTAAGACACGTATGGCTATTGATATGATTTATGATAAAAAACAACCTTTAAATGAATGTGAATACATATATATACACCAGTGTTCCAGACTGTGCCCTCACCTTTTGCATCATATTAATTTTGTTTTGAAATCTTACAACTTCTAAAAAATAAGAGATTATTAAGTTAACAGGTTTTTGGTCAACTGTCTCATTTAATTACAATGTACTTATATTAAAACTTATAGACCAATAAAATTAGCGCAACTATTTGACAAGATTTTGAGATAAGTATAAACAAGAATTCTCCTTTAGATAAAAATGTTGGGCAATATCTGAAATAATATTCTGGTATTGCGTATTAAAGAGTCACTTATGTTTTGTCTGCTCCCCTACCCACCCCCACCCACCCACGTAACTGCATCTGAAAGCACTCGGTGTGTTAACTAGAACTATTCTGGTTTTAGTTGGGTGCGCGCCCACGCCGGAACAGTCAAGGAAAAATAAGAATATTCAGTAAGCAGGGGCCGAGATAGTCAATAAGTTGGATATTGGCCGCTTGTCATGGGTGATCACTGCGTAGGAGTTGCCCGATACGGTCCTGGCTAAACAACGGACGTTGCCCCTTCTCATCTCGCGCCTGAACTCCATACAGCTTAATTAACCTGCAGTACACTGGGAATTTGACCCCTTTTTATAAAAACAACAACAATCATTTATAATAAAGATATGGATATGGACAAGAGTCTCTAAGAACTTACGAGTTTCACAATAAAAAGTTAAACACTAATTGTGATAAAAAACATTTTCATCGAATGAAAGGTAAACATTAGGCTAATGGAACAATCATTAACGGTTGTGTTGTGATCTGGGAACCAGTCACGTTATTTATTTATGATAACCAGTCTAGTAGAAGCTGATGTGGGGAACCAGCTAGCAGGAAACAGACAGACTTTGACTGACCACGACTGAGACCTGACGGACTTATTACTTCTTGACGATCATCTTATATCCATCATCATCCGATACATAGATTCGACGCTAGTGCTCATCTTTATCAGGTATGTTTGTATGGATATTAGTTATTATGTCGGGATCACAATAATGGCGCTGCGACCTTGAGTTCTTACCTCAGATTGCGGGAGCACTAAGGGCTTCCATCTGTAGAAGTACAGGATACACTCCCAATAAGATGATGTTTGGAAGAGAAGTGTTTATGCCAGCAGATCTGATATATCCATGCCCAGGTGAGGTATACAAATCTGCAGATGGATATGTTTCATCTTTGGCACTCAATTTACAGAATGCTCATAGCATAGCTAGGAAGGTACTGCAATCTTCCCAAATGACAATGAAAAAAGGTTATGATCTCAGGTTAAGCAGCCAAGAATATCAGATTGGGGATGCAATTTATATTCTGAAGATAGGAAAAAGACAGCTTTCATTACCAAATTTGGTACCTATGAATTCTTACGAATGCCATTTGGGTTATGTAATGCGCCATCAACATTTTCTAGGGCGCTGAATCTGGTTCTGCGGGGCCTGAACTGGAAAACACTTTTGTCATTTTTGGATGACATCATGCCAATGGGGGAAACCTTTTCCAAACATTTGGAGGTCTTGCGCGAAGTATTTGTAAGGTTCCGTACTTACCAATTAAAACTGAAACCTAACAAATGTGTACTTTGTCAACCAAAGGTAGAATTTCTGGGTAGGTGGGTTGGACCTGAAGGATTACAGGTAACGGAAGAAAATATCAGGGCTTTACTTGAATGGCCTGATTTAAAGAACACGAAAGATGTGGAAAGATTTCTAGGGTTAGTAAATTATCATCGAATGTTCATAAAGGAATTTGCACACAAGGCAAAACCATTATATGAGCTTACAGGAAAAAACGTATTTTGTTGGGAGAAAAAACATCAAGATGCGTTTGATAATTTGAAAACCGCTTTGACGGTTGCTCCAGTTTTGGGTTTACCCAATCAATCTGACTCATTTGTGTTAGATACTGATGCTAGTTGCCAAGCCATTGGTGGGGTCCTTAACCAAATACAACAGGGGGAAGAACGTGTAATTGCGTATGCCTCTTTTGCTATGACTAAGGAACAGCAGCGTTATTGTACAACTAGACAAGAACTGTTGGCTGTTATACGAATGACAAGACATTTCAGACACTATCTGTTAGGGCGTAGATTCACTCTAAGAACAGATCATAATAGTCTTACTTGGCTTTTGCGATTCAAAGAAACTCAAGGGCAAATTGCCCGTTGGTTAGAGGAATTGAGTTACTATGATATGGAAATTGTTCATAGACCAGGCAACAAACACGGAAATGCGGACGCATTGTCAAGAATGCCAAGGGAGGAAATGTGTGACCATTACAGGTTGGGATCCAAGCTTGGGGAACTACCCTGTAATGGTTGTCCCTATTGTCAAAGACTAGAAAAGACCTGGGGAACTTTTGTTGAAGAGGTTGATGAAGCTGTACCGTTATCTAAAGTACAAAAGATCAAATTGACCCCAACCAAATTGTGGGATCTGAAAGCTGAAGTTGTTAAACAAGAACAAATAAAAGATAACGATTTAAAAGTTCTGAGATTATGGTTGGTGGAAAAATCAGCACCAACAGAGGGTGCTATCTTCTTAATGAACTGCCAATCCAAGTACTTTTGGGTAAATCGGGACACATTTATTTTATCTGACGAAATCATATGGCGCGTTAACCCCAAAACTGGGGATAAACAGTTGGTTATCCCAGATACTTTAAAAACTGAAGTAATGCAGCTCAATCATGACATACCATTGGCAGGCCATCAAGGTGAAACTCGAACCCTAGAGAAAATTAAATTGAAATATTTCTGGTTTCACTTAAAAATAGATGTACTAGAGTATGTGAAAACTTGTCCAGAATGTAGTCAATGCAAAAAACCCAACACAAAAGCGAAGTGTGAATTAACAAGCTTTCACTCAGGAAGCCCAATGGAACGAGTACATGTTGATTTTTTGGGACCTCTTACAAAAACCAAAGAGGGAAACCAACATGTCTTAATGGTTGTAGACCAATTCACAAAATGGGTAGAATGCGTACCTGTCAAATCGCAATCAGCAGAAGACACAGCCAATGCGTTGGTAAATATTTTCAGTAGGTTGGGATTACCTTTGGAGATTTTCACTGATCGGGGAACAAACTTTGAAAGTCAATTGTTCATTGAGTTATGTAAATTACTCAAAATACACAAAACAAGAACAACTGCCTATAGGCCCTCGGGTAATGGACAGGTGGAACGTTATAACAGAACCTTGATGGATGCTGTGAGATGTTTTGTTTCCAATCAACAAAATGACTGGGATCAGTTCTTACCTCAGATTGCGGGAGCACTAAGGGCTTCCATCTGTAGAAGTACAGGATACACTCCCAATAAGATGATGTTTGGAAGAGAAGTGTTTATGCCAGCAGATCTGATATATCCATGCCCAGGTGAGGTATACAAATCTGCAGATGGATATGTTTCATCTTTGGCACTCAATTTACAGAATGCTCATAGCATAGCTAGGAAGGTACTGCAATCTTCCCAAATGACAATGAAAAAAGATTATGATCTCAGGTTAAGCAGCCAAGAATATCAGATTGGGGATGCAATTTATATTCTGAAAAAATCAATGAAAAAAGGCAGGTCGAAGAAACTTGAAAAACAATGGGAAGGCCCGGGTCTGGTCATAAAAAGAATTTCACCTTATCTATATAAGGTGAAGCTGCGGAAAATAGAAACGGTGGTAAATCATGATAGAATGAAATCCTGTAAAGTAACAGAATTGCCAGCTTGGATTCAGGAAGAAAGGGAAATTCTGAAGGACAATTTCCACCGGGGTACAAGGGAAAAAGAGAAGGATGAGAGGCAAGAACTGTATTGTATATGTAGAAAAACAGATGATGGTAGTTTCATGATACAATGCAATGAATGCAAGGAATGGTTTCATGGTAGATGTGTGAATGTGACAGAAATAGATGCCGCTAGCATCAAAGTGTATGAATGTCCGGCTTGTAAAAGGGGGGATTAAGGGCATCATAGGTGGTATAACTGTATTTATTTTTTCAGGATGACAGATTCCGAGTCTTTGGAAGGGAGTCCAAAGAGATCATGGAAGGGACCAGAAAAGATAATTCCAGTTAATTCCGATGATATTTTACGGGAAATGGAAACTCTTTGTTCACGGAAAGTCCAAATGCCATCTGCCAAATTATTGATCTTTCAATTAGGTTTGGTCAAGGACCAAGAAAAGATTAATAGGATTGTTACAGAACAATGCCAAATTGCACAGGGGCGTAGGAATTTTAAGTTCATCCGTGAGGCCAAAAGTTATGCAGATAATATTCTAACGACCGAATGTTTAAAATCATTGGAATCAATTTGGGGAAAGAGTAACCAACCTATTAAAAAGGGAAACTCCTGTTTATCAACAGACACTGGTAATGACGTTTTTTCTAGTAGGGATATTCGCTTTTTGGGAAATACTGTTAAAAGTGAACCGGTGGACTCTTTCAGTGTTGACTCTAATGTTACCCCAGATGAAGTTATCCCAAATCTTTTGGGTGATGAAGATGATATGGCAAATGACTCACTATTGAATTTAGAACCCAAAGACTTGGGTGGAAATCATACAACTGAATCAATTTCAAATGACTCGCGTTTGGATTTAGAACCCAAAGACCTGGGTGGAATGCATACAACTGAATCAAGTTTAGATTTGGAACCCAATCTGTTGGGCGGTGATGAAAGAGTGGAAACTGAAATTAATACATCTGTTCCCATTTTGGATCTGGAACCCCAATTTTTGGGTGAAGAGGAGATGGTGGAAACTGAAATTAAAGACTCTATTGACATCTCGTCTAGTCAAATTAATGAGACAATACTACCTGTGAAATTAGAATCCAATATATTGGATGAAGCTATGGAGGTTGACATGAATAACAATATAAACTCAAACTCAAATGTAATAGTAATCTCAGATGATGAAACCAGTCAAGATCCACAACTTCTAAGAGATAGGACATTAAGACAGAGAGGACCCAATACTTCAGTTCCAAACAAAGGGTCAAAGGTGCGTATCAATGACCAATCGTGTCCACTGTCTTGTGGGGCTTTCAGAAATCTTCGTCAACACGTCGAGTATCATCATCTTCCAAAACAATTTCATCAAAAGAACATGAACAATTCCCAAATGCATAATTTTAGGCTTGAAAGTTTGTTTTGGCTCGCGGAGAAAATTGTTAGCAAGCGTAGTATTGTCAAACTCTATCATTATTGTCAAAAAACAATTTGGATTTCCAAGAATGTTCCTATTACAGATGAAGTGAAGGAGTGGTTGGAATTATGGAAAGAACTTGAAAATTGGGATTGTCCCAAACATTTCCAGTTTAACCCAATTAATTCTTGGGCACTGGTTGGACATTGGAGGATCCTTTTAGAACTTATCCAAACTCTGTCAGTTGAAGATAGGCATCAATTTCGTAGAAACATGCCAGACACTCTGGAAGTTACTCTAACTGAAGGAAAAAGAACAGTGCATTCTACAAACACAGACGACGCTGCAGTCCAACTTTCTACTCGTTCGTCTACAGTACAACCAATTTCTATAAATACTTCAACGGCACCGGTTCAACAAGTCAGTTCAGTGCCAACAAATTCTGAAGCCAGGGACAACAATTTTTCTGTTCAACAAGAGATTCCAGTGCCAACCAAACCTAAAGCCATGGATAGTCATTTCCATTTAGACCGCTCACTGTTCAAACTAAATTTAAACAAGTTCAGCTCTACCCAAGATTTGATAAATGTGTCTGTGGGTTCAATTCCAAGAAATGAAGTGGAAGTGGTAGGTGGAATAGCCAATTTTTGCGATCCCAAACACTTTTTGGGAGATTATACACATCTTGGGCACGGTTTTTCAGCCTCGGTAGGAATACATCCACGGAACGTTTCATCCATTGACAGTTTACCGTCAATTCTTTGTAAGTTAGATCAACAATTAAAACTTGCCAATGTTGTGGCTTTGGGTGAAGTAGGATTGGATCATACGGAACCAGAGGAGAAGTGGGAGAACCAAGAGAAGGTGTTGGTAGAAGTTTTAAGTTTGGTCTCAATCCGGACTCCCGTGATTCTACATATAAGAGATCAAAGGGACAAAGAACCTGGAGAATTATACCGAAGATGTTTAAATCTCATCAAAACTAGTGGGAACACTGCCAGAAATCAACCTTTTCATTTACATTGCTTTACTGGCACAACTGAGACCATGAGAAGTTGGCTGTCGGAATTTCCCAATACTTATTTTGGGTTTACTGGAATGGTCTGGTTCTTTGACAATTATCAGCAAGCAGCACTGCAGAAAGTACCACAGAATCGGTTATTAATTGAAACGGATTCTCCATATCTGAAAATGTCAAAAGCTGCTAGTATGAACAATCCCAAATTCATTGGGGATGTAGCTGCTGAAATAGCCAAATGTCGGAACTCGACTGTAAAAGACATATGTAGCATGACGATGGAAAATACCAGACGTTTATACAAATTATAAACGACAAGGAGATTGGAAGACAGATAATAAGCCATAACTCAGATTCGTTAAATAACATTCAATTTCTTTGTACTATAACCCAATGGTTGGGTCAAACTTTTACATTTTATTGCATACAGCTCCATAAGTGTGTGGACAGTTATGCATGGTAACTAGTAACCAATTTTATGTGATAACCCAATGGCTGGGTACTTTTCAAGTGAGTAATACTCAGTTGACATTCATTTATATATATATGTAGATATTTGTAAATATCAAACATTTCAGTTAATGGGGTATCATCCAATGGTTGGGTGTTTTAAGTGATCTTTTTAATGAAAATTTGGGAAGTTTTCACAAATAATAATTTCCCAATTGGTTGGGTATATTTTAGCTTTGTCAAATTGACATAAGGCTTATTTACTATTTTCATATATCTAGACAGATAATGAAACATCTGAAAAAATAGAAGGGGGAGGTGTGTTGTGATCTGGGAACCAGTCACGTTATTTATTTATGATAACCAGTCTAGTAGAAGCTGATGTGGGGAACCAGCTAGCAGGAAACAGACAGACTTTGACTGACCACGACTGAGACCTGACGGACTTATTACTTCTTGACGATCATCTTATATCCATCATCATCCGATACATAGATTCGACGCTAGTGCTCATCTTTATCAGGTATGTTTGTATGGATATTAGTTATTATGTCGGGATCACAATAGTACGGACAACTACGGGTTTTACATAAACTCCTTTGCGTTGTTTCGTTGTTATTAGTCATTTGTTGTGCTTACCTTAAATTGCCAAGTGATTTTCGATTATCGTTAACGGTAGGTACTTATCGAATGCAAAAGCTATTTTTTATGATATTGATTGACTCCTTTAATCTGTGTCAGACACAGTTTCTTCGTTTAATGTGGGTCTGATTACCCGTCTACGAGTTTGACATAACCCTTAGTATTCGTACTCACTACACACCGTACAAGAAACAACTCAATAATTCTTTAAATGCTTACTTTAAACTGCAGTTGAAATCCCTGATTTTTATAAAAAACAAACAAACCCAACAACAACACGTGTGAATCATTCAATGAGGGTCTTGGTGTATTCACGTGATCGCCCTCTGTCTGATGATGATTGCTAATTGACTGCTCGATTGCTAATTGACTGCTCTTTTTAAACTGAACTCTCACATATTGACTTTTGACCACTTTTTAAATTTTTTTTGACTTGGGATGAACCAAGTTTTGCTTAAATGTTTGAAACCAGTGATTCATGATTGCTGACAAAAGATCAGTTCACAATTTTACATATTTACGTTAAAAATTGATGTTTTGTAGCTATTAGTAGCATGAACCACTGATTTTTTTAAATATTGGAATATTGTAATGAAATTATCACACTTTTTATCCAACTTAAGAGATATTCAGTACAGTTAACAATTTCAATTTCGAACAAAAAATGGATTTTTAATGATTATATTTTAAAATCAGCACCAACACTTGTAAATCAAATGCTTTATTTTTCAACCCGAAAACTTGTAAATTGGCCTTATACAGCTGTAGGATGTTGTTGACTTACTATTACAGATTGAGAATATTGGTGAACAGTCAACTTGGAAATGAAATTTACATGTGTCATATTGTGATTGCAGCTTGCATGGACTGCACACCTTAATTTTTGATCATAAATGTTTCTATACTTTTGATAAGAATGAAATAACA